>NC_142048.1:11332800-11932800 GCF_982192425.1 Myodes glareolus | reverse complement strand
AATAGATGGATCTAAAAAACATCATATTGAGTGAAGTAACCCAGACCCAGAAAGAAAATTATCACATGTACTCACCCATAAGTGGCTTTTAGTGATAAAACAAAGAAAACCAGCCTACAAATCACAATCCCAGAAAATATAAACAATAATGAGGACCCCAAGAAAGACATACATGGGAAAAGGAAATCTACATGGGAAGTAAAAAATGTACTAAAGATCTCATGAGTAAATTGGGAGCATGGGGACCATGGGAGTGGGTTGAAGGGGAGGAGAGAGTAAAGAAGGGGAGCAGAGAAAACTGTATAGCTCAATAAATATGTTTAAAAACTTCAATTAACTTTTCTACGTCTTTATTACTTTGTTAGCTCATTTCTTCTTAGTATAATTTTACTTAATGTAAGTTTGGGAAACAATAACAAATGTTAATAATGATGTAGGGAGCAAAGAGTCCATATACACTGCGGGTGGGAATGTACTACACTCAATCACTTTATGAACACTGCACTGCCTTATCAACCAGCTGTGCATCTGAAGACCTATCTGAAAGAATCCAAGACAATGTTTCTTAAAAGGGACTGCACATGCATTCTTATTCTAGCACTATTCATGACAGTTCTAGAATCAGCCTAGATTCATACCAACAAGCTCATGGGTAAGTAAGATGTGGTATCCTAAAATCAATAGTTTCACTCAGATATAAGTAGAATGAGTTTATGCTGATTGCTGAAACAGGTGCAACTGGAAATCATCATATACAGTATGACAAACAGAGAAAATGACAAAAGAGAAAGGGAAGCAGGGAAGGGGTGTAACATGAGAAGGCCGGGCCTGCTTGTTTGTGTTTTTCTGTCCCTCCCGGTCCCCCAGTCGTTTAGTGGCCGGGCCATTATGTAACATGTAGGGCCTGCTTGTTTGTATGTATGTTAGCCATGTGGCTCAGTACCTTTTTCAGTGGGGCAGCTCACATCCTGCTGCTTCGGTGATCTGGGCAGGAGTGTGAAGAATCAACTTCCTCCTCCCCAGAATTCTCCTCCTCTCCTTGCATCATTTCCACTTCCTGTCTGGTTTTCCCACTTATACCTCCTGCCTGGCCAATCAGCGTTTATTTAAAACATGATTGACAGAATACAGACAATTCTCCCGCACCACTTCCCCCTCTTTTTTTAAAAAGCAAAGGAAAATATCCTCTTCATGTTACACAATGGCGCCCACGTGGATAACTGAATCCATAGAAAGCCTGAGAAAGCTTGGGAAAGACTAGAGTAAAGCATTTTGGTTTTCAGCCATAGCAGGAAAAAAGCTGCACTGTTTTAAAATGCCTGCTTTCTGGGCCATCCTGCCAGGGAAAACTCTGACTCTTTCAAGCATCCTGTCCCGACTGTGGACACAATGTTGCAGCTTGCTTCCTGGCAAGGACCTTGAAACGCCATAGGAGCTTTGGACTGTTGTTTTCTCCATATTCCTTAGCAAATTAAAGACCCATGTGGTCAGAAAAAGAGAGCTATACAGTAAAGAGAGATTCAAAGAGTAAAAAAAAAAACCTCTAAATGGTTTATGTTGTGTTAAAAATATATACAGGCTAAAGGTTAAAGTTCTCAGATTAAAAAAAAGAAAGAAAGAAAAAAAGAAAGAACGAGTAGCCTGGGAGGCAGAGACAGACGGATCTCTGGGAGTTCAAGGATATCCTGGTTTACAGAGGGAATTCCAGGACAAAGATATGCAGAGAACCTGTCTCAAAAAGCCAAAAGTTAAAAGTAAAAATAAAAGAAATAGAGGTTAAAATAAAGCTGCATAAAGATGGAAAATATACAGAGAATCTCGATACTGTATGCTATTATGCTCTCTTTAAATCATTTGAATACTGAGGAAGAAGCAACAGCTGCTAAAAAAAATTTGCTTATAAATGCTGCAGAATTAATCCAAGATAGGTATTTTGAAAATACCATGGCTTCAAAATTGAAGTCAAAAGGTATGTTACTTTGGAGAAGAGATTTTGCTTTTGTTTCCACAGAAAATGAGAGGCTCTGGATTTATTCAGAGTTAAGAAAAATCATCTTTGACCAAGGGAGACCACCTGAGCAATCTCTGGTTGGAACAGATGGCCCATATGTCTGAGTTCTTCATCCAGAACAGGTTCAAGACTGCTGCCTGAGATGATCAAGACTCACAGAATACTTCAATCAGGAATGGATCATAACTCTAAATTTCCTTTAGGTCCCCATAAGATTATCAGAGCCCCCAACCAGCAGGAAGTAGCCTGGAATACTACGCCCACATTTCCAAAAAATGGACTATGGATATTTTACTTTGTTTGTTTTTATTTTTTTTTTAAAAGAGAAGGAAGTGATGTGGGAGAATTGTCTGTATTCTATCAATCATGTTTTAAATAAACGCTGATTGGCCAGGAAGGAGGTGTAGGTGGGAAAACCAGACAGGAAGTGGAAATGATGCAAGGAGAGCAGGAGAATTCTGGGGAGGAGGAAGTTGATTTTTCACACTCCTGCCCAGATCACCGAAGCAGCAGGATGTGAGCTGCCCCACTGAAAAAGGTGCTGAGCCACATGGCTAAAATAGATCAGAAAAATGGGTTAATCAAGATGTGAGAGTTATCCAGTAAGAGGCAAGAGCTAATGGGCCAATCAGCATTATAACTTACAGAGATTTCAGTGTGATTTTTCTCTGGGACTAAATAGCTGGTGGACGGGGCAGACCAGAAAACCCCCAACAAGCATGCCCCCTCATGTTACAAGGGGGGAAGACTGAGCAAGGATGACTTAGTTAACATTTTTATGGCTGTGACCATAAAGCAAGTTGGGGAGGGACTTCCACGACTCACCATCAAAGGAAGACAGGACAGGAACTCAAACAGGCAGGGGCTGATGCAGAGGCCCATGGAGAACGCTGCTTTTTGGTTTATTCCTCATGCCTGCTTTCTTATAAAATCAAGGACCATCATCCCAAAGATAAGAAAATGTGTTACAGACTTTCTACAACCTGATTGTCAAGGCATTTTCTTTATTGAGGGTCCCTCCTTTCAGACGGCTTAGTTTGTGTAAAGTTGGTATATAACTATCCAGGACAGACTCCAAAGCCACGGTGAAACCCTGTCTCGAAAAACAGGAAAAAAAAGGCAGTAACCTGTTCTAACTATACGAGACATGAAATACTGAAGGATATATCACAGTAAAACTCACCTCTGGTGCCTAATAAAAATGTCTTGGATCCTGGAGATATGGCAACTATTGGTTTCATATAAAATGTAATTCTATTTATTGAGAGCTGATACTAAGGTGTGAGTGTGGGCTAGGAGGCTGGTGCTGGGGAGGAACACAGGCGGGAGGAAAGCATAGTGCTCCACCAGTTTCTGCGTAGTGCCCTAGAAACGTGGACAGAGTGAACAATGGCAAAAGCATGTCTACTATGGTTCTGGGGATGGGAGAGGGGGGTGTGGAATGGAGATCTACAGTTAGCCTATCCACTTCCACAGATGAAGTGCCCAGTGGTTTACCAGGAAATAATTCCTGGGTTTGGAAGCTGGAATAGAGCAATGAGTTGGAGAAGGGGAGTTTGCTGAGGAAGATCTGTGTAACCCACTGAATAAAGAGGCAGTGAGAGAGGAGGGCAGTCTGCTATAGCAGGTGGTCTATCCCAGACATGGGGATGAGACTAGGGGATTGGATTTGGTGGAGTGGAGGGAGAAGAAAATGTCTGCAGTTAGACTTTCTGCTTCTTTGGCTATGGGGCCAGCTTGATCTTAATGAATGATATTTAGATGCGATCTTGAATTTGTTTTGCAATATTTTCTTGATAAGCTTGCACCTTGTGTACATCAGGGAGAACAATCTGTAATTTACTTTTTGTCAATTTGTGCCTTTAACTAGTTTTGGTACCCATGTAATATTAGTTTCTTAAAAAGTTTGGAAGCTTTCATGTTTTTGCTTTTCTATGAAATAATTTCAGTTATATTGATGTTACTTTGTCTTTGGATGTCTGGTAGAATTCTGTAGCAAAATCAGTTCTGTCCTTTTTAGTTGGGAGATGAATTACTGCTTCAATAATGTTTCTGCTATAGATAATAAAAATGCTTGTTTCATTTATTTGGTAGGTTACCAATTTATCTAGGTTTTCCAGTTTAATGGAATGCAGTTTTTAAAGTATATCCTTATGATGTTCTGAGTTCTGTTGATTGTAAAATGCCAACTTTTTCTTCCCCCAAATTATTCATTTGAGAATCCTTTTGGTGAATTTGGCTAAAGGTTTGCCATTTTTTCTTATTTCAAACAGTCAACTTTCATTTCATGAATTCTTTGTATTATTTTTATTTTAGTAATTGTTTCATTAATTTATGTTCCTATCTCAATAATCTTTCTCCATGTACTGCTTGGGGACTTTGTTTCTTTTTTTCTATAAAGTTTAATGGTGTTTTAATGTTATTAAGGTCTTTTTTCCAGTAGGTTTTCTTCTCTCTACAAAAGTATGTACAGCATTCACAAAATTAATCAGTTGCAGGAAGATTTGCCTACTACCAGTTTTCTCTGCAGGCCTGGTAGTGAGAGCCACCTGAGGTTTACTTTGAGACTTCACCATAGTGTTTTGTACATATCTTTGCCTTCACCCCCTTCATCAATACCTCTTGTGGCTTACCCTGGGCCACATCTGGCCCTTTGCTAGGTCCCGAATTCCCTGCTGATTTCCAGAGCCCCAAGTGCCTCTGTATCTTGCTCCGGGTCAGTCCAGGGACCTTCCTTGTTTGTCATCAATTTTGACCCAGGTTTTGGAGGTCACATTATTAAGCACTTTATTTAAAAGGTCCCAATTTTTTAGGGCTATAAGTATTCCTCTTAGGACTGCCTTTTGTATATCTCATAGGAGTTCCTATGGTAGGCTTTAGTGATCATTCAATTCTTTGTTTTTTCTTTAATTTTCTTAATAGTTACTTCATTGATTCATGTATTGATTTATTTGATGATTGTCAGAATTGCAAGTGTTGTATTCCTAAGTTTGTCAGGTTAGTGATAGTATCATGTTTTGAATTGGTATCTATTTTTTTCAGGTTATACTTATTTTATAAGAATGACTGTTTTGCTTGCAGGCGTGTAAGTGAAACACACTTAAGTCCGGTTTCCACAGAGAACACAATAGAACAGCAATTCCCTAGGACAGGAGTCATGGATGTTTCTAAGATTCCATGTGGGGAAACAAATCAGGGTCCTTTGCAAGAACAAGTGTTTTTAGGTGCTGAACCATCTCTCGCTCCCAATATCTAAGAGTCTGAGCCATATGAGAAATCTTCACAAGATTTTGGAAAATTTTGTGAGCAAATAGAGGATTTTTTGTTAAAACATATTTACTGATATTTATAAACCTCTTTCATAATAAAATTACAATTTACAAAAATGGAGTGTAGGTTCTTTTTACTAAAACAAAGCATCAAGCAAATAAATAAAGCATAGAAACTGCAAGTTGTTGCAACCATTGTAGTGATAAGTTCCTAAGCAGATAGATATACCAGACTTTAAAAGAGTGGATGGGACCCTTGTCCACTCAACTTTGTAAGCAATAACAAGCCTGTTTAACTGGATTAGTTTTAATGCTAACCTGAACTACATGTGGAAAAACAGAAAATAAAATCCAGTCATGGAGGAATTTTAGGATGTGGGATTGCAAAATAAATAAAACAAGAATAGAGACTGCTGATCATTTGGCACCTATCTTTGATGCAATTGAATCCTGAATTTTATATGCTAAGGTAAGATAAACCTAGATATATTCCCTGTATAATCAGAGGAAATCTTATCTTGATTTGCAAGATTTCCAGATACAGTTGAAGAGTTGTCCTACCAGCACAGCGTTTTCCTTACAATTTATTTTATTTATGTATTTAATTTCTGGTGAGCCAGTGAGTATAAAATATTCTTAAAAATAAAATGCTCATGGAAGAGTTATAAAAGAGTTCTTTCAGAATTCTAGGATTCCACTGGGAAAAATGGTTGCTACTTATTTAATAAATGTGACACCTGGGGCCCTTAAACAGATAATTTGCTTCAGACGAATAATTCTTTTGCCTTCAAACAAACTTTTTCTTATACTTACAACATTCCTGTGGCCAAATTTGTTAAGATTTCTACAGACAGAAATTTGATGTTTAGTGAACTTTATGAACCGAGTTATTAAGATAACCATACTTACCATAATAAAACCTGAGATCAGGAGAGCAATGTGACACCATAGAACACATTTTAAAACAATACATTTCCACTTTTATATTTTTGGCTATCATAAGTGATGAATGTGCCACAATTATTTTAAGGTGGAAAGCTAAATCAAATGATGTGCTAGATTGAAGAGGAAACTCTAAAGCTGTGAAGGAGAGACATTAGAAGACAATAATTACAGATCATGAAAACAGACTTATGGGAATTGTTATCCATTTTATCAGAAGATATCACTCAACCTCATATAAGTATATGTACATATATATGTGTGTGTGTGTGTGTGTGTGTGTGTTTGTATTCATATAAAAGAATTAACAATTTGGCAATATGCATAATAGGTTATTTTATTTTGCTATGGTTCTGAATATTTGAATACAATTTGTAATGATTGTAGAAGGTTTAAAGATGACTGCTTTCTGAAATTTTTAATATTTACTTCAAATATAAGCAGTTTGTTTATTTACTCCTTAGGAATACATAGGAGCTTTTAATGTAGTATCTCTATCTCTGTCATTTCCCTGAAGAGGAAGCCAAAAGCTTTCTCTCTGCCTCATTGTTTTCATGATTATTTTCTCCTTGGTTGGAATTTGAGACCAGAACCCATTTTACTTCTTCCTGAACAATAGGAGTTGGACTGAAGGGATGCTGACAAGAGCAAGTAGAGAACAGTAACTTAAGGCTGAGAAATTAGACAACTAAAATGTTTGGAGTCAAAGGATGGATTAGAAAAACACAGGAAGATAAAGTAAGTTAGTAGATAAGCAAGAAAGTTCAATAGGAGTTGACTTGAAACCTCTCTGGCCTAGCAATTGGATGAGTTGCTCAGTATATGCCCTGACAGTCTTTTTCAATATAGAATATTCAAAATCTAAGATTGATATTATTATTCTGCATGAAATACTTAGTGGGAGACTGATGTTAGGATTTACTTGGTGTTAAGATTTAACCTGTATCAGCTGAACACTTTGAAGGCTGTATATCAGTGTTTATGAAGACATACTGTCATCCTCAACTCCCAAGTCCAATAAGAAAACTTCTAAATTGTTTTGATTTATGCATAATGGTATGGGATGAAGGCTTCCAGCATTTCTTTTTAGTAAACAACCACCAACACAGGGACTTAATAACCTTCTTAATAATCATCTCTCATAACTCCATGGACTGACTATAAGCAATTAGTTATTTTTCACTTTGAGTTTCTATACCAGCAGCAGTAAAATGAATACTGAGCTTGGATTATTGAGTATTTACCATGATTATTTCATGTGACTGACGGCTGATCAAGATGTCATTTGGACACTCTGTAGAAGGTATAGACTAAAAGCTTCTCCAGGGCGACTGAACAACTGTGTTGGTCGAAAGACTTATTTCACCATATATCTTTAAAACTCTTGAATATACCCCTTCATGTGTTATTTTAAAGAAATTTATGAAACCCAATTGTACTTCAATTGAGAGGATGAAACTCATTTTTTGTTATGAATTACAAGATAAATACCCAAGGTAGAATGTACTTAGTATAATCATCTTCTAAGTTTATCTACTCCTACATCCCTGGAGCTTCACGTTTATCAAATATAAAAATAAAAAGTATGATAACACTTCCAAAACTTGGAGGTCTTCTGTTTGCTTAATCTCTATTGTGTTGATTGTTTTCTTGATACTTACAATATAGTTCTTTGAATACTGGTTGACAATTCCTTGGCAGATGTGTATCTGACAAAGAATATCCTCTATTTGCAAGCTACCTGTTCTTCACTCTGTTGCTTTACCATTCTTTTGCTGTAAAAGGCTTTCAATTTTCTAAATGCAATGTGTCACGCATTGACATTTTTTCCTGAGCTACAGGATCAATTTTAGAGTCATTACCTATACCAGTATCCAATATCTCTATAGCATGTTCCCTAACTTTGTCACTATTTGTCACTCGCATTTCAACCTGTTTTTCCTTTCGTCGTCGTCTTCTTCTTCTTCTTCTTCTTCTTCTTCTTCTTCTTCTTCTTCTTCTTCTTCTTCTTCTTCTTCTTCTTCTTCTTCTTCTTCTTCTTCTTTTCTTTTTAGCAGAATGGGTGTGAGATTTATTACTGAACACTATTTAGTAGTGTATGGGAGATCACTGTGGAAGTTTTCAGGAATGCAGGATTCACCACTTGTCCAGGGGAACACAACTGGCGATATTTTGACCTCACAGCCATCACGAATGAGCTGTTTCTAAGAGATTATGTCTTCAAATTTATTGGTGAAGCCCCACTTCATTGAGCTGTAGATTTTCTGGAGACCTGGGAATGAGAACTTGACTCTACACAAAACCTCAATCACATGTCCTTTCTACAGCTTGATGCAGATGGGCATGGTGACCTGGACAATGTAAACCCTCAACCCTGTGCCCTGGGGCTTCCAGAACGCACCATGTATCCTTCACTGGACCCTAAGTTTGACACAGCATTATGATCAGAGACTTGAATAACTGCCAAAAAATTGTTTTCAAGGTTCCTTAGAACAACTAGGCAACAGCCTGCACACACCACCAAAGAGGCTGCTGTTTGCAATCTGTCAACACCGGTTCCCTGTAGGGAAGGAAACATGGTCAGCTTAACTAGCTACAAACATAGTTTCATTTTTATATTGAGGTATTTTATCCATTTTGAGCTTACTTTTGTACTGGGGGATATATAAGAGTATAGTTTCATTCATCTAAATACAGATATACAGTTTTCTTTGTACCATTTTTGAGGACCCCATTTTTCCTCAGATGTTTATTTTTATCTTGTTTGTCAAAAATCCGGTGGATGACGTTACAAGGCTATGTATGTGAGTCATTCATTTTATAACATTAGTCTGTGTGTCAGTTTTTATGCTAGTAAAATGCTATTTTTATTTGAGTTGTCCTGTAGTCAAGCATCATTCATTTTTATTCGGGTTGTGCTGGATAATCTATGTATTTTGTTTTTCTGTGTGGATTTCTATGTTTTTTGAGTCTATTAGAAATTATATTAAGCTTTTGAGTGGCTTTGCATTTTTAATATAAATGAAGCTGTGTGGATACAAATAAAACAGCTGATGGTCACACACACAAATTTCTTCTTGTGACATAATTAATCTGCATAATGCCATGTTATCATCAGTTATAAAGGCAAATTCTTTTTATTATTATGACTGGTGTTGTTGCCTACTTTCCAAAACTTAATAGTGTATTTATAAAACAGAAAAATTTTCCGACATCAATTAGCATATTTGTTATATTAAGAAGTTATAAATAGTGTAAAAGCACAGATTAGATACAGGCAAACCTAAATAATAAGAAATTCATTCAAAATTGTATGTCTGCCACAATATGTTTTCAAAATCATGTATGTATAAAATATCTTAATAATATGAAATATTTATTAAGAATACCTTTACTGATAGCACTTCTCTATTATATATTTTGCTTCAATATCCTTTTCATGTATCCCAGTAATTCTCCGTATGTATTCTTGAAATGAATGATATTTCTCCCAGAAGATATTTGGAAACATCTGGTGGTATCTCTGTTTGACAAACCTTGAAGGAGAATGTCTTCTAATTTTTTTTTTTACAGAGGCCTAGGGAACTGCAAATAGCCTACAAAGCACAGACAAGCCCATTGTTCTCTACACAAGGAAGAATTATCTGGACTGAAATAGCATGAATGTCAATGTTTTTGTTGAACACACACACACAATTCACAAAATAGGAGGAACCCAGGCATTGCAACACAAGGAAAAATACATTCTAAATAAGGCCCTACACAGCACATTTTTATATATAGACTCTTTCATGTAAAACCAGTAAGATTTCTTTAGCACAAGGAATTGACAAAGGACTCAGATTAACTATATTAAATGCTTGTACTGTGTATAATTCAATAATGTGAGACCTTGCTGATGATTCAAGAATCATCTTGTTTTTAATTAACTCAGGTTTGACTGTGTTTTCCTAGACCCAAGTTTAACCAATTGGGCACATTTCTTCTGAGTCTTTATTAAATCCCCGTGAGCTTGTTTCCAATCTAAATTGAAGATGTGGAAAAACCAATATCAATATAAAGTCCTTGGAAGGACAAGAAGGTTGTAGAGTGAACACTTGTGTTAAGAAACATACTTTTACTGTTCATCCTGACAAAACTCCCATGGTTTAACTACGCAAAACCATTGTCAAAAATAAACAAGCAAATAAATATGAAAACAGTAAACATCCAGTGAGGTGAGGACAGGGAGCTGATCTGTAAAAGTAGCCCATAAAGTGCACTTCTCAGTTCTCACATGCAGAAGTCATGCATGCATGTTGCCTTTGGTTTCCCAAAGAGTTCTAATGACAGGCTTTATATAATTATCGGTCCAATTTGATTAAGCCTGGTCATTGTAGTCTGCAGAGTGGTTAATTACATTTGACTGAGGTTAAATCTTACCATTACATCTCTTTGAAACAGACTTTTAACATTGAAGGGTTCCATCATTGCTTCTAAGAATTGGAAAAACCTGAATGGATTTGTTAGCTATCAAGAGAGGTCGAAGGGAATAACAGGGGGAGGTGACCTTTCCCAAGGAGTGTCAGTGTTCTAATGTATCCACGCCTGATGTTCTGCTGGTGGTTTTGTTGTTGTTGTTGTTGATAATATGTTTATATATACATATATACACACAAAACGTCCTTCTCAAATTGCTGTGTATTATTTTTCCAATTTGGCTCCTGGGGTTCTGAATTCTAGATCATCACTCTTGTAAGTAGATTCCCCTGCCAAGTGTTAAAGCCAGACCTGTACTTCATATTTACTCAGACTGTGCAGGTGTGCTCAGATTTAATGTCTGGCATGCTGTAGGGGATATGTAAATGCACAGCTGTCTCACTCCTCTTTGAATGAAATATAACATTATCTTCAAGCAGGAACACACCATTTTAAAGATATGAGAAATTAAAATAAGCATGCCATGATCTTCATCTTGAATTTGGAAGTTTAAAAAAGATTTTGTTTTATTTTAAATTATCTGTGTGTGTGTGTGTGTGTGTGTGTGTGTGTGTGTGTGTGTGTGTGCTGTTGTTGTTATTGTTGTTGTTGTGGTGGTGGTGGTGTTTGCACACACGAGAGTAGTTGCCATAAGAATCCAGATGAGGATATCAGTTGTTGTGGAACTTGATTGATGGTGGTTGAAAGGTACCTGTGTGGATGCTTGAACCAAACTGTTGTCCACTTTGTGGTCAACACATATTTCTTAACCATTGAGCCATATGCGTGTTCCCAGTAGTTTAGACACTTAGTGAAGTAATTTAATTTGAAAGATTAGTTTTCCAAGAATTCTATCTTGGAGTAATTACTTTTAAAAAGAGATTTTTTTAAAAAGAGAGTTTAAACGATCAATGTTGATTTAATTATCCTGAGGCATGGTACTATTCTTTCTTAATCTAATCCTACATAATTTAGGACACAACCTATTAGTATAGACAGCTGTCATTTGTTTCTTTTAATGTAACCTTCACTTGGGCCCAAAACAGGACTGACTGATAGGGCTTCTAGGGATTTTCTGTCCTGTCATTTGCAGTGGGTGGGTAGGCACACAAAAGATGGTGGTGAGCAGTTATAATAAGAAAATAAAACTTTGGAAATGAAATTTAATTTTTATAATGAGTAGGTAACCATGATTGTTTTTATAATCAAAAGTAAAATGTCTAAATACTTATTTATACCCATAAACAAATGATCCTCTCCTAATAAAGAAACTTCTCTGAGAAAGTACTGAGAATAAGTAACTGGTGAGTAGTGCTCATCACTCAACAGTGTATTAGCATCGCCTGCTCTAAGGCTCAAAGACCAGCAAAGTATGAGGATAGGAGATAAGAGATAGAAGAAAGGGGGAGCTGTGCTATCATGTGGCCATGATACAGTCAATACAATCATGAATCACAACACAGACGTCCAGTGGGTCTCCAAATGACTTCTATCAACAGTCTTGAGGGTCAGCAAGCTCCAACCTTCCAACAGTGAAATATGAACTAATTACACATTCTGTATGAGAGGTTGACACTGTTTGTACTTGTTGACTGGGAACACTGCTGAAACTTCCATACTTCAAAAACAGTACCAAACCCAAAGTCGCACAAAACTCTTGTTTAAAACTTGGGTCATAAAATTGAAAAAAAAAATCATGAGCTTATGAACATGGGAGGAGTAACTGGAACAGGAGGTAAAACATAATAACAACAATTTCTACTTGACTTTTTGTACTCTTGGAGTTTTGTGGCTTTTCACCTAAGTAGATGGTGTGGGTGCACCATCCAGAACTACTGCAACTCTTGATGCTGTGTTTTGGTTCTTATATTATCATTATAACAACAGTGCATTAATTTGAGCTCTAACATCATTTTTATTCATGATTGAAGACATTATAGATGAAGTACTGTATAAGGTTTTAAAGTAAAAGATAATATGAGGTCCATTTGTATGTGCCTTTTAGATGTTTTTGGTGTACATTTCTCCAGTTTTCTGTCATTCAGTTAACTTTACTATTTACATAATAAGTATATTATATATATTCTTTTCCATATTAAATATTTAAACATTAACCGGAGTTTAATTAGGTGTGCTTTTCACAATCTCCCAATTGCATTTTGATGAACTCTGTGGTTATTCAATTAATGTGTGAATGATTTGCATAAAGTCTATTTATACTCTATGGGCTATTGTAGAATCACTTGATATTTTCCCTGTTATATTAATGGATCCATTTACTATTGTACTAGTGGGAAATGAAGTTCTATAATTGGAATCTAGTAAGATACTTTACAGCTTATTAGCTTAGGGGTAATTATCTGCATGTTATATTGCACATTGGATTGCAATAGAAAGCAGCTCATTATAATATTTAAGAAAAGTGCCAACAAAAATAATTAAATTGTTACAGTAACCCCTGGCTTCTAGTAAAACTGAGCACATGTATTGAAACTCTTTTCTTTAACTTGTGTACAGTTGTGTTCCTTTTTGGTAACTATTCTTTTTCTCTGTCCCCTTTCTTTTTCCTTTTTTTTTTGAAATTTGCTGCTTGCCATTGCAGGAAGTAGAGGTTTGTATGCTGTTTCTATGTTTCATATATTATTTTAGATTTTATATGAATCCATCTATTTAAATTGATCATATATACTTATTTCATGCTATTTCCCTCTCTTAGGATGATTATTTCCGCACTTGGAGCCCAGGAAAACCATTTGATCAAGGTAAGAATCTATTATTTTTAAATAAAAATATATAAATTCTCATACCTGCTATGTTCTAGAAATAGTATTCATTGCCTGGTTAGCCTTTAAAATGCTGAACACATAAACATGCACAAGAGGAAAATCTATGCAGTAACTATGTTTATTTCAGTATAATAAAGTTAGGAAGGAGATAATTAGGTGCATGATTATGTCAGAATTCCATTTATTTTTAGAAACATGGCTTAGATTGCTGATTTGAGATTTTTAACTTTATTTACCATGTCTATTTTTATTGGTTGTTACAAGTCACTTCATCTAGTTTCCAGGGGTATCCATCTGGCAGTAGATTTATTTGTGAAAATTTTCAAAAGAAATATCATTACCGTCTCCACTTTAACTGATTAAAATGTTTCATTTAAATGGAAAACTCTTGGTGATTACATTCAACAGGGGCCTTAGCAAGACCCTGAAGAAAATGCTAGGCACTAAATAATATTCTCCAACTCAGTAGCTAGACAGAGCTTGTACCCTGGCTAGCTCACTAACGAAGGAAAACCACACTGACCAGCAAGCATATGCGATGTAAGTGAGAACGTTCCTGTCACCATAATCGTAATCACACAAAATCAGTGAAGCCTTATTCACTAGATTCTGTGACACAGTACAGAATTCTCTCTACAGGTTCAAAACAAGTGTCTTCAGCTTCAGAGGATGGTCTTCTTAACACGAAGTACACTTGGTGAAGCAGTAGTGTTTGGGACTCAGTCAGTGTTCTCTGGGCATTATGAAATATATCAGTTATACAGAAAAATAAAAGCTAGTTTAAGACATGTTTCTGGAGGTTCTAGACCAAGAGAACTCTTCCACTTTGCTGCGTGTACCTGGAGAGGGTGAACATTGTAGAAGAAACAATTTAGATCACAAACAAATAATCTAAGAGAAAAGTAAAGAGCTGAGAGTCCTCTGGCCTCTCCCAGGGCATTCCCCTGAGACTCTACTTGTTAAGGGTCTGCTGCCTCACATTCTTCCGCCTTAGAAGACAACCCTTTAGTGTTTGAATCTTTAGGGGACTATTTCATAATCAAAGTAACAACTTTGATCTAGAAGCATTTGTAAATCATGTTAAATATTCTCAAAATCTGGCTGTGAATCACCAATGACCATCTTAGTCTGGCATATGAAGCAAGAATTTGCACCCAAGTAATGCTTCAGAATTCGTACTTCATTATCTGGTTCCATTGTATTCCTTATTATACACAGTATTTTATATATTATCTGCATTCACATTCTATTACCACATTTACCCATTTTTATTTATTGAATCTCATACGAGGATTTAAATAATTTATTTTTCTCTTGGTTTCCCAATGAGTCATTCCAATGTGCTCAGAAAAAAAAATGTAATGAAAACATGTCAAACAGAATGAAATGCATTCATGTTTTTTTTTGGAAAACAAATTTTTATAAATGGAATCATAAACCTTGACAATTGGGAATTATTTGTAAACATTCAGTCTTGTCAATCTTGGTAAATGTTGTTATAATAAAGTTGCTTTGATGACATTTATATGAGTGGAAAGTGTATTGAATTATGACTTCTCTTTGCTTGCATAAATCTGGTTATCATAGGAAAAGTTACTAAAAGTAAATATAATACAAGAATGATTTGATTTTACCTTGTTAAGTATATATCATAAATGTCATATTTATTGAATGGAACTAAGTTTATGACTAAAAATTATGAAAACTGTCTAATACTGTTGTTATATTTGATATGTGTTAGTTTACTTAACCCAACAATAGCTCTTCAGACTTAGATGAGGTTATTGATGAATTGAGGAAGTCAAATTCTTGCCTGTGTGGTGGTTCTTCAAAGATGACAAGCAAAAATTTCAGTTTGGGAGGTCTTACTCCTGGTACAGGGCCCTAACTACTCTGTACTATTGATAATCATATAGTTTCAGGCAAACACAAGAACTCAATTCTTGCACATATGATTTTATTTGCATATATATATATATATATATATATATACACACACACACACATTTCAGATTATGCAGTTCAGTGGTATGAAATGTAACTTTTGGTTATGTGCAAGCAGGTAGTATAAATGGAGCAACATTCCCTTTGTCCACATTGTGAAATCTGTGTATACTTATTGTTATTGGACTAAATATAAACATGTTACCATTTGCCATGTTATAGGCCTACACTATTTTTATACTATCAAACCTTAAAATTTGATTGAGAGGATATATTTTATTGGTCCATAAGCACACATAAAAATGATATACAATAGAGAATCATATTAGATTGATGCATTTATCATCTCATTTGTGAAGCACCATAGGAATAAGAGGTATTAAAAACTCCCATGAGATCTGAGAAATACAGAATTAAGTTCTACTAATTTTTAATATATTTCCTATTTTTTTAGACAGCATGATTTTTCTCGGGGTATCTTATTTCAAAGCTAATTGATCTGTTGAACACAAGATCAATTATAAGGCATTTAATGCATGCTTAAATATTTGCATATTTTATTTATGAATAGAAATGTGTTGGATATATGAGTTTATTATCATTATGTTTTAAGTGTTAATTGAATTATATATTTTGTTAAAATAGTGAAGAGAAAGTTATTATATTATTGCATTTTTATATGCTGTCATTTATGTCTTCCAGAATAAGTACTTTTAGTATAATATATTACCTCCATTTTTGTTAAAGCTTCAAAAACATCTCCTTGTGTATGCATGAAAATGGACAAATATGCAAAGAAAATCTATGTTGGTTTATATGTAATCATGCACAAATACATGTATCTTCTTGTCAAGTAGTTTCTTGTTCATACATATCTCAGGATTCACAGTTTTCACTGTAACAATTTTAAAAATCTCATTTAAGATACTTTTAATTTATCACAACTTTTCCAGGTTGCTTTTTTTTATCTACTAAAATAAATAATTAGAAGGTTAGGAACCTATAATGGTTTTGTGTGCTTAAGAAAACCATTTTGATGATTGTAACTCTGCTTTAAAAATGAAATAAATTACTTGGGATGCAAAAATAAATTGCTTTGCATTTCTCCATGTTGAGTTCTCTGTGATATTGCTTCTCTTCATTAGTGTGGTTAATCATAAGTTGACACAACTGAAATCAACTGAAAAATAGCTTTAATGAGGACATACATCTTCTCGAATAAGGCCTAGTCTTTTTATTCTGTGTTTACTTTGAAAAATTAAGGAGAAATTCATGAGTGAACATAGAGTAGTAGAAGAAACCAGATTTAAAATAATTTAGTAATACTTTGAATAAATTCACAGCAGGTTTTAAGGGCAAATATGCACTTTTTTCTCTTAACCCTGTTTTGTCTATGAAATAGATTGTTTAGCGTAAAAGAGAAATAAGCAGAATTTTCAGCATTACTTAAAGTTGTTTATAGAATCTGATTGAACTAATGAACTGTATTTGTACCTGTTATCTTTTTTTATTTTTTAATTTTTCCATTCAAAAATTTGCACTTCTTCCCCTCCTCCCATTCCCCTCCCTCTCCCCCACTCCCCCTCTCCCCTCCTTAAGCGAGGGCAGGGAACCCTGCCTTCTGGGAAGTCCAAGGCCCTCACCCCTACATCCATGCCTAGGAAGCTGTGCATCCAAATAGACTATGATCCCAAAAATCCAGTACATGCAGTAGAAACAAGTCCCTGTTCCTTTATCAATGGCTTCTCAGTCAGCCCCCAATACCAGGCACATTCAGAGAGTCCAGTTTGATCACTCTCAATCAGTCCTGGTCCAGCTGGATTTGGTGAGTTCCTATTAGAATATGCATTCTGCCTCAGCTGGTGGACCAACCCCTTGCGGTCCTGACTTCCTTTATCGTCTTCTCCCTCCTTCTGCTGCATTATCCATTATGATCAAGTAGGCTTCATCCCAGAGAAGCAGGGCTGGTTCAACATACAAAAGTCTATCAATGTAATTCATCATATAAATAAACCAAAAAAACACCCACATTATCTTTTCATTACATGCTGAAAAAGCATTTGACAAAATTCAACACTCCTTTATGTTAAAGATCTTGGAGAGGTTAGGGATACAAGGGTCATATCTAAATGTAATAAAAGCAATATACAGCAAACCAACAGCTAATATCAAATTAAATGGAGAGAATCTCAAAACCATTCCACTAAAATCAGGAACAAGACAAGGCTGTCCACTCTCATCATATCTCTTCAACATAGTGCTTGAAGTTCTAGCAATAGCAATAAGACAACATAAGAGAAAAGGGGATTCGAATTGGAAATGAAGAGGTCAAACTTTTGTTATCTGCAGATAATATGATGGTCTACATCAGTGACCCCAAAAACTCTACCAAAGAACTCCTACAGCTGATAAATACCTTCAGTAATGTGGTAGCATACAAGATCAACTCAAAAAAATCTGTACCTGTTATCTTTACTCCAAAGTATGTAATATACACAGAGTTACACACAGAACCCACAAACACAGATACATACATAAATACAGATACACACACACACATAGACACTCACAGACCCAAAGACACAGACATAGATGCACAGAGACACAGACACACACACACACACACAGAGACACACAGGTGCAAGCACACAGACGACACACACAAACAGAGAGACTCAGACAAATAGTCACAGACACATGGACACAAACTTACAAAAACAGACACAGACAAACATAAAACACAGATATACACCAACACACAGACACAGACAGACACAAACACAGAGAGAACCTGAAACACGCAGAGACACACACACAGACATAGACATAGACCCAGATATATAATATACACATAGACACACACACACACACACACACACACTTTTGTGTGAAGGAAATAGGAAGAAAACATGCTTTCTGTACTTTTCTTTTTCTGTTATGAAATATCTTAGGAATCTAATTAAGGAAAAATTTATTTTGGCTCACTGAAAGTGTAGTCCATCTCGGCAGAAATAGCAGGACTGCATTAATGCTTAGGGCAAAGAACTATTAATGCTATTGCTCAGTTCTAATTCCTTTTTTTCATTTCTTTTGTGGTTCCCAGCCCATAAATAAGTGCCTAACATCAGAATAGATTTCTCTTGCCTCAGTTAAGCTAATCTAAAAACTGGTAAGAATTTCCCACAGACTTGCCCCCTACGTTTGTCTCCTGAGAAGCTGATGAATATGAGTTATCACCCCACAGTAGTTTCTGGTTGCTCTCCTTGTTTTTAACTGGGAGTGGACTGTAATTAACAGATTTGCAACTAGAAACCTAGATATAAACATATTTACTTCTTTCATGAAGTGCCTATTTTATTTGGTAGCTGCGCTCCCCTGTTTTGCAGGTGTCTGGGGGTTGGAATTAGTTAGGAGAGGTATAGATAGAGAGTTCATGAAGGCTGTTTAGCCCCTGTAACACTTTGGAAGTGCCATGTCCTCCAGATCAAGTCCTCCATGTGGAGGACAAATGAAGTCTTACTGTTCTGTTTCAGTAGATTTAATTTAACAAAGTATAGAGATAAGTTATGTGAAGACCCAGTCCTAAACTCAAGATGCTGTGGGGGCAATTAGAGGTGGAACTAGATGTGCTGTGTCCCAAGTTTCTAATGAGGGTGGATGACAAAATCCGCTTCTCTGTTTGAGAGAACAGTCACATGCTCAGCCATGGATTTTACCATCATTTCTTTCTTTTCATCTTCAGTCCTCAGGGCTTCCCGTCATTCTCATTGGTTAGTTCCATTCATCTGTGCAGTGTCTTCCACCACGGCATACCAGTCACAACCAGATTTGTTCCCTAATTATCAACATCTGGCTGCAAAGCACATGATGGAGAAATTCCATCTGGAGCTTTTGTTCTCATCAGTGACAATAGCTGTCTATTATATCCTGTTTATAACTATTTCTAAAATTAAAGAAGTTAAGTATTTGAACAACTAGATGCAAATATTTGTTTTCTCTTCCTTTAAATATAGTGATGTACTTAAAACACATATTCTGTAGATTAGACATCCTAATGCCTGGAATATAACTTGTTTACATAAGTGTTATGTTTTTCCTACTCTTACTTTGGGCATTTCTTAGTAATATTCTGAAACAATAGGTTGTTCTGATCTGTGTTTTACAATAGAGGCATGGTGTGCCACAATAGGACTTTGTTTAAAAGCTTAGAGTCTTTTGGTTTTGTTTTAGTGGAAAAATCAGTCCTCTATTAAAATTCATTGAGAGCAATATATAAGGACGACTGCATTATTTTGTCAATGGTTTTCAATCATTTGAAATGTGAGTTTGAACCTCTGTTTAATGTGAATAATTTTGGATCAATTAACATTTTTTGATTTAAGATTTTTGAGTCATTTTGAACAAAATCGTTTTTAGATGATAACATTCACATGCTAACAGTTGAATTGATTCACATCTTATGTTGTTTGATTGGTCATGTTAATAACTTTGTATTGTAGAACCCTTCTATACTCCTAAGGTAAAATATTCAGAAATTATATTTTGCCAGGACATCAGCATTACATGCTCAATTTCTCTGTTATTCTATGACTGCACTTTTGTTTCCCAGCGCCCAGAGTCGAATAATCACACAGAAACTGTATTAATTTTAAACTCTTTGTCCAATGTCTCAGACTTCTTACTGGCTAGCTCTAACTACTAAATAAAACCATTTTTATTAATGTGTATATTGCCACAAGGCTGCGGCTTACTGGTGTGGTACATTACTCCCTAGAAAACATCGTGGCATCCCCTCTTCTCTGCCTGTGCTCTCTCTCCCTATCTCTGTTTAGATTTACTGCACGGCTTTACCCTGCTAAGCCATTGTCCGAAACAACCTAATTCATCAACCAATAAAAGCAACACATATACAGAAAAACATCCCACACCATTGTTATGCTTAGAATACATGAGAGATGGCTCCTCAGTGAAATGTTTATTTCTTTTGTTTTGTCCTTGCTGTTCTATTTTGCATCAAGTCTAAAAAGTAATCCTCAATATTCCATTGTTTTAATCTATAAAATAGTGTACTGTCTCCAAAGTGTAACAGCGTGTGTAAAACACATCTGGTTTTGGGTTATAAATTTAAATTGAGATGAATCATACTTCATTTGCTTTATAGAGCACTATCTGCACAGGTGTACAAGAAGTAAAATTATGTGTATTTCTTTTCACTGAAATTATATGTTAGAAAATATTGGTCAAATTTGTGGAGCAGAATATGGGGTTGATAAAATTTGCACTGAAAATATTTTGTGATTTTGGAAGACAGTTTCTTATTATTTTAATTTTTGTTATTCAAGCATGAGTAATATTCTGTGTGGTTATTAAGCCATAGTTTATTTGAGACTTCATTGGCCAAAAAAAGTGATTCTAGCGTTGTTTTTCATGAGAATCCATCACTAATTTGTAAAGTGAAAATATTTAGACCAGAATCCTAAATATTTTTAATTACATTTCTTCTGTTTATTGTGTGTTTGCATACATGTCTGGAGGCCAAAATAGGAGGAACATTTGGTTGTGATAATGGCTAATCTTCCTAGTCAGGGGACTTTGTGAACAGTTATAAGGTCGTGATAGAATCAGATACTTTACATCAACTTCTGGCTTCTGAGTGTGTCTGCACCCCTATGAACACACATGGATACACTTAAAAGTCACACACAGGCATAAATCACACACATTTAAACAAAATGGATGTGGAATATGTTCAGGACTAGTAGATAAACACTTCATCACTGAGCACACATTTGAATACATTTAGGATAGAGTCACTGTAGAGAAAGTTGACATTTAAACTTGCTTGGAAACATTAATAAAATCATTTAAATTATGTAACATTATGTGGGTGGAGTAAATTTTCTGTTCTAGGAAATTATTTACCATAAACTGTAAACAACTGAGTATGCGACAAAAAGAATATTTCAGGAACGTGAAAGCTTGCTGTAGAATACAGCCTTGGATGCTTGGATTCACATATTTTATCCACAATGCTAACCTTGAGTATATGAATTCATGTGTCAATGGGATTATTAAAATGATGGAGCAATATGATTCTTGGTAAAAGGACGTGCTGTGAAAACCTGACGACCTGAGTTCAAACCTAGAACCCAAGTTAGGTACCTGGATGAGGGGCTCTCGTCTGTTTTTCTAGAGCCAGCACACCTACTACAAGGTAGTAAGCAGAGGTAGGAGACAGAGGCAGAAGCTAACATTTCAGTGGAGTGAAAGAAATCAAGATAGAGACCCTGACTCAGAGAGAAACTGAAAAGAGATGAAAAGAAAGAACCAGTTCTTGAAAAGTTATCTTCTGACATTTTCCTGAATGCCTTGGCATGCATGTCCCAGTGCACATGAGTGTACACACACAGAAACACACATACACACAGAGAGAAAACTTTAAATTATTAGACATTTATAGTTTCTCACTGTTTGCTAATGCAGTGTCCTGTATTTGTCTCTCCCATTGTGTTATCTCTATGCATGTTTATGTTATATATGTATATATATATGCATGTATGTGTATTATTTAGTTTTAACTAGTGTATCAAATTTTAGACTGCGAACTTTTCGAAAGGAAATACTTTGTTTCTTTAGTGTTTAGCTCTGTACTGCTGCATATGCTGGAGCACATAGTGAAATCAGTGAGCTTGAGAAAGATTTCTTGTAGTTAGGAGAATATTAGTGGGGAGGGAAGGCAGAACTGGAAGGGAGGAAGATGGAGTAAATTTGTACAGAATTGTTATGTATTAGTACCTTAATTTCAACAAAAAAATTGAAATTTTAAGTTTTCTTGAAATATGGAAAATATTTTCTATAGATTATTTTGTCTTTGTTCAATTATGTATTTTAAAACATCCTGTCACAAGGCCAGTAAAAACTAAATGACTACATGATAACATGTACAACTGTAGAAAATTATATCAGACATTTGTTGTTTTTAATTAATTTTAGAGTACAAAAGCATTTGTTTTCATTATGAGATTGCCATGCATATAAAATACTGCACTTTTCTCATATTTATCCACACTTCCCACCCCCATTCTTTTTCATTACATACCCAGAGCACAGGGAGAATTAAAAAGAATAAAGATCTTGCTCTCAGCTATCTTTCTCCTGCCATGCTGTTCAGAATCCTCTGCATATAGAACACTATTGCCCACAGTGGGTTGTGTCTTTCTCCATCAATTTCCATCCAGGCAGTCCCCCATGGATATACCCTGCTCAATCTGATCTGATCTAGACAATTGCCGTAAAGACTTCCTTCCAAACTGATTCAAGGCTGTGTCATAAGGATAGTTAAAACTTACCAGGAAATGACTATTTCTGTTTACTCAAATTCCAATCTACAAATAAGAATTAATGCTTCCTTCATAACACTAGTGTAGACTAAATGAGTATGACAATTTAAGATTATTTTTATTGGATTATTAGGTACTTTGAGGTCTATTTTCTTGTGTTCTTTATATATTTTGGAGATCAGTCCTCTGTCTGATGTGGGGTTAGTGAAGATCTCTTCCTATTCAGTAGATTGTCATTTTGTTTTATTGACTGTGTCCTTTGCCTTACAGAAGCTTCTCAACTTCAGAAAATCCCACTTATTAATTGTTGCTCTAGTGTCTGTGCTACTGGAGTTATATTTTGGAAATAGTATCCTGTGCTCATATGTTCAAAGTTACTTCCCACATTCTCTTCTGTGAGGTTTCATGTGGTTGGATTTATGTTGAGGTGTTTGATCCGTTAGTTTAGAGCATGGGGATAGATATGAATCTATTTTTATTCTTTTTCATGTTGACATCCAGTTATGCCAGCACCATTTGTTGAAGATGCTTTCTTTATTCCATTGTATAATTTTGGCTTTTTGACATGATAAGGTGTTTATAGGTGTCTGGATCAATATCAGGATCTTCAAATGGATTCCATTGGTCCACCTGTCTTTTTTTATGCCAGTACCATGCTGTTTTCATTACTGTAGCTTTATAATATAGCTTGACCTCAGGGATGGTAATGCCTCCAAAAGTTCTTTTATTTTGGAGGATAGTTTTGACTATTCTGTTTTTTTTTCACATGAAAATGAATGCTATTTTGAGATCTGTGAAGAACTGTGATGGGATTTTGCTAGTGATTGCATTAAATCTGTAGATTGCTTTTTTGTAAAATTGCCATTTTACCATATTAAACAAATTACCAAATAATCCAATCAAAAACTGGGGTCCAGATCTAAACAGAGAATTGTCAATAGAAGAATTGCAAATGGCCAAAAGACATTTAAGGAATTCCTCAACATCCTTAGTCATCAGGAAAATGCAAATCAAAATATCTCTGAGATTCCATCTTACACTGATAAGAATAGCTAAGACCACTGACAGAGGGACCAGGATTTATCCCCAGTGCTTGAACTGGTATCTAAGAGTGCATTCTTTTTGAGGGCTACATTATGTAGCCTAGATATAGAGCAGAGGATCTTGGTCTTGCCTCAAAGTGAAGTGTTGTAACATGAGGGCTGACTTGTTGGGATATCTGTCCTGCATGGTACCCCACAACCAGCAAGCCCCAAAGAAAATCACACAGAGATCTTCATAAGTTATAAAACTTATTGGCCCATTAGCTCAGTCTTCTTATTTGCTCTTGTAGCTTAAATTAACCCATTATTCTTATCTGTGTTAGTCACATGGCTCCATACTTTTCACAACCAGGCAGATTACATCCTGCCTGTTCAGTGATCTGTGCAGGTGTGAGGAGGGAGCTTCCTGCTTTCTGCAATACTCTACTTCCTGTCTGCTTGATTGTCTATACTTCCTGCCTGGCCAATCAGCATTTCTTTAAAATATAATTGACAAAATACAGACAATTCTCCCGCACCAAAGTGTCAGACTTTGCTGAATCTTCATAGGAAGCCTTATTCTTTCTGAAGAGTTAATGGGGATATGGGATGGAGGGAAGGTTGAGGAAGCAGGAGGAGGGGAGGGAGTGGGAATGGGAATGGGGATAGCTACATAAAATGAGAGAAGATTGTATGAAAAAATTCTTAATTAAAAAAGAATTTTACTTAATCCATGAAAACACTAAAAAACAGTAGCAATAATTGTGAATAACATGTATTTCTAACAGCAGATATGATTGATTTTTTTTACCTACAATTTTAAAGAGCAGACATAATCTTTTGTGCTCCAAGATATATTCACTTGTGTTCTTGTTGAGACATCATAAGTATTAAAATCCTTCTTGGAGGACTGAGGAGTTGGATCCATGGATAAAGTAGTTGCTACACAGCCCAGTGAACCCAAGATAGATGCCTTCAATCCTTGAAAACAGCTAGTGTGTTGGTATCTATCTTTAACACTAACAAGGTGCAGAGAGATGGGCCAATAAAAGGTCCCAGGCTAGCCCATCTAGCTGGAATGGTGATTTCTTGGTTCAGTGAAAACCTTGTCTCAGAAGAATGAGGTAGAAAAGCAATTAAGGAAAACATATTGATGTCATATTCTGGCCTTCACAGCTTGAACACACACACACACACACACACACACACACACACACACACAAACAAAGTAGTAAATTATTTCAGCATCAGGGTTTTTAAAAATCCTACATTAATTCTGGCACTCTTGAATTCCTAGTCTGTGCACTAGTATAATGTTTAGGATGATGATGATGCCATGCAAGCACAATATCGTGACTATTGTATCCTGGCAGCAGGCAGCAACTAAATTAAATCACAGTAGGCAAATAATGGGCAGCCCTGCTGAGCATGTCTGCTAAGCATGAACAATAATGAAATGAAACCATTATATATGTAATTGAAGAATTCGTATGTTTGCATGTACTTCTCAGCAGAAACTAAGGGGAATAAATCCAAATCAACTCAAAGTATAAAATAACTAGTCCTTATTGCCTCATTAGAATCTTAGGAAATAATAATGAAATAGGACTCTTGTCTGTGTTTCTAAACGCTCATTAGGAATACAGATTAGAATCTCTAAACTTGAACACAAAAACAAGTTCTTATGAAATTTTCATTTAAAGGTGAGCACTTTTCTTTTGTCATCTGGGTTTTGTGTGATAATGAAAATGATGTGACTTAGGTGCATGAATCCTAGCTAATAGGATTCACTATTTTCTTTATAATGCTTAGAACTTTTACCTTAAACAGGCATGTATGCTTGTACATGCTCAGCTCTGAGTACACATCCTCTGTGGGGGATAGTATGAAGTTACCTTCTCCCATTTTAATATTTGTACAAGCCTATTAAACAATTCACAAACAAGAACATAAACAAATAATAGTGTAGTGTGTGAAGCCAATTAACTCTTAGCCTCACATCTCATCCTTTCCTACAGGGCAGCCTCCAAGCTCAATTATTTTCCCTGTTGCCTTTTCTGACCAATAGATGCTAATATCCTGCTTGTTGTGCCCAGCAATATTATAGCCTCCACGCTGTGCCTTGAGATCTAATTTACAATGTCTTTATATTAATTACATTAATCCAATTAAATGATAAACATTGTATTAATGGGTTAAAGCATGTGTGAAAATGGGACTCTTATCTTTGTTTCCTATAATTACCTTTGTGTCCTGAAATGTAAACAGCTCAAAATTTTTTCTGTTATTTTATACTGTTCGGTTTGACTTTCTCTGGCTTATAACTGTAGATTGCTCTTCAGCTTCTTTCTCTTGTTTATTCAGATTCTCTGTTGATTTATTGAAGTAACACAGCAGTTGCTATTTCAAATTTAAATGTACAAATATACAAATCTTATATTACAGGTGAAAAATAAATGTGGAACAGCATAAATTATAAAGATTACTGCCTAACTAGAGAGATTCTAAATAAATAGATAATCACACAACTATCTAACTTTCTACCCCTTCCAGGTTCAAAAATACTGAAAAGTGTATCTGGCTAAATTAGGTCACATATTTACATTGTTTTGCATATGTAGGGGAAGGATTTATTCATCTTGCAGCTCATAGTCTCCTTCATTGAGGGAAGTCATGACTAGAACTCAAGGCAGGGATCTGGAGGCAAGATTTGATATAGAGACCGTGGAAGCATGCTACTTGCCTTCAGGGCTTGCTTACTCTGCTTTCTTACATTGCTCAGGATCATCAGCCAATGGGTTGCATTGCCCAGAGTGAGTAAGCTAGGCCATCCCACATAGATAATCAATCAAAAGTATACCAGAGGCTTGCACACAGGCAAATCTGAAAAGTGCTGTTTTTTCAACTGAGTCTCCTCTTCCAAAACGATTCTAGATTGTGTAAAATTGATATAAAATAGCCAATAAAACTAAACCCATGTCACTATGACAAATGTGCCTCAAAAAGTTAAACCACAACACTCCCATTCCTCATTATCCTAAAATACTTTGTGAATATTAATATTCCAATACAAAACATTTCAACTTCAGCACTTTAAAACTTTTCATTCTCTTTAAAACATTTAAAATCTTTGGAATTTCAAGTTTTCTCTAAAATACTGTTTTCTAACTAGGCACTTTAACTTGAATTATAGTAATTTATGTATTCAGATCTTATTATGACAAAACAGCTGAGAATATAAAATCTTAAGAAGGGAAGGCTGTTGTGATCTCACTTTCAATTTAAAAAGGCTTAGTGAACTAACTGGTACATCACAGAAGATGGAGAAAAGAAAACTAACCGTGGAAAGAATAGTTATTTATCCCCTGCTCTGTCTCTATGTGAGAAAGGTTAATCGTGCCCCTGGAATGTAACCTTCAAAAACCCTACAACCATCACCAGGAAAAACAAAAAAATTTTAAAAATTGATAAATTATGTTTGTGACATCTGGACCTAGAAGCAAAAGATAAGAGATCATCTCAAATGACAAAAAATTTAATCAAAACATTAGAAAGTGATAACGAGTTTTATGTGGACAATGGCTTGTAATGGACAATTGCTAATAACATGGTACTATTTTAGGAAAATAGTATTTTTGCATTTGTTATTAAAATGTGTAATTGACACAGTTTGTGAAATATAAATTATTTTTTCAAAAATGTCTTGTGACATACAGTTTTATTGTAGCAAATGGGTGCTGTTACACATAATGTTTGAGTTCTATGTTCCACAATACATAAGCTTCAAGTGTTTACTGGTACAAGCAACTCATTTGAAAGATTGCATGTTGAATCTTTTGGATACATAATTATGAAATTATGAGTGTCTGATCCCAAATATAACTTTTGTACAGACTTAGGACCTTAAAGAAAGAATACCACTATGGAATATGAATCATAAGTACGCAGCCAGTCATCAGAAATAAAATAAATAAAATGTAACAAATGGAAAGAGGAGAACTTGTATGGTTCAAATAGTGGTAATGAAAAGACAAAGTGGTGATCAAATATGAAGGACAAAGATTTCAAACAGTGTCATGGCTAGGTTTATGTTACCTTTACTCAAGCTGGAGTTATCCAATCAGAGAGGACTCTCAATTGAGAAAATGACTTCATAAAATCCAGCCCTAGGACACTTTCTTAGTGGTTGATGGGGGAAGCCCCAATTTGTGGCGAGTGGCATTATCCCTGGGCTGGTGGTCATAGGTTCTTTTATATAGCAGGCTGAGCAAAAGCATTGATGAGTACCCCCTGTGGTCTTTGCATCAGCTTCTATCTCTAGGTTTCTGCCTTGTTTTAATTTCTGCCTTGACGTCCTTCAGTGATGAACAATGATATGGATGTATAAGTAAAATAAGCCTTTCTATCCCCTAGTTGACTGACAGACATCTCTTATTTATTTATTTTTGTTTTGCATTTTCATAGTTTTTAACTTATTTAGGGCTTCTATTTCTATGACAAAACACCATGGCTAATGCAATTGTCAGCACATTCTGAAGTACCTGAATCCTTGTCTCTCCATATAGACCTTACCAAAATGTTCTTTACTAAAATTTGAAACAAAGAGTTCAATTTTTTCAATTAATACATTTTGTCTTAAGTAGCGTGAAAGATGGAATGGGAATAAAGAAGTGTAAACAAGTAAAACTGATGACCAGCCTCATGTTTAATAAGAGGCCAATCAAAATTCAACAAAACACATATAAATGTATGTACACTTACTGTCACTGACAAAATAAAAACTAAAGTTCAGAAGTGTGTTTTAGACATCTTTTAAAAGAAAAGGATGCAGCATTAAAGTTTAGCAACAGAGGGGAGTATACATATGGCGTTGCAAAATACCAAGATAAGACTTATTGTTAAGTGAAAAGAACATTCTACTCCAGAGAGAAAAACCACCAAGAATGATGAGCTTCAAGGAACGCAACAGCATGAACCCATCAATGGAGTTTAGATCGACCTGAGAACACACACAAAATTAATGAGAATATGGGAGAGAACTCAAAACATGGAACAAAATTTAAAAGACTTGCATTGGAAGTATTATGTAAGAAAATGATGGTCCAATTTTTGAAGAGAGGTAGGAAGAGGTGGAGAGTGATGGGCTTATATAATAAGCAAATTTTATTTTTTACAATCTGAGGGGGTAGGCGAACATTTCCATGAAAAGTGACATTTCAGAAATATGTCAAGAATAATTAAGACTTTATTAAATGAATATTAAAGAAAGGTTTTATGATTTGACTTGAAATTTCAGTTGAAACTTATGTGATGCATGCATGGGAGGTGGTGCCTACAACCTACCACACAAAAACTTCCCTCATCTTCTCCAGCTTCTCTGGAAAGTCACATTTTACAAAGGTATTTTCAGTTCATACAAAAAAGTCAGAAAATGGGAGTGTAAACCTCAAATGCAGAAAGATGTACTTTTCACTAACGGTTGCAAACACTCCTAAGAAAGTGATTAACTTTTAGCACACAAATGAATTATATTGAAAATATTTGTGTATCTTACATGGAAAGCATTCTTTTGTCATAAGCCGGCCTCACTACTTCATTAAAGGAAGTATTTGTGTTTTAGTCCTTTTATTTCTTTCTAACTGTGTAAAAACGATGTTTTCAGAGTTTAATAATTCCCTTACCACTGTCAAAGAGTAGTTTTAGTGTGTTGAAACTACTACCAGTAGGTTTCAGTTGCAGTTTTTATGTGCTTATTTAGTACAGTTTTTTTTTTTTCTGTCTCAGGAATAACTTCAAATTAGGTGGGAAAATTGTATAATTTTTCTTCCTTTTCAGATTTTTCTTAGGAAGGCATGGTGGTTCATGCCTTCAATCCAGTCTTCAAGGGTAAGGCAGAAGGATCAAGTAGAGCCTTGTACATATACAAAATCCAATACCAGCCTGAAGTACAAGAGACAGTGTCTCAAATTGAAACAACCAAACAAAAAAATAAAAATTCAAACCAAAAAGATAACGAGCAAAAATATTTAAGATACTATATATGGTTCTCAGTAAATGTAATCAAATGTTTGATTTAAATGTTTTCTTCTGTTATAGCAATTATTTGAATCCTGTCATTTCAATTCAAATAGATCAAATACTCTTAATAGTTCATCCTTTCACTGCTGTGAAACTCCATGTGTATTTAAGTTAAGCAATAGCTTACCTTTTCTGTTTTTGTTTCTAAACAATATTAGAAGTTCAATAAAAATAACTACCCATTTAAAAAATAATTATATTTTACAGAGGTAATTGGTGCATTTTGTGTGTGTGTGTGTGTGTGTGTGTGTGTGTGTGTGTGTGTGTGTGTGTGCAGTTCGGTTAGAAGGCCTCAGTAAGATTTTCACTAAGGATATTGTCTTGTCTTTCCTACTCATGATTTGAGTAAAAATAATTTACTTAATTTTGATGTGTATGTTTATGTGGTTGATGTGTATATATGTGTTTATGTATGTGTGTGTATGTTCATATTTGTGTGTGTGCTTTGTGTTTGTGTGTGTTCTGTGTTTATGTGTGTGAGTATGTTGACATTTCATTTGCACATGCATGTGTGTGTGTGTGTGTATGTGTGTCGTCCATGTCATCTCAAAGCCACATATTATTAGGGATCAGAAAAAGAAAAACAGAAATTTAGAACTGAAAAAAATGCCTCAGTGATTCAAGCATCCATATTAGGTGTCTCATAATCCTCTTCGTCTCCTGCTCCAGAGGACTCAATGCCAACTTTGACTTTGAAGTGAACCCACACACATGCAAGCTTCCATAAAAACTCATACATGCACATAAATAAAAATAAAATAAAAATTTAACCAAAAAAGCAGAAGTTGAAGTTGAGTGGATTAAAAAAGATATTTCTATCTAGGACCGCACACACCCTGTCATTTGGAGAGAATCAGCTACATGTTCTATGATTCATCCTTTTCAACTTTTAATTTAATATTTTTTATAATTTCTTCAAAATTCCATACAATATATTTGTTTAACTATACTTCCACTCCTCCAATTTTTACCAGATATAAAGCCTTCTCCCTATAGAATAACTTTATTTGTTTATTTTTTATTACTTCTATATTAATCTATTTATTTTCTTATTTGTTAATTTTTTTCAAGTTCAGATTCTTTATTAGAAACATTACTATGTGTTCAGTAAATTAGTTTATCTACAATACACTATTGGAATTGAGGAAATAGATTAGGGTTTTTTTAATTTATGTTTTTTAAATTATCTTTTCTCATTTTACATGCCAAATCCATTTCCCACTACTTCTCCTCCTTCTGCTCCCTCCACTTTCCCTCCTCCATGCCCATGCAACCAACCATCCACTTCTCAGAAAGGGTAAGTCTTCCTATGGGGAGACAACAATATTGAGCACACTGCTTTGAGGCAGTACCAAGACAGTCCTCCCTTTACCTAGGCTGAGCATGGTATGTGTCCTCAGAAAATGGATTCCAAAAAGCCAGAACAAGCAGTCGGAATGAATTCTGTTCTCACTGCCAGTGGCCCCACAGTCTGCTCCAGCCATACAACTGTCACCCACATTGAGTTCCTAGTTTGTTCCTATGCTTGTTCCCTGGCTGACAAGCCAGAGTTGGAAAGCTTCCATTAGCTCAGATCAGCTGTTCCAGTGGGTGTCTCCATCATAGTCTTGAACCCTTTGCTAGTATCTCACTCCTCCTTCTCTTCAACAGGACTTTGGGAGCTCAGCCGAATGCTCTGCTGTGGTTCTCTACATCTGCTTCCATCAGTTGCTGGATGAAGGTTCTATGGTGACCTTTAAAATAGTTTTCAGTCTGACTACAGGGCAAGGCCAGCTCAGGCACCCTGTTCACTGTTGGTTAGGGTCTTAGATGGGGTCATCCTTATGGATTTCTGGAAAGTTCTCTACTGTCAGATTTCTTGCTAGCCCCATAATTGCTCCTTCAATCAAAATAATTCTTTCCTTTTCTTTGTCTCTGTCCTTCCCTCATCTCAACACCCAGTTTCCTCTTGTTTTCATCTTGTATCTCTTTTTTCCCACCTCCTCCCCTTTCCCCTTTCCGTCTCTTTCCACATCTATGCTTCCAATTTTCTCAGGAGATCTTGTCTGTTTCCCCTGCCCAGGGGTGGAGGAATCTATGTATGTTTCTTTGAGGATTTTCCTTGTTACTTAGCCTCTGTAGGATCATGGACTATAGGCTCCTTATCCTTTGCTTTACAGCTAGTATTCACCTGTGATTGGGTACATATTATGCTCATCTTTCTGGTTCTGGGTTACCTCACTCAGGATGATTTTTTCTAGTTCCATCTGTTACATACACCTCTGAGTAGTGCGCCATTGTGTAACTGAACCATATTTTCTTTGTCCATTCTTTGGTTGAGGGGCATCTAGGTTGTTTCTCGGTTTTGGCTACTACAAATGATGCTGCTATAAACATAGTTGAACAATTGTTTTTGTAGTATGGCTGAGCAACCTTTGGGTATTTGCCTAAGAGTTGTATTGCTGAGTCTTGGCTTAGGTTGATTCCCAATTTTCTAGGAAAAATGCCACAGTGAATTCCAGAATAATTTTACATGTTTGCATTCCCAACAGCAATGGAGGAGCTTTCTCCTTATTCTGCAACCTCTATAACATAAGTTATCATTGGTGGTTTTGATCTTAGCTATTCTGATAGATGTAAGATGATATCTCAGAATTATTTTGATTTGCATTTTCCTGATGGTTAAGGATGTTGAACATTTTCTTCGGTATCTTTCAGCCATTTGAAATTTTTCTGTTGAGAATTCTGTTTAGATTTATACCCCATTTTTAAATTATATTATTTGGTATTTTGATGTCTAATTTCTTAGGTTCTTTATATATTTTGGAGATCAATCCTTTGTCTGATGTGTTGGTGAAGACCTTTTCCCATTCAGTACACTGACATTTTGTCTTATTGACAGTGTCCTCTGCTTTGCAACAGCTTCTCAGTTCCAGGAGGTCCCATTTATTTATTGTAGCTCTCAGTGTCAGTGCTACTGGTGTAATATATAGGAAGTGGTCTCGTGTGCTCATGTATTAAAGGCTACTTCCCACATTCTCTTCTATCAGGTTCAGCATGGTTAGATTTATATTGAGGTCTTTAACCCATTTTTACTTGAGTTTTGTGCATGGGGAAAGTATGGATCTATTTGCACTCTTCTAAATGCTGACATCCAGTTATGCCAGTACCATTTGTTGAACATGCTTTCTTTTTTCCATTGTATAATTTTGACTTCTTTGTTAAAAATCAGGTGTTCATAAGTGTGTGGATTAATATCTGTGTCTTTGATTCGATTCAATTGGTCCACCTGTTTGTTTTTATGCCATTTTTATTACTGTAGCTCTATTATAGAAATTAATGTCAGGGATGGTGATGCCTCTGGAAGTTCCTTTATTATACAGGATTGTTTGGCTATCCTAGGTTACTGTTTTTCCATATGAAGTTGAGTGTTGTTCTTTCAAGGTCTGTGAAGAATTGTGTTGGGATTTTGATGGGGATTGCATTGAATCTGTAGGTTTCTTTTGGTAGGATTTTCATTTTAATTATGTTGATTCTACCTATCTAAGAGCATGGAAGATCATTCCATTTTCTGATATCTTCTTCAATTTCTTTCTTCAGAGACTTAACATTCTTGTCAAACAGTTCTTTCATTTCTTTAGCTAATGTTATTCCAAGATGATTTTTGCTATTTTTGACTATTGTGAATGGTGATGTTTCTCTGATTTCTTTCTCAGTTTATTTAATATTTTTATACGGGAGGGATACTGACTTTTTTTTAGTTATATCCTGCCATATTACTGAAGTTATTTATCAGCTATAGAAGTTCCCTGGTTTAATTCTTGGGGTCACTTATGGATACCACCATATCATCTGTAAGTAGCAACAATTTGATTTTTTTTCCAATTTGTATCCCCTTGATCTTTTTGTTGTCTTATTGCCCTAGCTAGAATTTTAAGAACTATTTTGAATAGATATGGAGAGGGTGGACAGCCTTGTCTTGTTTTTTACTTTAGTAGAATTGCTTTTAATTTCTCCCCATTTTATTTGATGTTGCTGTTGTTTTGCTGTATTTCTTTTATTATGTCTAGATATCTTCTTTGTATTTCTGAACTCATCAAGACCTTCATGATGAAGGGAGTTAGGATTTTGTCAACTTCTTTTTCAGCACTTTTGAGATGATTATATCTTTTTTCATGAAGTTTATTTATATAGTGGATTACACTGATAGATTTTCATATGTTGAACTATCCCTCAATTTCTGGGATAAAGTAGACTTGATCATGGTAGATGATTTTTTTGACGTGTTCTTTGATTCTGTTTGCCAGTATTTTATTGACTTTTCTTGTACCAGTGTTCATGAAGGAGATTGGTTTAATTCTCTTTCTGGTTGAGTCTTTGTGTGGTTTTGCTATCAGGGTACCTTTGCCTCATAGAAAGAGTTTTGCAATGTTTCTTCTGTTTCTAATATGTGGAAAAATTTGAGGAGTAAAGGTATTAACTATTCTTTGAAGTTTTGTTTGAATTCTTTCTGTACTAGATCCAACAGGCTCTATGCCTTTTTATGGTTGGGAAGGTTTTGATGACATTGTATTTCTTTGTAGTTTATAAGTCTATTTAAATTGTTTACCTGGTCTTGATTTAATTTTGGTATGTGGTACTTATCAAGAAAGTTATTCATTTCTTTTACATTTTTCAATTTTGTGGAGTACAGGTTTTTCTAGTATGACCTAATAATTCTCTGGATTTGCTCCCTATTTGTTGTTTATGTCACCCATTTCATTTCTGACTTTGTTCATTTGAATTTTCTCTCTCTCTCTCTGTCTTTTGATTAGTTTGGATAAGAGTTTGTGTATCGTATTGATTTTCTTAAAGAACCAAGTCTTTGTTTTCTTGATTATTTGTATTGTTTTCTTTGTTTCTATTTTATTGATTTCAGCCTTCAATTTGATTATTTCTTGCTGTCTGTCCCCCTAGGTGAGTCTCCTTCTCTTTGTTCTAGAGCTCTCAGGTGTACTGTTAAGTTGCTAGTGTGAATTTCTCCACATTTTTTATGTATGCAATTAGTACTATGAACTTTCCTCTTAGCACTGCTTTCATAGTGTTCCTTAAGTTTGGGTACATTATACCTTCATTTTTGTTGAATTCTAGGAAGTCTTTAATTTCTTTCTTTATTTCTTCCTTGACCCAGGGGTGATTTAATTGATCACTGTTAAATTTCTATGAGATTGTAGGTTTTCTGTTGAATTCTAACCTAAATGGTGATCCAATAACATAGAGGAAGTTTTTCTAATATTTTTGTATCTGTTGATGTTTGCTTTGTTACTGAGCCTGTGGTCAATTTTAGATAAGGTTCCATGAGGTGCTGAGAAGAAGGTGCATTCTTTTTTGTTTGGATGAAATGTTCTATAGATATATGTTAAGTCCATTTGAGTCATGACATCTGTTACTTCTCTTATTTCTCTGTTCATTTTCTGTCTGGTTAATCTGTTCATTGGGGAGAATGGGCTGTTAATGCCTTATTAGTGTGTGGGGTTTGATGTGTGGTTAAAGCTTTAGTAATGTGTCTTTTACATATGTTGTTATTACGAGCATGGATGTTCAGGATTGAGACTTCATTTTGATAGATTTTTACTGTGATGGGTATGAAGTGTCCTTCTACATCTCTTTTGGTTTACTCTAGTTAGAAGTCTATTTGTTGCTTGTTTCTTGGGTCCATTTAATTGGACAAACTTTACCCATTCCTTTATTCTGAGGTAATGACTGTCTTTGAGGTTGAGGTGTGTTTCTTGTATACAGCAGAAGGATGGATCATACTTTTGTATTCATTCTGTAAGCCTGTGCCTTTCTTTTTATAGGCGAATTGAGTCTATTGATATTTAAAAGGTATTAATGACCAGTGATTGCTAATTCCTGAGGTATTTTTTTTTTTTTTTGGTTTTAGTGTTTGTGTGTTTTCCTTTTTTGGGGTTTTCTGATGAGAGATTATTTGTTGCTTATATTTTTGGCGTTGTAATTAGTGTCCTTGGGTTGGAGTTTTCCTTCTAGTACTTTCTGTATGGCTAGGTTTGTGAATAGTTTTGGTTAAATTTGGTTTTGTCACAGAATATTTGTTTTTTTTTCCATTTATGGCGATTGAAAGCTTTGCTGAGTATATAAATCTGGGCTTGCATCCTTGGTCTCTTAGTTGTCTGCAACACAGCTTTTCAGGACCTCCTGGTTTTCATGGTTTTCATTGAGAAGTCAGTGTAATTATGTTAGGTCTGCCTTTATATGTTACTTTCTTTGATGATGTATCTAGTTCCTCTATAGTATCGTCAACATTGGAGATTCTCTCTTTCATCTCTTGTATTCTATTAATTCTGCTTGCATCGGTAGTTCCTGTTCGTTTACCCAGATTTTCCATTTCCTGAATTCCCTTGGTTTGTGTTTTCTTTATTTCCTCTGTTTCAGTTTTCAAGTCTTGAACTGTTTCCTTCACCAATTTGTTTGTTTCTGCTTGGTTTTCTTGAGTTTTGCTAAGAGATTTATTGATTTCTCCCAAGTCTTTATTTTCCTGTTCCTCCATTTCTTTAAGGGAATTTTTCATTTCCTCTTTAAGGGTCTCTATCATCTTCATAAAGTTATATTCTAAGTTCGTTTTCCTCTTTCTCCTCTGGGTTAGGATTATCAGGTCTTCCTGTTATATGACCACTGAGTTCTGGCACTATCATTTTGCTTTTTAGGCTGTTGAATAAATTTTACATTGCTGCTTACTCATCTCTCCCTCTAATTGGTGCCAGCAGTGCCTTTTCTTTGCCCAAATCTTTTAATTACTGTCTGTGTCTTAGGGAGCTGCTTGTGTTTCTCCATTGGGGAACTGTATGGTTCCTTCACCTGTATGAATGGGGTCCTGAGAAAGGAGGCTCTGGAATCAGATCAAAATTGAATCTACTAAGTTCTGTGTCTAAATTATGCAGTGTCTTCATCAAGAGGGTCTTACCTTCACTTTCTGAGAGGCAGCCAAGGACAGGTGCACCAACCCATATTATTGTGTGCATTGCTTGGTATTCGAAGACCAACAACTCAAAAGGATTTCAGATTATGCCTGATCTAAGAGTTTATGTGAGATAGTCTATAATGGTCAAGTGAAGATTGTCACTCTGATTTTAATAACTTATATACGTGTGTGTGTGAGAGAGTGTTAGTGTTGTTTTGAGTAAACATTAAGTAATATAATTCCCTATGACTTTATAAACCATTCTTAGTGTTATTGATCTTCTCTCCTCCCTTCTGCCATGTTATGTCCTCTCTTTTCCCTTCCCATTTATGTCTCCTGACCTTGTTTTCTATCCACAGTCATCCATTTTCAGTTTTCAGAGTTTCTATTCCTTCGGCTATAGAGTATTTTTATGACACATGGCCTCAGTCTTAGAAATCAGGCATTTAACATTCTACTGTTGGTTGATAAGTACAGTTCCAAGCATGAAAAGCAGAATAATAAGATAGAGTACCAGCAAATATAAGATTTGTTAAAATACTTGTGCTTCTTTCATAAGGTGGATATTTGAGATACAACCCAATCCATCTGTTCAAATTCTAGTTCAATGTTTTTGCTGTTGTGGAATATTATATTTAACTGGGCAAAGATGTGTTACATTTATTTGTGCTGCATTTGCTTAATGGTATAAGGGTATGTGTTTAATTATGTAAAAATGTGCTGCATTTGTTTCACCTGGCCTGCCTAAGACACTTAATTTGTCTAATAAAGAGGTGAATGGCCAATAGCAAGACTGAGAAAGAATAGTTGGGGTTGGAAATCAGAGAGAGTAAGTAGGAGAAGAAATCTAAGCTCAAAAATAATGAGGGAGGAAGGGAAGAAAAGAGAGCATGAGGAACAAACCCAGGCCCAGGCAACCACCAGACAGACACAAGAATCAGTGAAAGTAAGATATATGGAAAAAGAGGTAAAAAGTCCTGAGGTATAACATAGAAAAAGAGAATATGTTAATACCGTGCCAGCAAGGTCTGGAACCACGAGTCTCTGCGGAGGGTGCCCAGGTTGAATGAAATACACAGAGCACGAGGTTGAGGTGAAACAGCAGCTTGTTTATTGTTCTGCTGGAGCTAGCTTTTATACCATAGCACCAAATGGGGAGGGGGCTGCGAAGGGACTGTCACCTGACCCAAGGAGGGACTTTCACTTGACCCCAGTAGGGGTCAAGGACTGATCACGTGCACTCAACCTTCACCTGTCCCCAGTAGGGATCAAGGAATAATCACCTGCACTCAAACTTCCTCATTCAACTCCAGGAGCAGAGGGAAGTTAAGATTCTTTGCGGTTAAGCACCTCAAGTGGGGGCAGGGAAATATAACTCGGGGTAGCAATTCCCACATGTTAAGTTATAAGAGCTAGTGGGATAAACAAAAGATATGGCCAAGCACAAAAATTCAAGAAGTCTCTGCGTCATGATTTGGGAGCTGATTAGTATCCTGAAAGAAAAGACCTGGTATGTTTTGCATTTTGCTTATATCTTTTATTTATATTCTTCCTTCCAAATACTTCAGGATTTATTATCAAAAGTGTAATTGCTGTGTTTCAAAGAACTCACAGGACCTTTCATGCATAATTTAATAAAACTTATTGGAAGAAATTTAAAATTTATTCAATTTCTATGAACTTCATATATTATTTAATTTTGAACCTTTTGTACATTTCACACTACTGTTACCTGGAAGAAAATGAAATTAGAAATTATTTCGACCTATAAAAGTAGTATTAACATGATATTTCCTGAATGTTCTCTCACTACACACACACACACACACACACACACACACACACACACACACACACACTTATGCACATGCTTTGTAATCTCAAATCCCTCAACCCAAGTGATCTCCCTCCTCCCTGAGTTTCTGAAATGCTTGGACTATAATCATGTAGACACAACTATACTCAGTTCAATTCTTGACTTTTTCTGTTAACTTGAATAAATCTTTCGCTCTCAGGAAATAGATTGTACAAAGTAATCATCAAAGACAATGTAATAGAAATGGTGGAAAACCTTTTAACAGAGTTACAAAATCAAAAGATGTATGATGAATTACCCAGGGTCAAGCAATAGAGAAATATTTTAACTCTTTGGCCATAATGGATAAAGAATCCAGCAAAAACTGAAACAATCATAGAAATATTTTTCAATAGCAATAATTAGAAACATATTGATGAAGAAAGAATAGTTGGAGTCAAAGCAGCGGAATGCAAATCTTTACTGTAGCCATTTTTTGTTAGCATTTTTATCGGAGGCCTTGCTTACCAGCCTTAGTCCTCCCTCAGTGGTCAGAATGGGAAGTCTATGGCAAGCAAGGAACTGAGGGCAATAATTTAACTTGATTACATACTTCTGCATCTTCCTTATTTTTCGTGTCAAGGGAAAAAAAAATGAAGTGAGAGAAGCATGTAGGAGAGGAAGAATAAGAAGAGTAAGGGCTGATGATCTCCACAAGGTTTCTACTTCTTACAGACATAGAAAATTCCACAGGCAAGAACAATGATAATATGCATATCAAACTCACAAAAAAGGGGCAGGTAGAACCTGACAAAGCAGTACTCTGGAACAGGTGACACTGTTCAGATGTGAGCCAGCCTTCAAGGGGGGAAGTATCTGACATTCCATACCATAAGATAAAGTTACTAAACATCCCTGAATCCTGGATTCACCCACTCTCCTCATCTATTTGATGATAACCAGCTTTGGGTATGCCCAGATTTGTTTGTTAGCAGAGGTTGGGCATGCTGCCTTCCTTCTCGTGCCTCTCTTCTATAGAAATTTCTATGTGGTATTTTAGCAGGTAATTTTGTGGAATTGACTCTATGTTAATTTATGTTATGTATGTCTATGTTAGAACAAAGAGTGAATGCCATTGTTCCAAGACCTCATGGTGTGGGGAAATAGAGCAAGGTCACTCCACTGCCCAAGCAGAGTTTACACTGCTGAGGTGTTCTGGGAATGAATTCCATTTTGAGGGGAAAATTTATGGCTTCACAAGGTTTTTACAGATATAACCGTGACTTTTCCAAAATACAAGTGTTTCCGGTGCTCTGCAGAATGAGTTGTTCCGTGTCACTTATACGTTTACCCTTCCCGTGGAGCTGCCTATTGATCTGTCAGATGTGCATTTGCTGTATCGTCTTGTGTGCTCCAAATATTTTTAGAACAGTGGTTTCTTCTATTTTTTTTTCTTTGTTTGTTTTTAATTTTGCTTTTCAAGTCATGGAGTCTTTGTATAACAGCTAAGGCTGTCCTGGGACCCTTTTTTGCTATTGTCAAATTCACAGAGATCTGTCTGCCACTGCCTCCTGAGTACTCTGATTAAAAGCATGCACTAACAACATCCAGCAAATTTCTACATTTTTAAGGTACTGTCTTTCTGTTTAATTAGGCACAGAAGGGCATAATCTGTTGTTTGATACTGAAAAACTGAAGGCTAAGATTCTTTGATGTACGAGGTGGAAACATTAAGCTCTAAAACTGAAGGTAAAAGTCTTTTCCCCCAGCCACTTCCTGAATTGGTGTATTAGGTAGGATTTTTGTTATGTTCCTGCTTGAAGCAGTATTTTACTGGGAACACACCATTGACATATTCAGTGTTGAAAATGTAAAAAAATGTAAATATTTACAATGAAAATTTGTCATTGTTTGTTGTATTGCGTAATAGGGAAACATGTAGACCAACGAAGATTATAGGTTTCTACTCATAATTATAGATTTCACCGGCAGGAATTTATTTTGCAAAAGAAGTTCTATTAGTATTCATCACATTACAAATTTTGAAATTGGGTCTGGAGAAAAGGCTTAAGTGTAAAAGTACTGGCTTCTTTTCCAGAGGTAGACAGTGAAATTTCCAGCAACGACATGGTGGTTCACAACCACCTATATTGAGATCTGGTGCCCTCTTCTGGGCTACATGCATACATGCAGGCAGAACACTGTACATATAAGAAAGAAAGAAAGAAAGAAAGAAAGAAAGAAAGAAAGAAAGAAAGAAAGAAAGAAAGAAAGAAAGAAAGGAAGAAAGAAAATTTGGAATTCATACGAAATATTGACAAAGATTAACAGAGAACTAGCTTTTCCATCAATCATCAGTTCAAGTAGATTAACAGTATAATATGTGCACCCAGTAATGACTCTCACTTACTAAGGGAAAAAACTATAGACAAAAACAGCATGAGTGAACTAGATATGTTTTATGTAAACATATCTCTCAAAAGTTAGTTTTCTATTTTTTCATTACATAATCTAATTGTACAGATGTAATCATCTTACACTATGAAAAATTGATCTTCAAAATGATAGTGATGTGTATTATAGATTTTTATAGTGCTATGTCCTTTTGTTGTAACTAACTGCCAATTCGGGCTGTTGTTTATAGCTCTTACAGGGTTCATAATAAGGACTGACCAATTGTTTAAATAACAGCCAGTGTTCTCCTCAGTAATACATGAATGGGAGCAAAAGTTAGGATGCTACAGTTTCCTTGACCTCTTTTGAATATCATTTCATTGAGAAGTGAAAAATATATGCTACATGATGAAGGCAGAAGGACAGACACTGTAAAGATCTGCAGATGCAGAGCGTGTTTGTGAATATTAGTGCCAAGGATGGAAATGTCCCATAAGTGCATATTTATGGAAAAAACTCTGTGTAGAATGGAATGGTAAAAAAAAAAATCCAAGCACTCCTGGGGCATAGACAAGCTGTGATAAAATAGAGGGAAAACAGTGTTGGGTTACCAAGAACCAAGAGTATCTTAGTGAAACAATTTTGTCACCAAAACAAGAATTTATAAACAATGGCACATCCATTAAAATTCCCACAAAGAATAAAATTTACCACAAAGCAAGTGTTCTGAAAACCTAGCAATAAGGGTATGGAGAGAATAAGGATGTACTTAATCTGCACTTACTGTAATGGGAGATATGAATCATCAGATATAACTAGAAAATTGATAGATAAGTGTTCTTTATAGAATCACAGGAAATAGAAAAATTCTAGGTTAGATTAGAATCTGAGTTCCTAATTTCTTTTAGACAAATACTGAAAAGCGCCATAAAATAGTCTATGCAGAGTAAAAGTTTGAACCGACATTTCAATCTATTGAATTCTCAATATCAAGGTTTTACTTTTACAGTCTTGGCTTTTGTGTCTTCTTTTTTGGGGAGAAACATATCTTTTTCATACAGTATATTTTCATCATGGTTTTCTCTACCTCAACTTCTCCCACATCTTCCCAACCTATTCAACTTCATGTCCCACTTACAAAGCAAACAGAAAAAATAAACTAGAATAAAACAGTACACTCAAACAAGAAAAATAAACAAAGAAAACTCAAGAAGCACATATGAAAGTAAATGCATGCACACACACAAAAGTGCACAGCATAAGTAAATAAAATCAGAAATAATGATAAATAAGCAAAAGACAAGTAGGGTTAAAAATGCTCAAACAAAATATTACAAACAAAACTTCTCCAAAGCTATCATTGAATATGCTGTGTGGTGGCCGTTTTCTTCTGGCATGGGGCCAGTCATTAAGTGTGTTTTGTATATACAATGAAACTGCTTTGGAGAAAATGATTTTGACCTTTCAGATGGTTGTCAGTTGTAGAATGCTTCTGAGCTAGGGATGGGTGCTCAAGTCCACTTCCCCTCTTAGTGCTGGAATCCTATCTGACTTGGATATGTGCAGGCCCTGTGCATACTGGCACAGTGCCAGTTCATGTGTGCATCAGTCTTAACTATGTCTGATACCTGATACGCACTGCTTTCTTGAAGTCTTCCATTTCTTTGCCCTTTATAATCTATCTCCCTTCCTCCTCATCTACATACTTCAGAGACTCTCCTTTGTTTTCATTGTCGTTGTTTGTTTGTTTGGGTGGGGGGTTGTTTGGGTTTTTTATTTGTCTGTTTGTTTCGGGGGAAGTGTTTGGTTTTTTGTTTGTTTATTTGTTTGGGGGTTGTTTGGTCCTTTTTTTTTGTTTGCTTGTTTGTTTTGTTTTTAAGACAGGGTTTCTCTGACTGTTTGGGAGCTCTCTTTGTAGACCAGGCTGCTGTTGAGCTCACAGAATCTACCTGCTTCCACCTCCTGAATTCTGTGATTATAGGTATGTGCTACCACCACCTGGCACACTTCAATGAGTTTTTTTACTCTCTGCATTGTCCAGTCATGGATCTTCATATTTGTTCCAATTTCCTGCCGCAGGAAGTTTCTCTGATGATGGCTGAACAGGACACTTATTTATAGATATAGCAGAATTTTAGGAGTTGTTATTTTGCTCTGTTCCATTAGTAGAAAAATAATATTTGATTTTCCCTTAGGTCAATGGCCTATCTGGTCTCAGATTCTTTAACACCTGACCAGTGTCAGGAATTTATTAAAAATAAAAGAAAAAATATACAACTATACATTTTGACACAGAAAAATTCTACATTAAACAGTTTAGGATAAAGCGCTAAAAGCAAATAAGACAATCACTTCTGGTGTAGAAGGTTCTTCTGTTCATTTGTTGCTTTCATTGGTTAATAAATAAACAAGCAGTTTTGGACCTGATAGGGCAGAACTTAGGTAGGTGAAGAAGACAGAACTGAATGCTGGGAAGAAGGACAGAGTAAGAGACATCTTAAATCTTTGGCCCAAGATGGATTCTGTTTAGAATCTTGCCGGTAAGCCACAGTCATGTGGTGATACACAGATTAATAGAAACGGGTTAAATTAAGAAGTAAGAATTAGCCAATGAGAAACTAGAGCTAATGAGCCAAACAGTGGTTTAATGAATATTGCTTCTGTGTGGTTATTTTGGGTTAAGCTAGTTGGGCGACAGGGACAAAAAAAAAGGACCCTCTCTTACAACACACTTCACCATAATAAAAAATAAAAGTAAAAATATAGTATTTCAATATGTATATCCATGTCTTTATAAATGAATGTACCAATTTTGTTATAAATATCACTAATTATGTAGTATTTATATTGAAAGTCACTTAGAGACAACTAGCTATCGCAGGTAAAAACACTGTATATACGTTTCTCTATGATATACTCAGCTCACAGTAGTGATATTCCAGACATTTTTAAACTATTCAATGAGTTACCAGTGGCTCTGACATCTTTATTTGTCTTTATCTTTTTAGTATAGCTATGAGCATCTATGGAAGTTTCCCAAAGTTAGTAGCTGTCATTTTCTGTCAACACCAAATATGGTAGTGTGGGAACACTCTTATTTCTATCTTTTCTATATTTACAAAGAGTTTCAGTCTTTACATTCAGCTTTCCTTGTGTATAGTAATACCTGAAAAGGATCTGTGTCTGAAAGACTGACTGATTAAAACTCCAGTGATGTGGGAAATTTCAATGTTCCTAGTCCAGAGACTAATTACTTTGTGCTTGCTTGTCCAACTCTGTCAGAAATAACATGCTTTGGCTAATAGGTTCAAAAAGAACTTTTGAAGTCTATAAACTTTTATGTACCACTAGCTTGCTTCAAAAGCTAAGAAGGTCATCAGACAGCATCTCAGGCCTTTGGAAAACCTCCTGCTTCCTGCTGCTCTAAGAACTTTAATGATGTAAACAACGATGTGTCTTAAACTTGCCTTGCTTTCTGATGTTCCTTATTCTGTAAAACTATACAACTCTCCGAACACAGTATTTAGGATAATATTTTTCTATGCTCTCAGGCCCTGGCCACTCAAAATGGCTCCAGAATAAACTATCTTTTATTTTCTTTCAGGTGAGAGTTATGGTTTTTTGAATCAACATTCTTAGACACTTTCCACACTTATCCCCTAATGAATGTTAACTTCTGAGCTATTTACATGAGACTGAACTCAGCTGTGATCTCCTCTGAGTTACATGGTCAAAAGAAGACATAACTCTCAGAAGAATAAAATCTTCAGAAAGGCTGGCACATGAATATAATAAAATTCCATGATCGTGCTGAAACAAGAGAGAGGGATCCATGTGAATATGATCAAAATACTTTATGTATGTGTATAAACTTGTCAAACTTGACAATTACAAAAAAAATATAAAAATACCATGATCTAGTCAATTATGCTGAATGAGATTCAGTACCTAGTACCTTCTTATACAGAAACATTTAAATTCTCTCTTTTCTATTCTCTCTCTCTCTTTCTTTTCTCTCTCTCTCTCTGCCTTCTCTTCTCTCCAGCTTTAGATCCAGCTAAGGATCCATGCTTAAAGATCAAGTGCAGCCGTCACAAAGTCTGTATCACTCAAGATGCTCAGACTGCTCTCTGCATCAGTCACAGGAGACTATCACACAGGTAAACACTTGGAAATGAAAACTTACTAATAGAGTATTAATATTTGCTACAGTCTGAATATTTAACCATGTTTTGATATTTGATGAAGATATTTGTTTAAAGGGCTCCAGAATTTTGTGTAGTATAGTCATGATAGAAATGGGTTAAATTTTGTCGTCATATAGAATCCCTAGGGACTAGGTAGCTTTAAGTCTAAATTATACAAGGCTGACGTTGTAAAGATTGAGTTAAAATGTGTTTTCTGAGTAGATACTCTTTTCAAATTTAAAGAGTAATTGTAATTTACTCTTCATAATACCTCTATAAGTGAGGAACATTGAAACCTTCAAACTAGACCATTCTCTCAGTTAAAGACAGTTTATTGACTTGAGGTGGGGACTGCTGGAGATACCTCCGAGAACAGAGACCAGATCCTGGTTGCAAAAGCCTTAACTATTTTATTGGTTTGGTAATAGTGGGAGGTGACATGTGAACCAGAACAGCCTGATAGAATAGGGTTCTGATCTATTGCAGGCTGTTTGGGTTAATAAGGAACCGGATGTTCTTGCCTAAGATAGTTGACTATGATCTTAGATTAGGTAGGTAGTGGCGTCCCTGATAAACAGAAACATGCCTGATGTGAGATTCCCCTCTGTATGCTGTGAATACCATTGGTGACTACAGAAACTGCCTTGAGCAGAGCAGGACAGAATAGAGATAGATGAGGAAAACTAAACTGAATGTTGGGAGAAGGAATACAGAGTTTGGAGAAAAGCCATGGTGTTGGTGTCAGAGACAAACATTCCAGAACCTTGCTGGTAGGCCATGACCCTTATGGTAAAATAAAAAAATAATGGAAATGGGTTGAATTGAGTTGTAAAAGCTAGCCAATAAGAAGCGAGCTAATAGGCAAAGCAGTGATTTAATTAATACAGCTTTTGTGTGGTTATTTCGGGAGTCTGGGTGGCCGGGAAATGAACAAGTGGCTTCCTTCTTCAAATTGGCACTTCAACATGGTCTACTAAATCCACATAAAATCTCAAGATTTTTGTGGAATGCTGAGTTTAGGTTTCTTTTTATCCCACAGCAATTTCTGTTTACCAGTCATATGTCTGGCTGGATTTGGGCTAGGCTCTCAAGTAGGCCATTGTCAGCAGCACTGCCATATTTGAACCTAAATTCTTCTACTTACTCTTGATTATAAATATTTATACATCACAGTTTATGACAAAGTTCAGGATAAAGGAAAGAATTAGTTTGTGAATAGTTATGGAAGAATCTTAGAAATCCTACTGTGAAGATTTTGGAGCCTATTAAAGAACACTTCTTTAAGAATCTCTCCTATTGATGGTGTACTTGTAGCTATGCCCTCAAGCAGGCAAATACTCGCAGACCCAGACTGAGTTATGTAAATCCTTTGATCACAGTTATCATTATGCCTGTAGAGTTGGGTCTACTTTGAAGAGTCATCCATTTACAAATAGCCTATGCAGCATGGTTCCAAGACTTGAGAACTGAAAGTCACCATAATCACAAAAGAACTAGCCAGAAGAAAGAAGAAATATATTACACCTCTTGCATCCAATGAATCCTATGTGCATTCCTCTTTTTTTTTTAAATGGGAATAGTTTATGTACTGTCTTTAAATAAAATTAGGAACATTGCTACTAGACTATTCTCAGATGACAGGTGAAATATTTGGCTTTAGTAGACTTGCACACTAATATATTAAAGACACGGGTGTCTCACCGCAGGAACTTGAGAGGTGTGGCAGAAGAAACATAAATTGTATACCTGACTAGGGTTAAAACGGAGTTCAACTCCAGCTTTGATAACTTATAAGACACCATCCAGATTAAAAATAAAAGAAAGATTAGAGCCAGAACTTGTTTGGGTATGTAACTAGGCAGCATGAAAAATAATAACAATAAAAAGACACACCAAGAGATGGCAAAAAGAGCACATTAGAGAATAAAAATGGGTTATATATCCATCAAAGAGCAAATATTTATGTTTAAGTAATACTCATCATTAATATAAACATATAAAGTCTTTTATACATTGAATACATTTGAAATTTTATTATGTCAAATCTGTAGTGGTAGATACTTAGAGTCAAGGTAGATAGAAACAAACATACCTGTAAATCTCTTAGTATGCCTTGAGGTATATGTATGTCCTGATGGTGGAGTGATGGCAAAAATTAAAGAGACAGTTTTTAAAATTTTGAAATCACATATGTATAACATCAGTGTGCTAGAGAAATTCACAAAATGACAGAACAAATTTACTAGTAACATATTGCCTGTCAATCATGATTTTTGTGTTTTATTAATAAAGGAATGGCAATGTCCTAGGCTGGAAATTTTGTTATTAACCTACTTCCTTAGGATCCTAAAGATATACTGAATTTTCTGAAACTTTTTTGTTTCCTCTGCTCAATTTAAAAATACTAGTATTTGATGTGTGAAAATGGGAGTATAATGAAGAGTTTGACTTGAGGGATCAGTAGGCAAGAGGTCTCAAAATGCCTTCAAATGAAATTCAGCACCCACCTTTCAGAGACTAAATCAAATCATTTACTTATAAGCAAAAATAGGACTGAAGACATGTCTCAGTAATTAGGCATATTTGCTGCTGTTTCATTGAACCCAAGTTTTGTTCTCAGCACCCACATTGGACAGCTAACACCTGTAACTGCATTTAGGTGGGTTTTAAAAACCATTTCTGGTCTATGTAGGCACTGAATTTACATGATATACATACACAAAATTCAGAGATATAAATATACATGTGATATTAATTAATTGAATATTCTTTTTAAATTCCACAAAACGTAGTACATTTCCAACCAAAAAAAAAAAATCGAGCTTTTAGAAGGACTCATTGATACTTTCTTTCTGATTTCATGAATCTCAGTATTTGAATTTCCTGAGATCAATGCCTAAGCTTATCAATAACCATGCTACCTCACTGTGAGCACCTAACATTAGGCCCAAGAAGATGACTCAACAAATAAAGGCATTTATCACTAAGCTCAATGACCTGATTTGGATTCTTCAAACCAACAATATGGGAATAAAGAACTAAGTCTTGTAAGTTGTCCTCTGACTTCCATTCATGTTCCATGACAGTCACATACCTCTGCTCCACCACACACACACACAATGAATGAATAAGTAAATAAATAAATGGTTTTAGAAGACTAAGGACTATAAGAAACGTACTTTCTAACTGTCTGATGAGAAGGATAGTCAGAGACCAATAACCTAAATGTTCTCAGTGCAAGAAGCTATTGAGCCACACCTTGAGTGTAGAAAGAGTAGCAACATTCTTTTAGTGACCCCTGGAGTGATAAAGATCTCCAGGTTTTAAATTGGCTGGTTTTAATATTTTATATAAATTGCATTTTGTCCTGGTTTTTTGTTTTTTTGTTTGTTTGTTTGTTTGTTTTAATGATAGGAGCTACTTAAGATGGTACACTGAACACAATCCATACCCAAAAAATAAAATGTTGATATTAATATTTTATGTGGTTTGTTTGCTTTGAGAAGTCAGCATAAATTGTATACTTACACAGCCTATAGGAAGTAAAACTTTGGCATGCACCCTGATCTATGACAATAGCTAATATAAAGAACACAACTATTACATTTGGAGGATGTGAACATCTTAAGTTAGAAGAGGGCAATCAAGTAAATAAAAACTAATTCAATTATTGTATTGATGTACTTATGTCAGAACACTAAAAAGAAGTGAACGCCATTGTCTGCAGTCTCAAGTGCTAGGAGAGTCTTCTTACTCAAGATGCTTCCTTCAATCTTCCCCCTAAACTAAATATCACAACCTCTTCTCCTTTTCCTTAGAACCTTGAACTTTTTGTTTTATAGTGTTCATTTCAATCACAGTAAATTATCTTATTCAAGCACTCATTAGTTGACTGGACATCTCATGAACTTGGCCTTTTTGTCCCTCCAATATTGAAGACCCAAGTCCTGTGGACTGGTAGATTCACATTTTCTTTGAATGGAGTGCATTGACTGTTACTTATAGTTCATTCAGTGTTGTAGTTTCATCAACTGCGAGAGTCATTCTAGGTGTATTGTGTCCATGTACTTCAAGCATACTCTCTATAAGCAAATACAGGATTTGCATGGAGGGGTGGGGAATCAACATATACTTTTTAAAATTATTGGGGAAAGAATACATGTAGTACTTAACAAAAAGGCTATAAATACACGAGTTGGAAGGTGTCTGTTATTTTTAAATTGTAAGTTTGTGCATTGGATTTGTAAGTAGATAAAACAATAAACTTTTTTTATCTTGGTGGTATGAAAATCATATAATCAGAGAGATCATATAATGGCATATCTTACTATATGTTTGTCTTAAGCTTTAACTTCAACTACTAGCATAGAGTATGATGTAAAAAGTCCAAATATGTTAGGAAACAGAAAATAATATTCGGATAATATTTCCAGTGAAATCTTCTCTGGTAAGATGCCCTTAAGTCACCACAATTCTAGGTTTTTTTTTTTTTTTTTGCAAACTTGCCTTTATCAGTATCATCAGAAAATAAAACACATAGTTTATAGTTTTTTACTATGAAAAATACTAATTATTAAAACTTTCCAAATATTTTCGTGGTTTAATGCAATTGCTGATAGTTTTCTTAGACCTTGAATGTTATCCATTTTGTTATCTATTTTTTTATCTTATTAGCTTAGTGTTGTACATTTGCTGACCATGAGTGCCACGTTCTCTTTATTTTCATGTATTTCAACACTTGGGATTTCATGCACCTGAGATGGCTGTGTAATAGCATGCAATTAGCACTGTCTCTAGATCAGTGTTTTGGGCACCGATCAATAAGGGCAATGTTAAGGAGAAAATGGGTAGGTGTTAACAAGTCAGAGAAAAGAAAAAAGATGCAGTCAGTGTTGGACAAAGTTAATATTGTTAATTTCTGCCTGTACTCAGCACAAGATAAAAAACAAATCAATAAGTAGATGCTTTGGCCTCTTAAGAGTCATTACACAGAAAATTACAAAACCTACTTAAAATGTTGGATATCAAAATAATCCATCAAGTCGGGTGGTGGTGACACACACCTTTAATCCCAGCCTTCGGGAGGCAGAGCAGGCAGCAGATGGATTTCTGTGAGTTTGAGGCCTGCCTGGTCTGCAAGAGTTAGTTCCGGGACAGGATACAAATCTACAAAGAAAGTCTGTAAAAGAAATAAAAAAAAAAAGAAGATATACATTCCAGCAAATGAATGTAAGCCTTAAAACTCTTATGTTAATGATTTATGTTCTGTAATGTCTGTATATAAGTTGGTACCCACTTTTCTTTAGAGTATCAGTAATTGCCAGATGGAAATTTTTTTATTCCCACTGTTTCACTGTGGGAATATTTTAGATAGAAGAATCAACCACAGTGTCCAAATTATAGCAGAGTTGTAAGATATTTGTTTAAATGGACTGAATATAAGTATAACTATTTTAATATATTTTCCTGACACTTAAATAAAATGTAACCTTCTGATATCTAAACACATTGAAAATTTCCCAAGAGAAATTGACTTCCAGTATTTATTTCATATTTAATATGTAAAAAATTCTTCTAGAAACTCTACAAATTGGCTTACATTATTGAAATAAAAACCTAATTCTTATATTGTATACACTTTATTAAAGCAGAGACAAATTAAGATATTTTTGGGAGTTTTACTCAACATTGTCTAAAGAGATGGCAAATGATAGGTAGATAGTTGATAGATTTATAGAAAGGGGAGTAGATATGAGCTTTGAAAGAGGGATATGTTATTATATATTCATTTTATTTTTATACTTACAAATTAACTTTGTTCATGTAACTGAATGTTTCTTTAATTTTATAAGTACTCATCTCTCTACCACTAACTTATGGTTAATGTATAAATGGTTCATGATTCTTTTTAAGATTAAACATATTAAAAATGGTCATAGAATAATGATAATAGTTACAAAGCTTATTGATTACTAGTCTTAATAGTAAAATTATAGATGAGCATAATAGTACCTTCAGCTTACCTACTAAGGGTCTGCATGAGGACTAAAGCACACTTCCAGGCACAGTGTAGTACATAATACATTAAATCTCACAGATATCATAGGAGTTGAGATGGATTGTAGTTATTATAACTAGTTTACCAATTATAAAAGCTGAGACTGAGAATTGATATAGTATGATCGAGCATAGTCTTACAATCATCATAGACGATGAATTGGGCTATAGTTCCTACTCATACATTTCCTACCTATAATAAAACCTGGGGTAGAGAGAATTTCCACAGTGTTGTAAGTGAAAAACTTAGACTCTAAAACTGGGCACCAAAAATTGATGATGTTTAAACATTGTGGTACACTACCATTTGAGATTTAATTTAACACTTACAATTATTCATGCAGATTATTTTACAGTCAAGGGTCTATTTCTTTTAAAAATAACCAGAATACCTATTGTCTATAGTATAATTCCTTAAACATATTTAAACCCCGTGTTAAATTTTAGTTAAACAGAAAATTCCATTTTACTGACATTACTCTCAAAGGTATATATCATCTGCCAAATTGTGAAGTTTTTATGAGAAGAAAATTTAATTAATTAAACCACATAACTTCAACAGTTAAATCAGTTTAGATTTTGACAATTTAGAAATTAAAAAATAGGTTTTCACGTGAAAATGAGTCATACTATCCACTTAATTCCTTAATAAGCAGCATTAAATATCATTGTGATACATTACCTCATTATCTGATACCCAGGAACTGCATGACCCTTCCTAACAAGGCCATGGCAACACAGTTAGCTTCCCTCCACTTTTCCTCCATTATCTTGTCACAGCAAAATAGTTTTTCCACAGAGGAATGTTTTACAGCAGGAGGCTGGAGGCAAAATACTAGCTCACTGTAGCCCAATTCATTTAGCTAAGCAATCATAACCTCTCTCTTTCAACATCTTCCTCTAAAATGTTTTACAGAAAAATATGAGGCCTTCTGATGAACACTAAATTTATGCAGACACACTTAAAAGAGAATGTAGCTCATTGTCTTCTTGGGGTAAATGCAGGAATTAGAAGGGGACGGTAAATAAAAGGAATATTAAAAATTGCTTCCTGGGTGATCTAGTAAAGACGTTTAAAGTAAGATAAAGAGAGCATAAATGAACATGGCGACCTTTGCAAATGTCTTTCAGATGGTTCTGAAGACTACTTAGTCAATGTCCTTCAGAGATGAAGATAAAACACTAGATCACTGTACAGTTGCAGCATTTAGGCATATAAGAAGATAAATATGAATTCCTACCTAGTTTCAAAGTCTATGCCCACTCTTGCCTCCCCTTATTTACACTCATACAAGCATTAAATGGTTGGTTTTGCACATGAGAGAGAATATGCTTTTGTCTTTCTGAGACTGAGTAACTTAACAAAAATTCTTTCCAAATTCACTGTTTCTATCGAAGACCACCTTTGATCAAACTTGTGTGTTTCAGGATAGGAGCGAGAGAATGGGAATTATTAAGTAAAAGGAACAGAGGTAAAAGAGACATAAGAGACAGAAACACAGAACAGCACTGGGAGAACATTCAGTGAAAACAGAACTCTGAATCTGCTTCGTTTATTTTCCACATGCTTATATACTTCACTCAAAAAGGGGAGGAGGGAGGCAACAGACTTCATTAACATGATATAAGGTATAGACTTGAATTCTCCTACCTTTGTTCCAGGTGGAATGGATCCAACTCTATATCCAAAAGATTAATTAACCACACCCTAAATCAGAATCTCTTGTTTGTTGCCACATCTGTTGTCAACAACTTTGAAGAGCAAAAATAAGCTCAAACTTTCTGATTCAGGCAAGGCAAGACATGTTCACAACTGTAGAACCTCACATGCTTCCCAATTTTATTTTTCTTGACAGCTGAGTAAAATACCACGTAATATAATGCTCCCATGCTTTCATAATCTACTCTTCTGTTGATAGACACAATGCAGGATCCATTTCTTTGCTATTGTGAATAGTGTAGTAATAATCATAGATGGATGTTTCTGTTAGGAATGTGCCAGCTGAGGCATAAGGTAGTTCTGATCTGAAAAGTCATGGAAAGGCCATTTAAATCTACATTGTCTGCACCAATTTATGTTTCCATCAGCGTGGGTCAAGAGTTTTTCTTTCTCTACAGTCTCTTAATTTGGTTACTGTCTTTGTGTTCTTTATCAAGGCTATTATCACTAAGAGAAGATTAAATCTCTGTGTTTTTAATTTCTATTTCTTCAGTTTGTAAGGTCCTGAACAAAAGAAAAAAAGAAAAAAGAAGAGAAAAAAATTGACTTTTTGGTGCTAATTTTTAATTATGATAAATCTATGCATCTAACAAAATCAAACAAGGTGAAGCTACAAAACATGAAAGGACAGAGATGTTGCTGGATTAATGATGATGAAAAAGCATACACTTAAACTGATTGAGCCATTATACAAAGAAAAGTGAGAGTCAGTAGTGATGGCTAATATTGTAGTTTGGATTATGTGTTTTCCTTCAATAATATTCTTTTTCTACATTTCTTTTATATATATTTATATCTTTTTTTAATTTTATAATATGAAAGTTTTGACTGCATCAATATCTTTTTGCCATGTGTGTACCTGTTTCCTGTGGAAGTCAGAAAAGAGCATCAAACTGTTGTGCCCAAGTTGAGACCCCCCAACACAGAGACCCACCAGAATCCAGTCAAGTCCAGAATACAAAAGCAAGGCTTATTTCTTTCCAGGTAGCTAGGAGTTCCCTGTTACACGCAATGCAGTGCAGCCCCGTTTCTCATTTGGGGTTGATATATGCAGGCAAAAAACGCATGCCAAGTTTACTCATAGTCAACAGGGCTGGTTTTGATAGATACAGGGTGTGGACTACTTCTGCATATGCTCCTCCCCCTTTAAGCAACTACTGGCTTTAAAAATATATAGATGAATAAAACCAAAACACATCTCTGTATAATTCTACAGACAATTAGATCATCTCTATATTTTTTAAAACAAGTGAATTAAAATTATATACTGCAGAGTATCTTTCTACTTTAGTCTCATATAAATTCATGTATTTTTCAATCTGCCATATTGAATGTATATGACTACTTTACAATCTGTTTTTTTTACACATTAAAAAGTAAAGTTAAAATGTCTATCGTCTATACTATAGATACTATTTATAAAAATTGAAAATATGCTTTCATACAGTATTTCTCTCTTCCTTAGAAAACAAACATACCAATAAAATATAAAACAGAGGAAAATCACAAGAAATGCCAATGCAAGGCGCATATTCATAATGTACATAAACATAAAATCAGAAATCATTGTTCACAAGCAAAAGACCAGGGAGATGAAAAATGCTCAAAGTTCTCAGGAACACCTTCCCAATAATGTCATTACTAATGTTATTCAAGAAAATTTGTCACAGACAAAGTCTACAGGCCAGTCTAATTGATTCTCTCCTGAAATTCCCTCTTTCCATATGCCCCAAGTTGTATCCCATTGAAAAATAACAAACCAGCACAATTTGCTAAGTTATTATTTTGAAGAAACTTAGGACAAAATTTTTTTGCTTATTAAAAAAACTTAAACAGATGAAAAATATTAATAAAAGTTAGATAAGTGAAATCAACTTATTATTACTTTTTATTTTGAGATTATAATGTGTTTACATTTCTCCCTCACTTTTCCTTCCTCCAAAATCTCCCACATTCCCTTTCTTGCTATATTTCTGATTCATGACCTTCTTTTAATTAATTGATATATATATATATATGCTAAATGTATTATTAAATTTAGATTTTAAAGTTGAAACTTTTGTAAATCCAAGTTTAAAATTCTTCATTAAAGATCAGGAACAATGTATGATATTCCTCTCTAACTAGATCAATGAATGCCTATTGGGGACCTTGAGTACCAGTCTTAGTACCCCCTCAGGGCTCAGAATAAGATGTCTATGGCAAGTCTAAATCAAAGCACAAAAAATAAGCAAATAAATGAATAAATAACTCAAGCATGTTACTTCTGCATATTCTTTATGTTTCAGGTGTGGGGGAAAATGAAGTGAAGGTTTGTGGAGAAGATAAGGGATGATCTCCACAAGGTTTCTAGTTTTTGAAGACACAGTTGGAAAATTCCATGGACAAAGACAATGATAATATGCATATCAAAATCACATAAAGGGCAGGTAGAACTTGACAAAGCAGCACTCTGGAACAGATGACATCACTCAGAAAAGAGCCAGTGTCCAAAGAGAAATACCTGACATTCCAAACCATTAGAGAAAGTTACTTAAAGTCCTTAAATCCTGAATTCTCCCATTGTTCTCATCTAATCTTTTTTGTGATATCCAGCTTTTGGAACACCCAGATTTGGTTTTTGGCAAAGATGGAACACACTACCTTCTTACTTAGTGCCTGTCTTCCTTAGACATTTCTATGTGGTCTGTTAGCAGGTAGTTTTGTGGGATCGAATCTATGCAAATTTGACCATTAGAACAAGGAGTGAATGTTATCACTCTAAGGCTTCATGGTATGGGAGAATGGAAAGGTCTTTCTACTGCCCATGTAGAAGAAGTTGCACAGCTAAAGGTGTTTTTCTAGTGAATTCCATTTTGAAGGGAGAATCATGGCCTCACAATGTTTCCACAAATATGACAGCAACTTTTCCAAAACTCAATTGTTCCCAAAGCTCTGCTAACAGAGTGCTCTATAAGTTGCACACTTCTGGGTTGACCTTTATGAATCTGTCAGCTGTACAATTACTGTATAGTCTTGTGGGCTCAAACAAATACCACACACATCCTGCCAGAGATATATGTCAGATATATACAATATAATATGGCAGATAAATACAAATACATGCATACTAGCAGAAAATAAAATACATGGAGGAAGGTTTCGTGTACATTATCATGCTTTGTTATTAACTAAATATTCTTTGAACATTTGAAATTCATCAGATCCACAAATAAATTTATTACATGATTTTTTTCAAAGCTGAGGACCTCTGCTTGTTAGGGCAATTGCCCTACCAGTGGGCTAAGTCCCTAACCCCATTGATTACATATTTTTACCTAAAGATTTAGTTATGAAATATCCTATTCGCAGAGATTAGTACTTCTGATAGCCTTCAGTATGTTCATTTGTATGAATGCATATTTTTCCATAAGTTTTTAGAAGAGAGATTACTAAGTCAAAAGGCAAATATGCTTATTTTGATTGACAGTGTCAAAGATTTTTCCAAAGGTACAGGACCAGTTCCTGTACTGCAAGCAACCTGTGTTTATACTACTTTCAGTTCAGCATCACTGTGCCTCAATATTTGTAATTGTGAACTTTGGTTATGGTTCTGGTGTTGATGGAGACAGGGTCCCTTGTTCATCTCAGCCACCTGGCTAGCTTACACCCAGAATAATCACACAGAAACTATATTAATTAAATTACTGTTTAGCCTATTAGCTCTAGCCTCTTATTGGCTAACTTTCACATCTTGATTTAACCCATTTCTAATAATCTGTATATCACCACGAGGTCATGGCTTACTAGGAAAGATTCAGCATGTCTGACTCTGGCAGTTCCATGGCAGTTCTCTCACTCTGCTTTCTTTCTCCCAGAATTCAGTTCTGTCTTCTCTGCCTACCTAAGTTCTGACCTATCAAAAGGCCAAGGCAGTTTCTGTATTCAACCAATGAAAGCAACACATAGACAGAAGGACCTCCTACACCATTTTCCCTTTTCTGTTTAAACAAAAAGAAAAGGCTTTCACTTTAACATAGTAGAATTACATATAACAAAACAGTTATCAAACAAGAATTACAGTTAACAATATTTATATCTATTTTGTCTTTTATTATAACAAAGGAAAACTATAACTTTAAATCTATTCTTCAACTCCATCAAAGACCTCAGAAGGATATAATATTACCTAAGTAAACAGGAACTGCATTGTAAGCAACTTCCAAATCTCTAGAATTGACAGAGACATCTTGCTGCCTCGACAGTCACCTAAAGTTATTCTGTACTGTTGGGGCATACATCTTGAGCCTATAGGCCCATAGTATCCGGCAGGCTTTTCCATGAAGGAGGAAATTTCAAAGACAGTTCAGTCACTTTCTTCCTTCTGTGTCCTGCAGAATGTCTCTCAGACTCTTTCATAAAGCAGGAACCCTGAAGGACCATCTCAACTTTATGCAAGTTCAGCAGTCATCTCTCTGTGGTTACTTTATGTCCAGTTTATATATCAGTCCAGGTAAAAGTAGTTTCTTGCCCAAATGGCTAACCATCTCCACAAGGAGACTCTCGATGCCCATCTTCCTCTTGAAGTAGCTTGGTGCTGCCTGATGCAGACGTGTCTCATTGTCTTGAGAAGTTCTCAGTTATTAAAACATTTTAAATGCCATATCCTATAGCCTTTGAAAGATATAAAGAATGCCTATCTAACTGAAATATATCTCTATATATCTAGAAAATCTAAATAACATGACTACAAGTTTGATGATTATCGATGATTATCCATGAGCAACCTATATTTTCTAATTATACATTACATTTTTAAATGAACTACACAATCACAATTCCTTAATCAAGAGCATATATATATATATATATATATATATATATATATATAAAACAAAGTTGACCTTAAATTTATATCAATAAAGCAACATTCATACCAATGCAAATTATTCATACCGATATCATATCCCCCTTTAAATGTAAAAGAACATCTATAAATAATATTTGGGAATATGGATATAACTATTTCTCTCCAAACTTCTTCCTGCTGTATGGGGGCACTGTTAATCATGTCCTTCATGGTATATCCTGTGTGCTAGGTTCATCTCAGTCAGCAGTTGAGTGAAGTGATTTTCTGAGGGTGTTTATGGCAACCTTTCAGGAGGGAATGGTCTATCATACCATGTTGGTCTAGAAACAATTCAGAGGGTCTCATCTTCTGTGAAAACAAAAGAAGAGCATCTTTTCCAAAGCATGATATCCTTAGACACAAATTCTGAAGTCATAATACCTTTATAATACACATGCTGGATTACCTTAGCAGTACATACAATGAAAAGTCTCTCTCAGCTCATTTTCAATCAAAAAATTTAAAGAAAACACAATAATATACAGAATTCAGAGCTTCTCTGAATTTATTATTTTTACATGGCTTATTTTTTATTGCTTCTTTTAATCTATGGTTATCTGTGCTCTGTCTTTTTAAAGACTTTACCCTTTTTCAAAAACATTAACTTTATTTTATGACTGTATATACTCTTTTTATTTTCTCTCTCAAGTCTACATATATTTATTCAACTCTGTAACCCATTTAGAGGTTGCTTAAATGTGAATTTGTCCAATTGTGAATCTGAATTTCTTTATTGTCCAGGAGCACTTCTTAAAATGCTAAGCACTTTTTAAAAACTTAAGTTGTGCCATGTAGTGGTAAGACAGTACCGCCTGTTTCCTGCCCAGTCTAAATCTTAATTGCACTGTTATTATGATAAATATGATAGTTCCTGCCTGAGATCAGCACAGTTCAGCATGGCGAGCCCCTCCTGCCTCTGAGCATGCACACCACTCCACTAGCATGGAAGAGCTGCTTGTGCCTCTGAGTCACTCATGCCTCTGTGCTGCGTGAACTTCCCCTCCTCCAGGCACACAGTGAGTCTAGTTGCCATCAAGAAAACTGTAGCACTTTAACCACAAACCCCATCTAAATGCTCCATCTCCCAAAAGAGTTAGAGGTTGCGCTGGCAACATGGCCCAGAAAGCTGGTATTTTTAAACTGCCACTTTTTTTTTTGTTTTGCTGCTGCTGAGTGAGGAAATTCTTTCTGCAGCACCCCACCAGCAAACAGCAAAAAGTTGTGTTAAACTATATTTATGTCTAGAATTCCTTTAAAAGCCCTCTCACATTTTACATGGGATCAGTTTATCATGTTGGAGCTCCAATTGTTGATGGAGAGAGGGTCCCTTGTTTGTCCTGGCTGCCGGGTTAGCTTACAACCAAAATAACCACACAGAAACTGTATTAATAAAATTACTGCTTGGCCTATTAGCTCTAGCTTCTTATTTGCTAGGTATCACATCTTGAGTTAACCCATTTCTAATAATCTGTATATAACCACGAGGTCATGGCTTACCGGGAAAGATTCAACATGTCTGACTCTGGCAGCTGCATAGCGGTTCTCTCACTCTGCTTTCTTTCTCCCAGAATTCAGTTCTGTCTTCTCTGCCTACCTAAATTCTGACCTATAAAAAGGCCAAGGCAGTTTCTCTATTCAATCAATAAAAGCAATACATAGACAGAAGGACCTCCTACACCACTCTGGATAGAATCATTTCAGTTATTCTCCACCTGAGGTATATCCTGTGTTTGTATACATGTCTTCCATTGTGATTTTGGTTAATCTCTTCATCCAATGAATATTTCTTATTCTTTTTTCTCCAGGTATTCAATTATATTGCTTAGTTGAAAGGGAAATTTGATATTATTTTTTAATACTCTGATTTCCTACAAGCAATTGGAAGAATCATTATTATAATTCAGTTAATAAATTCATTTTACATTGATCATATCTTTAATAACAAAAATCCAACGTCTCTATTTTAAAAGTACTTTTTAAAGTATAAAACATTTTGACAAAATCAAGATTAAACTTCCTGCTCATTACGTTTTGTTCAAAGTACAGTAATATCTGGGTAAAAGGCATTAGGTTTTAGAGTTTGTAAAGTTTTAAAACTTCTCTAATGCCTCTTTGCTTACCTATGTATTCTCTTTAATACCTTTAGAAGCATATTTCACATCAGGCTTACTTAACTTTAAAATATGAACGTTTGTTTGCTTATTATTTTACTTGGTACTCATGCTGTAATTCTGAAACATATATATTTCATATATATGTTGTATATTTTATATACATCAACATTTCTTTATGAGCACAGCGAGTGATAGAATAGAAGATTCAGTCTCCTTCAGTGGGAGGATTAAAGGTTTCTGTCAGACATGTTCTGTATAATTCAGATGCTTTGTTTTATGTTTTAGCTACACCATGGCTGACAATTCTGGGTACCAGGGCCATGCATGTGCAGACAAGCCCTCAGGCATGACCTATGTGCAGCATGGTTGTATCACCTACGGATGATGCAATTGTGTGAGCTCTTATGCACATGTGTATGTTTCATCATCTGCCTATGACATAGCCATGTCATCCCTCTGTGCACATGCGCTAGGCAGCCTTTAAAAGTTGGATGCACCATCTTCAGCCCCACCTCTGCACACTGACCACACAAGGCCTGTAAACCCCCACTAGTAAACTCCTAAGCAGGTTTCTTGCATGTTCAGTGTTCCCTTCTCACTCGCACCAGGCAATTTTATTTTGCCTACTAACTTTTGCATCATTAGCTACAAGCCTGAGAAATAATAACTCTGACATCTTCATGAGGTCGTGTGATGAGTTTTTGCACATCAAATTGCAATACGACCTTTCTCACTTAAGAGTTTATATGGATAAGCAATGAATGCAATTTTAGACACAAGACATGGTATAATTATAATGGAACTAAAGTGGAAATTTGCTATGTTCTAAAGCATATCAACTGTTAGAACATTTTATTCAAGTAGCTGATGTAAAAGAAAGAAAGAAAGGGGAGGGGAGGGGAGGGGAGGGGAGGGGAGGGGAGGGAGAGGAGAATCAACATTCTTACCATTCCATGGACCATGCATACTGGCTGTTTTGGAGACAACTGACTGTTAAAACAAATAAACAAACAAATAAGTGAGTAAATAAATAAGGAATATATATCTGGTAATAAAAGCCTGGTCAAAATCCTGTAGCTGGAGACGCCATAAACCCTAAAGTGGAAGTTTTTCTAAATTATCACGTAGCCAAACTTCCTTCTAAGTGGTTATGTTTCCATGCCAAGACCTGATTAGTTTGCAGGCTTGGAGAAAGGAGCTCTTCTTTCTTTAGCAGTGGGTGAGAGTTAATGCATAGACTTGTAATTAGCCCAGTTTAGAGAATAAGTGACTGTTGAGTTCTCAGAGCTAAATGGCACATTTGTATCATGTGATTCAGGTACCAAGAAACATGAAACTGTGGAAGAAAAGATTGAAAAGGCAGAGGATAGGGAGGGAATCTACCTTGCTGTCTTCTGGATGTGACAGGGTCACTGAAAACATGATCACACAGCAGCTCTGATTACCTTCAATTGATCTGTATACACACACACACACAAAAGGAAGTAAAAAAGGGAAAGCTGGAAACAAAAGTGAGTCATTAGGAGTAGGAAGAGGATGCTTATGCTCACATCATTCTCTGAGTGTCTTTGAAACTGTCAAAAATATGTCCAAAAAAAAAATAGGTTTGACGGGTACTTCCCTCCTTTTCTCCCTATGAGATATTGAATGCAAAGCAAGTGATTCTGATGTTCTAGAGGACATCATAGAAGGATAATGTCATAGAATATAAAGACAATATTTATGAGAGTAGAAAAGGTATTTAAGCAGTTAAAACCACCTACTGATCTGAGTTCAATTCCCAACATATACTTGTGTTGGGTATCTCATAACTGCCTGCAAATTTGGCTCTATGATGGTACATCCCTTTTGGGATTATGTGGGTACCTGACTTTGCTTAGACATTCCTACACACAAATACTCATATGTACCTATAATGATTACAATAAATCTTAAAAAAGAAAATGGATTTCTAGAGCTATGTAAGCTCATCCTGTGAACAGCAGCAGCAATGCATTGTATGAAAGAAAAAGTGCTTCTCTTAAGACAGTGACATTTTTAAACATTAGGTAGTAACATGCATTTTCCTTCATAATAGAATGGCTTTCGATCCATCAATTATTTTGAGAAATGCCAAAATAATAGAAAGAAGACTAAGGCATGTGATAGAATTGTAGTAACCTTTTAAAAAAAATTGTCATGTTAAACATAGAGGATAAAGTGACAGAAAAATCTTGGGGGCTGATATGAGTGTAAAAGAATGCTTCTATGATTGTCATTTCAAAATACAACAGGGGCCAAACACCACACAGACATTCTAAATGCCTTCTTTTTTTCTTTGTTGCAAAATTACAGTACATCAAACCCAAGAATCACAGATGAGTGGTTAGATATTTGTAGAACTTGATTTCGGGTCATGGAATTCTACTTACCTTAGAATGACTTAATATATTATAAGGGCTTTACTTACACCTCTATGCATGTTCCATTATTTTAAAAATTAACCAATCAATATAAGTTCAAACAGTTTAAATATGTCATTATTTAAGGCATTCACATGATATTGACAAAACGCAAGTTGCTTACTTATTTGCAGGAAGAATCAATCCTTTATGTCAGTTACTTTCTCATGCTTTAGAAGTAAGTTAATGGGTGCAGACATATGATTCCAGTATAGAAATGTGCTGTATTCTTCAGAGATAATTTCATTTTATATTTTATTCCAGATATAAGGGAATGAGCTATGATTGGACAGTAAGCAGGATCCTAAGGCTAAAAGTCAAGAATACTGACATCTAAATGCTTATCACAGATCACTTATGTAGGCACTTTGTTCTCTTACTTGCTTTATCTTTATTTTACAGATTATGTAAAGAATATAATTATTATGTAACGAGGGGGTTTTAAGCTTAGATCTCAAAATTTAAATTTTAATTAAATTTTAATTTAAACTTAAAATAATTAAATTTAATTTAATTTAAATTAGATCCCAAATTTAAAGCCCATTATTTGCTGCCACAACTAGTTACTGATTTGTCTAGAAACACATAACTCTGCATTCCTCAATGTATCTGAGTCTAAAATGCAGCTCCTATATAACCCATATCTTGTTCTTATCTATAAAGACTAATTGCCGGAGATGAGTGTTCTCTTAACCCTACCTAGATCATCCACACTGTCTGGTGTCAATGCTCCTGACTCAGCTTTCCTCTTTAATTCTGCAGTATACTCACTATAAGCCTCTAGTTTTACGATTTATAAATTATCAACTTACTTTTTGTGTGAGATGGAATTATCTGTGTGTTCACTAAGAAACAGAAGCCAATTGACTGTTTTCTCTCTGACAATGCATTCACAAATTTACAGAGTTATCAGTTTAATTGATAGATATCAATTAAACATCAGCATCTGTTTTGTATGCTCTTATGATTTTTAATGTTAGCAAAATCACTGGTAGTTCTCATCAGTTTCTTTATATAGCCTAAGCCCTAACTTATATTCTGAACCCTAAGGCCATAGTTTTTCCTCTGTATAACCCGTGATTTAAGAATTATTCTTTTATGTAGTGTTTTCAGGTTTCTGTATATACTACATAATTTTTTAAATCTATAAGTAAATTCATTTCCAAAATGATATTCAAAAGCAAACAGACACATAAGCTGTGCATCTGCAAAAGCATAAAAATTAACAGGGAAATTATAAAATTGAAAGCAAATATCCAGAGATTCAGAACGGTTCTTCTAGGTGGATAGGAGTCAATTGACACATTCAGTCTTTTGATTGGGGCATAGGCTTGTTCGTGCACCAACATCTGTACAATGTTTCCAGTTCATTATAATAAAGTAATTTTATTTTAAAATATAATTCTGTATGTCTTTTCTTCCCCACTGGTGCCTGAGGACTCATGTTGAATAATTCCAATCCCATTTACAGATATATCTTTTTAACACATTTGTTTCACATTCATTTCTAGTTTTCTAACCATGAATCACCCAAACAAAAATCCTAAATCTTATCTGATTTTGCTGTAAGTCAAGACTTTGCTTTACTATTTACACTGAATTAGTACACAGACACTTCAGTATTTTGCAGTGAAAGCACTTTAGGGATTTCATGATTTTGTGTCGGCAAGTTCATCAACTAGTCAGCTTCTGTTCTTATTTTAGCTTTCTATTATATTCATTGATTTATAAATCATTCATCAATAAAAACATAACTTGAATTCTTACAATAAAATGATCATTCATAAAATCACACAGATTAGAGTTACATGAAAACTATTCCCAAATCTGTCATTTTATATTAAACAAAGAAACAAATGAGCCACAGAACAATTTAAGAAAATAAGAATTTAATAACAATAACTCTCAAGCAAGTATACATCCAACTGAGAGAAAGCAAAATGGGAATGCTTGAGGAAGCTTTCTTATAATCCATATCATGAGAGAAATTCCCTGAGTAAAACGATGTATTGTTAAATATTAGAAGATATATTATCCAAGGTCAGGGAACAGAATAAAACCAAAAAGATCCGTTTGGAAAGTGCTCATAAAACCAACAAAACAATGGCCAGTGACAGACAGAAGGATATCAAGTCTAAAAACTGCAGTGGTCAATTTTTATAATCTTTGAAGTCACAAAAGTATTTTAGATTTTCTACTGAGATTAACTGTGAAGTGGGTGTGGTTAAAAATGAAATGGAAATGTATTTTATTTTGGAAATTTCAATTCAATTCGAGGAAGAAAAATGAAAATATCAATGTGACCAGTGGGACAGCCAGAAAAATGGGTACAGGAACTCTTGCGTACGTAATAAAGACCGATGCAGGAGAGTGCTAAGATACAGTACTAGACAGAACATATCTGGAAAGTGAAGTACACGGTCTACTGCATATGTCAGATTCATTATTTTGGAGAAAGGGAGAGGGATAGTGGGTGAATAGATGGTTGATAGAGATGGATAGATAAAGAGGGAGTAATAGATTAAAAAGGGAGGAAAGAAAGAAAGAGAAATAGGGAAATGAATGAAAGAGGATAGATAGATATAGATAGATGAATGGATGGATGGATGGATGGATGGATGGATGGATGGATGGATGGATAGACAGATGATAAATAGATAGATAGATAGATAGATAGATAGATAGATAGATAGACAGACAGAATGCATAATATGAAAGGTATTTGTGAGTCTCTGATACATTCTTGTCTTTTGCTTCCTGGCTATAAGATCTCTTTTCCTGATGCTGTGGTTTCTCCATCTCTGTTCTTACTGATTGTTCTTAATTGTGCACAACTTTCATAATGATAAGATATCACGTTTCATAAAATTATACACTACTTGAAATTATACTCTACTTGAGGATATTCAAATCTAATTGTAGGAAAGTTGCAGATTTTGAATCTAATACAAATAGATAAGACAAGGCATGGTGAAGCAATATTCGGCAAGGCAAAATGGAAACAAATGAGATCTTCCAGATCAAATTTATTAGTCAAATGGAGTTAACATTATGCTTTGCAAAAACCATTTTCATTAAAATCAAATGATTAACTTGTATTCTCCCTACACATTCACTCTGTCTCTCTCCTTCTCCCTCTTTCTTTTCAAATGAAGGAAGTTTGCCCAACCAAAGAAAAGAGATCATGTCAGAAAAGGCTGAATATGGTGTAAAATAGATAAATGAGCTACATCTTCCCTGGTAAGCTAAAGAAACTATGAGGAACATCTCAAAGTGAAATTCTTGAGAAACAAACCTTGTTCACATCTCACTCTGAGCTATCTTTGCTTGCAGCAGTTTATTTGTTTTTGACCAAAGATCAATAACAACATGGTTTAATGCTATGTTAATTGATTTTATACACTTAGGAAAATTGAAGAAATTAACTCTGAAATTCTTGTTTGGTTGTTGTTTTTAGAGTTTTCCCTAAAATTCCAAATTCTATAGATTTTGACATATGAGCATCAGAAAGAAAGAAAAAGAAAAAGAGTAAAGAAGTACTTTTAGAGCTCAGGCAAGAAAAATCTAACACTATCCTAAACGTTCCCTTTGCATGGTTCTACTCTACTAAACTCAGATGGAAATTTTGATAATCTAGTGTTTATAAAATTAAATTGCACTTTTCAATTTATAGTTTTGAGGTATCTCCTTATCAGTTTAGCCTCATCTGATAAAATAAGCCACATGACCAAACTTAATTTTAGCATTTTACCATGAAAATATGATGATCCACCTCTAAAACATTATAATTCTAATGTTAACCTAAATGAGAAATATCTGATACATTATTGTTTTTCAACATTGTTAAAACTTTGTGAAATTATAGACTAGTTTACAAGAATTTTCATCACTCCAAGTGAATTTGCATTCATCACAATCTAATATTGACAGCATTGGGACTTGTATATTTTCTTGAAATGCATTTATTTCTTTAAGCATTTTATTAACAGTTCTATGCATTTTGATTATTTTAGTCATTGTGCACTCATTTTTTCCTCTCATCTCCTTCTACTGAATGTCCCTGTACTTAATGTCTTCTTGTAGATTGAGATCATTGAGATTTATGAGACTTTCTAGCACAGGCTTAGTTGAAAAGTTATTTATTGAAGTAAGGGCAGCTTATCACTGTCCACTGAAGGAGAACATGGCAAGCTTTCCCCCATTTATGCCTAAGATCCAGGTGTAGCTGGTATTATATACATGTATTCCTAGCACTCTGGAAACAAAGGTAAGAGATCTGCAAGTTGGAGGGAAACTGATAATTTGTCTAAAAATCTCAAAGAGAGGGGAAGGAGAGATGGTTCAGAAAGAGAGAAAATGAAGAAGGAACAAGGAGAGAGGGAGAAGGAGAGAGAGGGGAGCGAAGGAAGAAGAGGAAGGAGGAGAAGAAAGAAAAAGAGAAGGGATAAATATGTGTATATGCCATTTCATTAAATAATGAAATGAGCCACAGATTGATGCCTATATTTCCAGTATAGTAATGTCTTAGGATTTATATTGAAATAAAGAGACACTGTGACACGACCAACTCACATAGAGAAAAGAATTTAACTGGGATTGATTTGCAGTAGCTGAGAGATTTAGCCCATTATAGTACTTGGAGGAAGCATATCAGCATGCAGACAAGGACTGAAGAAGGAGCTGAGTGTTCTACATCAGGATTGGCCGGCAGCAGGAAGAGAATTATATTAGACTTGAGTTCTATGATCTCAAAACCATCCCAGTGACACACTACCTCCAAGGTCACACCTACTACAACAAACCCATACCTCCTAATAGTGCCACTCCCTATGAGCCTATGGGGGCCATTTTCTTTCAACCTACCACAAATATGTTGTAATACTGAAATTGTTCTCCTCTTTGTCTGGTCAGATTTAGTCCAAAACATAGTAAACCTGACATTTTTGCAAGTATTTTGAAGGGATCTTTATTTTGTTGTTTGTTTCTATGTTCAATTCTTTCTGTGAGGGCTTCTTGTGTTCTTCATTTCAATAAATCTTCAAAATTATGTTGTCAGTAGGTAGCTTGAGTTAGAGGGACCTTTTTTCATATTAAGTGGATTGTAATACATTGAAATGATAATGTAATTGTCAATTACAAAAATACATTATCTTCTGGACTACTCCAGAAGCTAAGGAATACCTTTTTGATTATGATAACATTTCTCAGGCTGTATTCGAATGTTTCCTACAGATAAATTACCTGTTTTTTTCTTTTAAATGAAATCCATTTCAGTTATCAGGGTTATTTCATGAACTGAAAAGTTTATCATTAATTACAAAAATAATTAATTCTTTTTTGGAATACAGTTATTGGTACAATGGTTAATTTTATTACTTGAATTTCACTATTAGTAGTTAATTATGTAGGAAAAAAAACTTTGGTGCTAAACCAGAAAAAAGAAAGAATTGTCTGCTGTTTTAGAAGAAAAAAAGGATTCTATGCACCACACAGACCTCTGCATTCATGTAAAGTCATCCCTGTTGTTCCATTAAACCCAGTTCTGTTACTATCATATTAAGAATGTCTTTCTTACTCTCTTATTGAGTAAAAGTTGTTGATATGACTTTTTTTTTGTCTGAAACAGGCTTTCTCTGTAACTTTGGAACCTGTACTGGAACTAGCTCTTATAGACCAGGTTGGCTTCTAACTCACAGCGATCCACTTGCCTTTGCCTCTGCCTCCCAAGCACTGGGATTAAAGGTATGAACCACCACCACCCAGACTTTTTAGAGGTAAAAGATGTAAATAAATAAGCAACAAATACTTTTTTAATACTCTTTAATACAAGGTATTTTACTCTTAAAGAAAATGTGTTCTTCAAGAAAATATCATCTCAGGATGCAAACAAAGAGGATTTAAAGGCATGTATCCTACTAGCCTTATATAAATAGCATTTTCTATGTAGAGCTAATGTTGTTTCAGTTATCTTGAATTATTATTTTTAAATATAGTTATTTAAAGAATGATGAGTATATTGTTAATAGAATGTATTAGTCCATATTCTCTTTACAGTTTTTCTAAGAGAAACCATCACTTTATTTTACACACTCCTCTAGAATGTTTTATTTTCCTTCTCTTCCTTATTATGTTCAAATAAGTGGGAAAAATATCTTGCACTTCTGATCATATGTGATAAGTATCCAGAAATATGCACAACATGCTGCTAGTCATGGTGGAAATAGAAACGCTTAGTGAAATATAACATAGTCTTGGCTTTCAACAATACTATTTCTGAAATATAAATATACTATTTTATTATATAGAACTTTATTATTTAAATATAAATCTTCATGGAGAAATCATTGATGTGTTTTAATTATATGATGTCTAAGTGCTGTGTAATATAAAAGAAATGCATAGAAAGGATAAAAATAGATACTGAAAAATGGATTAAGTGGTTACTATTAGTGTCTGCTTTTACTGTGTGTGCATATTAAATTTTACTTCCATGAATATTGAATTCTTTCTTGATTCAAAAATATCTGGAAATTAATATTGTCTTATTAGAAGATAAACTCATTCCATGCTGTTATTTAATTCTGCCTTGATCACTGCTTATTTTTTTTGAAATATTCCTCAAGAAAGAACTTGGAAACCATAGTAAAAACATGGCAATACAACCAGTCATCTTTTGGACAATGAAATAATATCTTAATTCTAGTGGTGAAGCACAAATATGTCTTCTCTAAGCACAGTGTCATTCCATGCTTTAGAAATTTTTCAGAATAAAATAGGATCATACTTTTTATCTTATATTTCAACTATTTTCAAATATTTCCATTTAATGGGACCAATTTATATATTTTCAAAATGGACCATAAACATGTCAATATAATATAAAAATTTCAAACTATATTTTTATAATTTGTAGCATTCATAATTGTTTTAAAATTTCTTAGGTCTTTACATTGAAAATAATTACTATTTCATATCATGGTTGCTATTACTTACCTTTATTATAATGTACAACAGCAAAACAGCGTTTTAATAGCTGGAGAGACATTCCAGTGCTACAGAGTTCATACCGCTGTTTCTAAAAACCAGACTACATGGGGCAACTGCAGGATTTCCGTCTCCTCTTCTGACCTCCCCAAAGCAGAGGACTCAAAAATCTAGTAAATAAGTAAAATCATTTTATTCTTTCATAAAATTATTTAAAGAGTTTGCATACAAAAATCACAAAATTATATTTGTTATGTTAACAGTAAATTTTAGAATAAGGCCATAGAAGATTTTCACCCCAATTACCTGTGAATTGATATAATCAAGAAAATTCTTGGTGATATTAACAAAGAAAGACCTTTGAAGTCATAACCACATCTATTAATTACTTCACATGAGCATTTGTTCTCAAAATTTATATTGTCTTCCATTTAGCAGGAATTTCCATAACAATAAAAAACAACATTAGTGAATAAAAGAGGCACACATATGGTTCTTGACTCTTTAAGTTTTAAAATGAATTTAAAATTTTAAATTCTCTTTTATTTACTTTCTATGCTTGTGCTATGTATGTTGTATATGCCTGTGGCCATATACATGCCGTAGAACATGTATGCAAGCTGGAGAAATTCATTCCTTGCATTTCATCGTGAGTGCCCTGTAACATAAAGGGCTGGCTTGTTGGGGTTTCTGTCCCATCCAGTACCCAACAACTAGCAAGTCCCAAAGAAAGTCACACAGAGATCTCCATAAGTTATAAAACTGATTGGCTCTTTAGCTCAGGCTACGTAAAAGCTCTTGTAGCTTATATTAACCCATTATTCTTGTCTATGTCAGCCATATGACTCGGTACCTTTCTCAGCAGGGCAGCTCACATCTTGCTTCTTTGGTGATCTGGGAGGAACTATGAAGTGAACTTCCTGCTTCCCAGAATACTCCTGTTCTCATCACCCTGCCTCTATTTCCTTTCTGGTTGACCCACCTACACTCCCTGCCTGGCCAAACAGCATTTATTTAAGTCATGATTGACAAAAAACAGACAATTCTCCTACACCAGAGCCCTGGGAATGAAGTTGAGAGTATCCATCTTGGAAGCATGAACTTTATTTACTGAGCCATCTCAACAACTCTCTAACACTAGTTATCCCTGAGGAATCAATGTACAGACTCAGCATGAGTTTACTGTGTTGAGAGGAACATTGAAACGCAATAGGAATGATTACAATGGGTATAAATACCACCAATTCTAGAAGAATCATTACTCTTTGAAAGCCTGATCCTACGTAATTAACATAGTGGTATAAACTGTTGTCCAACAAAAACAAGAATAACCCTTGAGTAAGAGAAAGCTTTCCAAGGCTTCGAGGAAGAAATAGATGTGTCAAGCTCACAAACCAATGAGACAAAGATGACTCTATACCATCATTTATCATGGAAAACAAAAAAGAACCATGTGATATTCATCAGAGTAGTGAGATGTGGGCAACATGTGACTACCAGTGAAATTTAACCTATGGATTGAATTCAGAATATGTTTTTCTCAACAACACCTATAGTCAAGTTTGTATAGTCTGCTTCACATTTTTCCCCAAAAGCTGCTACGTTTACGGCTATATATGAAAGATTTTGTTGCCTGTAATCAACCTTGGCTTCTGATATCCTAATCTCCTATGTAACAGCCAGCTTTTCTGGGCTGAAATACATCTGCAAAATCATCCAACTAACATATAGAAACAAAATAAATCAATAATTAAGTGGAAAAAAATTTTTTTGACTATCAGGGCTCAGTTGTCTTTATTTATGATACGCTACCATAGTTGATACCACAACTATGTTTCTTGCCCCACATTAGTTAAAACTTCCTTAAGAGATACTTGGTGGTACATTAAAGTTGAAACTTTGATCAATATTTACTTCCTCTATTATAATAAAAGATGTGTCCTCTGTTTCAAAAGAGTCAGTGGAGACTTTGAAGCCCTTTGAATTATGGGCAAACAATACTTAAAAGCCTGTGTTATTCATAGAAGTCTAAAATCTTTGTGTAGAGGCATTTGGGGGGTCAGGAAAGTGAACATTGATTTAATGATATTCAAATGCAAGTTTGTTTCTTAAAGAGAAAGCTGTTGGCAGTCTTCCAAACTAATGGATGTTTTCCACAAAAAAGTCAATGATTATCAGATTCTAGCTTCCTTATCAACGGGACAATCACTTTAGAAGCCTGGGGTTAAAACAACTTACTGTAGCATGTTCATTCAAACCCATCTGATTCCAAATCCTTTCAAATGTCCTTGAAACTATTTTTATTCAACTGGGAAATATGAATATTCATTATTAAATTATGTCCCATGTAATTTTGGAACCAATAGATGAAAACATCTCTAGCATGTTTTGTTTTAAAGTGATTGCCATTTTAAATATTGACACAAAATATACAGTGACCCTTGTGATGCTCCAAATGTAGATTTTTATTAGGAGTTTCATCTCTTTCACATTTAGTAACTGTCAGGAGGCTCTGAAGTATCAATTAACATTTTCTTAAATGTTTTTATTAATGATTTTATTTTGGAGTTTATGATAAAATTATATCCTGTTTTTCCTTCACCTTTCTCCCTCTCAACCTTGGCCTATGTTCTTTAGTGCTCTCTTTCAAATTCATGGCTTATTTTTTTCATTGCTATTGCATACACATATGTATTTGTAAATACAAATGTATCCCTAAATATAACCTGCTAAATTTGTATAATGTAGATATGTGTGTTTTCAGGGCTGACCATCTTATATTGGACAGTCAATTGGTGTGTTCTTCCCTGGGGCTGAGTACTTCTTCCACTCTCTGCAGTTCTTATGTAGTGTTGAGGTCTTGTGGTCTTTCCCTGCCCACTTTAGTGTGTCTATTATTATTGATCTTTCTTGGCATATTTATGTAGTCACCTGCATACTTTTATATGAATTTCACACTTGAAATTAAATATGACTTAGTTTGAGTTAATCTCCCATTTAAATACCTTCAAAATAAAGTAACTATAGTCTTAAAAGTGTATCTCTACTAAAAAGATAATAGGAAAAATAGAACTTGATAAAGTAAACATGATAAAACAAATAGAAGTACTCTTTTGATATCTTGGTGTGTTGATAACTAAAAAGATTAAAATAAGATTTTTGCATAAATATTGCTCTGTTTCTTAGGTTGTTTCACTTAAATACATTGCTGGTTTTGATTTTCATTTTCTTATATTTAAATATACCAAAAATATATAAATTCAACAGTAAGTTTATAATAATTGCAGCATATACAACATATTTATTTTTTATTTTATTGATACACATCAAATTTAGTACATGTCAATTTGCAAACACAGAAATACAAAAATAAGTGATGAAAAATATGATTATCATGGATAAATTTAACATCGAAAATTAGAAATAATGTCAATAAAAATTAATAAAAAGAAATAATCTCACCTATACATTTCTCTAATGACTACCTACTCAACAACTTATTTTGTACTGAATGATTCTAGACAATAAAAGAGCAATGGCTTAGTTTCATAATGAAAAATAAAATAAGAAAAAGTAATAGCATTGTTCTTGTGGAAAGGGGACAGATGAGCCAAATCCAGTTAGGACACATAGGGATGTCTAGGCAACCAAAGTCATTTCCCAGCAATTATGAGAAGTTAAATAGAAAAGTCTAAGGATCACAACAGAAGTCTCTGAATATAGCCACACTCACTGGGACTAAGCTTGTAAGCCTGAGATTGAGATCTGTAAAGACTGCCTAAGATAGGCAAGTATGGGAAGATATAGACTAATAACAATGTGGTATAGTAGGTCCTTCTGTATTTGTGTTGCTTTCATTGGTTGAATAAGAACACTGCCTTGGCCTTTTGATAGGGCAGCCCTTAGGTGGGTGGAGTAGGCAGAAAACAATGCTGGGAAGAAAGGAAGTGAGACAGACACCATGAAGCCCCTGCCCAAGATGGATGTAGGTTAGAATCTTTCCTGGTAAGCTACGACCTCATGGTGTTACACAGATTATTAAAAATGGGTTAGATCAAGATGTGAGAGTTAGCCAAGAAGAGGCTAGATATAATGGGCTAGGCAATAATTTAATTAATACAATTTCTGTGTGGTTCTTTAGGGAATTAATCTAGCCCAGCGGAGGGACACAGCCCATCATTCCTCCTACTACAACAATAAACTAGGTAGATGACGGTAATGACTTCTTCTGCTGTTAGAGGAAAACAGCACAAGTGGGGAAAAGGAGCTACACACTGGATGTATTTCTTTGATAAATCCAGCAGAATTTGCTGAAAAGCTGGCCAAATATTTTCTGAGACTCTAAAAGTTAGTCAGAAGTACTACTGGTGAACAAAGAATAATATACAAGGAAACAAATTATAATTTTGTTGTTTCTCTTGACTAGCTGATTAGTCCTTTCTTGGAAAAAAATAAGTATTTAATGTGTAGACTAAATAAAAATTAATGTGGAGATATAGCAAAATTAAAATATAACTATAAGTGTGCAAAATTCTGGCTTTTATCATCAAGAACAACCATGTAGTATTACATTCCCAAATTATGCATTTAGACATAAAATTATATAATAATATAATATCATGAAATAATAATAATTAAAAGGGAAAAGATCATAAATTGAAGAGTACTGGAAACATAAGAGGAATTAAAGAGAAATTAGGAGAATAATGCATATATGGAATATTTAAAACTAATTAAAATCATATGCATTTTAGGTAATGCAAGAGTTACACCAAAATTGTACTTAGGGGTTGGTGAGTTTGTACAGCAGGTAAATGGGCTTGCTACCAAGGATGATGACCTGGGTCCAATTCCAGGAACTGACATGGTGGAAAGAGATAACCAACTCCTGAAATTTGACCTCCAGAAATATATCATGGCACATGTATAGGCATACACAAATAACATTCACACACAAACAGATAGTAACACATATGCACATTTAAAATAACCTAAAAATGTATCTTGTAAAGATATTTACCATAGCCATTAAAAATATCTTGTATTTCCACTGTGGTGCCGTTATTTTTCTCTCAGGTATCATCAATAATTTTTAGTGGCAATTAAATGAATAAATGATGAAACCACTTGACTCTAATAGTTTACTTTGGGGAAGTCTATTTTGAATGACACCCCATCCAGAAAGTGAAGACAGGAATTTCCAGCATATTTCATGACAATAATATTTTACTTCATCACATAATTGAATACTGTTTAAGAATACATATGAGAAGCCATCCATTGTTCATTGGCAATAACATATAGTGAAGCAGATCATTAACTTCTACTTACTGTTGGTTGTTGCCATATCAACAAATTCTTTTCAATGCACTATATAGAATTGAATAATATACTTAGGAAATAATTTTTTGTTTTTTCCACCATGAAATGAATAATATGTTTGTATGAAGATATCTGAGCAATTACATATACTTTAAAATAAGAAGATTACACTCTTAATCTGTATTGACTTAAGTTCTTGAGTTCATTACTTGCAATTTAAATCAAGTATATTTTGACTCAGTTACTCATGTGTCACTCATTTGTTACTTATATCGCTATAGCTATTCTGTAAATTATTATAATGAATTCAAGGAGTCATATAACTCTTACATTAAGATTAGCTCCACTGTCATTAGATGATATATAAAAATAAACAAACAAAGTAGAGACTTCAAAAATAAACATATTCAAAGCGATATTGAAAAACAACTGTATAAAATTTAGCTTTAATTTCTTAAATACAAAAATATTTACGATACTATTCTCATATAGGTTAAAAAGATGTTACTTTTTGAGCAACCTAAAAGTTATTAATTTAAAATAATCTGTCTATTGTTTCTTCCTCAGAGTGTTTAAGTAGTGACTTTTAGACTTCTTTAGACTTGTCAGTTTCTTTTTCTTGTGCACCTGTCAACAGGGAGCTGACTTGAGACCCAGTTTATTGTAGTTGCCGCATAGGCTATTTAGACTGCCATCATTCAACACTGTAACATCACTGTACTATAGAACAAATGATGCTTTTAAGTCTCTTACTGTAGATTTTCTTCTGATTCATTATTGTGATTTGGGGTCTTCTGCAGAAATATTTAATCACTCTTATGCAGCAAGAGCTTCAGACACTACTACTGGCTTTCTTCCTTGATGAGCAATTTGTGTTACCAATTTGCTAATATGGCAGAATTTCCTGGTCGTTTTATCAATGTTTGTTTCAAACAGAAATGATACCAAAAGTATAATAATGCTTTCTAATGGGCTAGCATACATGTCTTCCTCTATAAGATTATTAACACAATTATTATATACCTATTGGGCATAATTATACCATGCCACGTGTGTATACATCAATTGATTGTCAGTAATCCTTTGTTTTCTTGTGAGGCAAACATGAATTTTACTCTGAACTTTCCTTTTTTCCTTTTACTTTAACCATGTTGAAGTAGATGTCTCAGTGTGTTCTTATTAGAGTAACACATCAGCAACAATTTTTTTATTTGAACTATCTATAGTCAACTTTCCTGTTTCTATGAAGACCAGATTGCCAAAAAACATAAAAAAGAAATAGTTTTTGAGACTTACACTTCCATGAGTTAGAGTCATTAGCCATCATGGCAGAGAACATGGTTATAGGATGGCAGAGACTGAAATAGTAGCCAGGATCTTACATCTTTATCGGCAAACACAAGATAGAGAGAGAGCTAACTGGGAATGGCAACGACTTTTGAAACTTCAAGGCCTACCTCAAGTAGTACACCTTCTCTAGCAAGGCCAAACCATTTAACTGTTTTCAAATAATTCTACTGACTGGGGATCAAAGATTCAAATATATGAGACAGTGGAGCCATTCTCATTCAGACCAGCCCCCTCAGTTTTGTAACTATAGATTCATGTAAAATGCACTTAATCCAACTCTAATAGTCCCCAGAGCTTTCACAGTGCCAAGATTGTTTGAAAGTCTGAATCTCTGCTGTGACTACAGGCATATCTACAACATACAGTGACAGAGAATGCTTATTACCATTGCAAAAGGACTAATGAGTGACATTAGTGAGCATATACTGGACCTAAGCATTACCAGTATCTACCAATGCAAACTCCAAATCCTGTAGTCCGAAGGTAATGTCAAAGTCTAATGCCTTCCAGTTGTGCTGGTTGTTACGCAGGTCTCCCCCTTGTCCTGGTTTCACTCCTTGTCTGTAGCTCCACTTGGAAGTTATCCCACTGCTCTGGTATAATCAACAAAATGAGCCAGTCTAAAACACGATGCAGGCTTTGCCTTTGTAGTGCCATACAAAGGCCTCTTGAGCTTTCATGGAGCGTATCACCTGCCTCAAAGTGGAAGTAAGTACTGATAGAGAACCAACATGTCTGCCTCACAGATTAACACACACACACACACACGTATTTCACACACTTGCATATATATTTTCAGTGGATACTTTTAAATCTCTTTCACAATAAATTGTTGAGAAAATGATCTGTGTTGAGAAGAGAGAAGCCTGAATCAATACTTGGTAGCAATTATATATTTAACAGATGAGAAAAAGAGAGACATTTTAAATACATAAAAAACTGTATTGAAATAAAAAAACAAATGCTTATTAAACCATTTGTTTTCTTTATGACTGCCTTGTGAAGCAGTCAAGTATTTTTAAATTGAAATTTTATTAATGAGCTAAACATTCCAAATATCACTGCAACACTGATCACATAGTATATAATAGAAGGGCCATGGAAAGCTATGCGGAGAAAAAGAAACCTTATCAGATATACTGTGGATCTTCCTCCTCCTGTCAAATTCTACAGATACTTCTAAAATTGCCATTTTAAATTATGTAAATTAGACAATTAAAATAGATGCCTAGTATTGAATTGTCCATGATACATTTAAGCCTCTTTGTTTAAATTTTTACTTTATTTTTTGACCATTTTAATCACGCATATTGAATTGATGTTTTTTTTAACACTTTCTCTCCCTTCTCCCCCCTCCCAATCCCCAACTGACTCTCTGATTCATGTTATCTGCTTTAATTATTATGGATATGAATAATATGTAAAATTTACTGTCAATCATTGCATTTATATCTAACTTGAATCTAATGCTGTTCACATGTGCATGTTTTTAGACCTAATCACTGAAGATGGAATTTCTGTAAGAGTTCTTGTCCCTAGAGAAATCTGGTTCTCTCTTTCTCAGCAGCCATTGACTGCTTATACCATACCTGTGTTGTCATGAAGATTGGTGTTTGCATTATGCTGGTCTTATTTATACAAACCTACTACTGATTCTTCATGGGTTCAGCTTCCAGTCCTTGTCAAGAACTCATTATCTCATAGGAGGTATCCTCTGGCTCTCATACCCTTTCTTTCACATCTCCCAGTACTTTCCCAGAGATTTTAGTATTTTTTTAATGAAGGATGTCAGCTGACATTGGAATGGCATAGTCATATGTTCTCTGGACTTTGACCAGCTGTGGGTCTTTGCCACTATTTGCTTCAAAAAAGAGGCTTCTTTGATGATAGGTGAAAGCTAATGTTAAATTATAAAACTAGATTCTTGACTTCAACTATGATATGATATATTTCTTATGAATTTAAGCGTATGAAATTTCTCATAAAATTTTATGCGCTGTGGTGCTCTTAGTTTTGAAATTTTATTTCTAGACTTAGTTATGTGCTTAGCAAGGACAAGAAAACATTATGATGGTGCTGAGGTCTCGTAGGAAGTCAGAAAAGAATGAATATGGACATAAACATGAAACCTGAACAATAAAGGTAAATTAATTAACAAAGGTTAATCTGTTTTAAAGGTCATCAGATACAATAAATATTAATTTCTATATTCATCTATAAGACATAATAAACTGAAATTTATTTTAGTCTAGATTAGGGAATGGCTATGGATCACAGCAAACTTTTAAAAGACATACAGGCAAAATGACGTTACTGATGTGGCTAATGTTTTCAGATAAATTGAATAGGCAGAAGGAGACTATAGAGGGTAGAGACTTCATAAGTGTGTGTGGGGAATCTCCTATCTCTTGCAAGACATGCATATGTGCACTGATATGGGAATCTATAGCTTACTCAGGTAATAGTGGTTTGGATGGAGATATTGAGTGTTGCAAGATATGAAAGGGAAAGAGTTCCAATAAGCCCCAGGGCCTCTGAGTAGGTACTCACTGTGGGCTTGACCAACTGTGGAATGACTGTTAATTTAGCATGTTGGCAATATTCACAAAGTATGAACCATTATCTCTTTGGCTCATTAAAGAACTTTTAAGGATATTAGAAAAGTTATGATTATTCAGTAGAATTAGTAATGTATTAAACATTGAACATCCATGTTTTCAGTGTTTTATTATTTGTAATGATGTTCCAAGATGTAGTGACTTAAGCTTTAACACTTTGGCACAAATTACAAAGTGAAACCAAAACACACCTTTAACTATTTATTATTCACTATTGAGAAATTACAGGATAAAGTAAGTATCATTTAAGAATAATTTATAAAATCATGAAAATATATTATTTTTGTTCCAACTATTTTGTAAGTCTTAAAATAATGTGTATAACAAAATCAGAAATATTTATGTAGAAGTTCTTGTGGATACATGCTATAAATGGCTGTCATAATATAAGGTTTCTGAATGCTTGAGTCACAAGCTGAGCTGTTCACCTGAACAGAATAGAAATCTTATTACAATGATAACTAATCAAGTTCAAATCTAGTTACTCCAATTTGGGTGTTTGTGGGACATGTTCTCAATAATAAATGACATGAATATGTCACTCAAAAAGCAATGTCCTGACAGCAACAAGTGACATATCATATCATATGTATCATATAAACTGTAGAATGGAGGGGAGAGAGAGACTGGGAGACAGACAGTCAGACAGACAAATAAAGAGACAGAAAGAGATAGAGACAGGGTGAAATAAAGAGAGACAGGGGCATAGGAACACAGAGAATCACAGAGAGAGTTATGAAACGAAAACGGGACACAAAGGAAAGTTAAATTGACACGAGGAAACCAATCTCCGAAAGTAAGTTGTGTATAATTCCAATTATAAGATATGTTGGAAAGTGCAAAACCACACTGATAATAAGACTAGAGTTGTCAATTGGGAGGTTTGAGTAGGTTCAAGGAAGTAAAACCCTGATATCATGTTAATGAATGTATGCCAACAATGAAGTTTTCTTAATAGAACTCATGGAACTTGGCTTATTGTGATGTGCTGAAGTTAAAACAAGTTCTCCAGTTTAGTGAAAATGGTGATTAAGGAGAAGCTACATATGTGTAGAGTTACGTATATAACTAAATACATATATATAACTATGTAATATGTATAGGCTATATATTTGACTTGGTGTGAATATATATTTAATAAAGTTTATTTAGAATACAAAGTGACTATCCAGAAATTTAAATTAATATTTGAAAACATTTTACAAAGTTGAAGAAATACAACTAAAAGACAAATTAGTTTTCAAATATATATTCTAAAAAGGAGAACAATAATATAAAATTGTTAAGCTGTCTTTAGAAAATGGCATCATATATATAAGGAATTCTCAAAGTAAAACCAATATTTCAAACCAGAATGGTAGGGAAATTAATCTTCAGAGTTGAAAGCAGAGCAGAATCAGTTTTAGCTCAGCAAGAACAGAAATTTCCTATCAGAGTTTTCTCTTTGAATGGAAAAAGGCAAAGACACAGGAGCAATAATGAAAGACTGAGTGGTGGTAACTGGGAATTCATTAGTGCTGTTTCCTCACTTACCCTTCCACATAAGAAAACACAGCAACAGCTCCTAAGTAGTCTGTGTAATCCTCAAGGTATTACATATTATTGTTAGCAAAAGTATTATATTGAATAAGTAACTGATTTTTCATTTCTCCTATTTTTATTTTTGTAACTTTATACATGTGTGCAATGGAATATGATTAAATGTTGAATTTTTTTTTCCTTTCCACTCTCCCTACATCCTCTCAAAGCTTCTCTTCCTAAATTCAGGTCAACATGTTTTAAACCAATCATTAACTCCAATTTCTGTTGCCTAACAACAATTGTGTGTGAGTGGATAGAAAATGGGGCCTGAGAAAACTACTCATGGCTACTACTCAAAACTACTCATGACTTCAGAGAAAAATGATTCTCTGTACCCCAACAGCAGTTAACTGTCAATACCCCTCTAAGGAGGACTGGGGCCTGGTGATTCTATACTAAATTTACTTGGGAATTTTGGTTGATTTGATCTTATGTAGGTCTCCTATATGTAACTACAATTGCTATGAGTTCATAATTGTGATGACCGTGTGTCTTAGTTACTGTGCTATTGCTGTGAAGAGACACTGTGACCAAGGCAACTTCTAGAAGGCATTTGATTGTGGGCTTGCTGACAGTTTAGATGGTTCTTCTTTGTCATGACAGTGGGAAGCAAACAAGCATGGCAATGGAGCAGTACCTGAAAATTTTACTTTCTTGATCCGCTAGCAGTAATCAGAGAAAGAGAAAGTGGGGGCTGACTGATCTTGGCATAAATGTTTAAAACCTCAAAATTCATTCCAGTGACACACCTCTTCTAAGAACACACCTACAAGGCTATATCTCCTGATTCTTTCAAATAGTTCCCCTAACTAGGGACCAACTATTCAAATGTATGATCCTATGGAGGCTGCTCTCTTTCAAACCGCAGGATCAGGTCATGTGCAGGAGACAGAATTTAACAGCACTCATTAAAAACCAACAACAACACAAAACTATTGAAAAGCTGACATAAAACAACAGTGTTTCTACAGTAAAACTCTTCGATCTGTAACCTCTTTGTTCTAATGTTCCTGCAATTGTGAAGGTAAATCTTAAAGTTCAGCAAGCAGATCTCCATTAATATTTCAAAGCTGTTTACATTCCCATCATGTTTGAAAAATATAGGTTAGTAAATTATTTTAATAAATATGTTGATTCATGGACACCTTAAAAATATCAATGGGACTCTTATCAAGCGAAACATAGTTCCAAAGGTTTTCAACCTCAGCATTTGAGAGGCCATGGCATAAGGAATTAGGAGTTGAGTACAAGACTGCATTTAAATAATGTTATACCTTAAAGCCTGAAAGAAAAATACTACTGTATAGAAAATTTCAATATATCAGATAATTGTTCAATTTTAGTTTTTAGACTTAGTTTTTTCTGATTCTTCTATATCCTGTAATTTTCCTACTTTGTTTTTACAAGTAGGATACACTGACAACTATAGTTATAGGTTTTTCCATTCATATCTTGGACAAATTTTATCATATACTCTTGACTGTATAAATATTTAATTGTAGATTTATTTATACAGTATTTCTATACAAACTTGACCTTGCATATACTATTTTGTGGGAGAGTGTAAATATTTGACAAGGATATATATAGAATTTTAAATGTTACAGCTGCTTTAGGCTATTGGGATTAGGTAAACACTTCAAGTTTTAATTGTTCTAAGCATTCAGAATTTGATATATAGTACAATTATATAGCTGACTCTTTCAAGGGTATATAATTCTGTCGACTAAGTACATTTAAATTACATAGCAACACAGTGTTTATTGATAATTTTTAACTATGTATTCTTCAGAAAGTATAGAATAAAGAATATTGATTGAAAGAAATAGTTTATGTTTAGGCATGTCTGTAAGACAGTTCACTTATTTTTAATATAAAATTTCAATTAAAAGATCATATGTTCATTCCTCTATTTTTTAATTCATGCAAAATATGTTGATGATCTTATTTAAAATAACCACCACACAAAGCAATTCTGATCTCAAAGAGCAGACAAGTTATTAAAGAGAGTAGAAAACAAGAAGGTCGCAGGTTATTGTTATGAAAATGATAGAAAGTTTTATGGGAAAATACAAACATGAACTGTCTGCATCCTGATACTCATGACACAGTCATTGATTTGTATTTTAACTAAGCCTATTTTAACAAAGGTGTTTTGCTCAATGACTCATGACATTTAATACAATAAGGATCTCTTTCTCATTTATGTTTCTGGGAGTCTGGCAACATAAAATCTGACATGGAGATACAAAAACAAGCTACAAACTGTGCCACCGGGGCATTCATATTTCTGTCCTTCCATTGAAAACCGAAGACTCTGAGCCAAGGGCTTCACATAAAAACAAAATCAACACAGTGTGTGCAGAATATTGAACAGCACATTTTAATTTGGTTTTAAAAAATTGAATAAAAAGAATGGAGGTGTCAGTTTTACATGAATCTTGCCTATTTAGAATCATCTCCTGGGGTGTAAGTTAATGAATTTTAATACCTAGCTACTTGGCTACTTCTATGCCTTAAGAACATTTTATTGTTATAGTGCTAAAAGAAAATTCATTTAATCTGTTTCATTACTAACAGGCATAATTCAAGAACAAAATATGAATGATAGAAAACAATGTTATCTTCGTAATAAAAATCCTTCTATGTCATTCTGGAGATATAAACGTTTATGTTTCAAAAACATTTAAATTTAAAATAAATAAGATTAAAGCTCTCTTCATTCATGTATTATTTCTTTAAATATGGTGCAATTTTAATGCTGCCCAAATCTGAAACAGGGAAGTTCTAGATAGCAATTTTTAGTAACAGAACTGGGGAAAACTACAATGAGGAGGTCGTCATGTCTTCAAACTGCATTGAAGACATTGTGAAGTTAAAAAAAACAGGAAATGAAATTTGACAACATAAGTTCAAAGGAAAAGAATATAGCCATAGGCTAGAGGTATTACAAATGTGATAAAGAAGTATCTACCACTAAGAAGCATGAAATGGATAAAGCACTAACAATATGGCATACATTTAGTTAGTCATCTTCATGGACTAACACACAGAACATTTTGAAGCTCACCATTTTAGTATTCTGGAATGTTAAGATCTCATGACTTAGTAAGCAAGCAAGTGCCTTTATTTTAAAATGAAAGAGAGCTGGGGGTCATAGTTGAAAGAGTACTTGTCTAGCATCTATGGTGCCCTATTTAAAGGTAACAATTTTGATGACTTCAGGATTTTCTCTGATATTTCTAAGAATTAGGATACAGTCCCTAAACCAATGAAAGTTTATGGTAACAGCCAGTAGCTGTGGATGGGAAGTAAGATGACATATAATAATTTATACTAATTAAAAGCTACAATTAATCCTACTGTTACTTTGTAGAGGTTGGAAGATACAAAGCTTATGACTGAGAGAGAGTAAAACTACTCATTGCATCATTTGGTTAAAGTCCCTGATTCTCACTTGCAACATGTGTTTATCTTCACATATGCATCAATCTTTATTAAATAGTAACAGCATAATCAACACAGGAAGACCATCACTAAATGCTGCTGGCTTCATCTGCATGTATCTTATATGTCAAAGAATTAAGATACTAGATGGAATGAGGATTGTTAATCAGTTGATATGTGAAAGGGATAAATTTCAGAGAGTATTGGGGGTAGCTCCTACTAATCATAATTTTTTCTTGAGGTGGGGTGCATTTGGAACAATTGATTAGAGATTATCTTTGAATTCCTGATCCTTCCCTCCTGTATCTTCTTCCCAAGTGCTGGTGTTTCTAATGTGTACTTCCCTCTCAGAATAGGCAGGTAGAGAGACATTGATAAAATATGGAAAATCCTCTGCATTTGTTTTTGTCTGATGAAAGAAGGCTGACAGTGACAGGAAGCCCAAAATGGAGCCAGGGGAAAATGCAGAAGCAAAAGCTTTTCCCTCTAGCACTCTGACTGCGGCTGAGGGTGACTCAGCACAATTTGCTCTGTCCCGCAATTCTAAATTTATGCTGTATTAGGCAGCTTGATAAACAGAAACGTATGTAGAAGCTGTAAACAGGAATTTTGAAGTATTTACTTGGAAGAAAACATTAGCATAAGTGCCACAGTCAAGAAATATAACTTCCATCCATACTCAGACAACTATTACATCAATTACATCAAGTCCTTGTCAACATCTTGCAGATATTCTGCAGACTGAAACTATCCAATACCTTTGTGCAGACGTTGTCAAAGGCAGCAATGAGAAGCAGAGAAAGATCTTTTCAAAGATGAATTAAATAGGACAGGAAATTTTATCTTCACGGGCCTCAGACACTTCATCTGAAAAGTCACAAGTTTGATTGGACCCCTCCTCCTAATCTTTTCTTTTCATTTTTTTTAAAATTTCTTTGTCATTTTATTCATTTTACATAACAAACCCAGTTCTCTCTCCCTCCCCTACTCTCTGCTCCCAACTCTCCATCTCATCTACCATCCACTCCTTCAAGGGGGCAAGTCCTTCCTTGGGGCATCAGCAAAGTCTAGTATACCAAGTTGTGGTAGGATCATGCCTTTTCCCACATGCATGCAGGCTGAGCAAGGTAACCCACCACAGTGATTGGGCTTCAAAAGACAACTGTTCATGAATCCGGGATAAGTTTTGTTCTCACTGCCAGTGGCTCCATACGTAGAACAAGCCACACAACTGTCACCCACATTCTGAGGACCTAGTTAGGTTCCATGTAGACTCCCTAGCTGTCAATCCGGAGTCGGTGACTCATTACCTTGAGTCAGCTGTATCTGTGGTTTTCCTGATCATGATCTTGACCCTCCTTGCTCATATAATCCCTCCTCCAACTCTTCAACTTAACTCCAGGTGCTCAGCCCCATGCTTGGTTGTGGATCACGTCTGTTTTCATTAGTTACTTGATGTAGGTTCTGGGATGGTGGGGTAGTCACTAATCAGATGAAAGGGGCAGGTCAGTTCAGGTATTCTATCCACTAATGCTAAAAACAGCCATATTGATTTCCAGAGTGGCTTTACAAGTTTACATTTCCACCAGCAACAGAAAGTGTTTTCCTTATTCCTATCCAGCATCAGTTATTATGGGTGTTTTTGATCTTAGCCATTCTGACAGATGTAAGATGGTATCTCAGAGTCATTTTGATTTGCATTTTCCTGTTGGGTAAGGATGTTGAACATTTCCATAAGTATCTTTCTGCCAGATGAGATTCTTCTGTTGAGAATTCTCTGCTTAGATCTATATTCCATTATTTAATGGGATTATTTGAAATGTTGATATCTAATTTCTTGTGTTCTTTATATATTTTAGAGATCAGTTCTCTGCCTGATGTTGTTGAAGATCTCTTCCCATTCATTAGGCTACCATTTTGTTTTATTCACTGTGTCCTTTGCTTACAGAAGCTTCTCAGTTTTCAAGAGGTCCAATTTATTTATTGTTTACTGTGAAAAACTTAAACATAATTAACGTCACAATGGAAAGTTTAAATTTTAAGATAGCCATTTATCTGAAGAAAAATACTAAGAAGACAAAAATAAGTAAGAGGAGAAATAGAATTTTGGGGAGATAATGAGTTTTGACAACAATAGTACCTATTGTTGTCTCACAGCAGGCGACTGTTATGCTGTGAAGCACAAACTCACTTGTAGTGTACATCCACGAGAGTCTGGTAATGCTTCTCAGGAATTTATTTAGGCATAAAATAGAAGTAAACACTCAGTGACACAGAACAAGTTAGATGCCATTGCTTATTCAGCTGCCTCAAAGCACCTGCAGCAGGCTACCTGCCTGTTCCACTCTGCCTACCCCACTGAGCACAGGAGCAAGAAAGCATAAGAGTACCTCCCCTCAGCTTAAAAATAGTTCTGTCTGCAGAAAAGACCACAACCTAGGGTTGGTAATCCCCAAAAGCCATTGGCTAAAGGAATCAAAATTCCATAACACATATTAACTGATAAATGCAAGTCAATTATTTTTGGAAGAGCAAACAGTCCTTAAATAGTGAGTGTGTGTGTGTGTGTGTGTGTGTGTGTGTGTGTATGTGTGTGTGTGTGTGTGTGTATTAAAGGTTTATGTAATCAAACAAAATTGAATTTCTGACCTTTCAAAAAAGAAACCCTAGATTAATATCAGCCACAATGAAGTGTTAAGTTGTATGTTTATTTTGACTCTTCTAATAATCCTAAGAATAATGATACATTAAAACATATTTTAATAATGATGCAATAATCAAATGTTGCCTGCTCAACCATTCATATCTTAATGTAAACTTAACATTTGAAGTTTCCTAGAGTTTCTGTGGTGGGAAATTATGTTATCCACATATTCTTAAATTTGATTATAAAGTTTTAAATTTGATTGGTAAAGTCAATTTATAGTTTCTTTTTTATTGTATGAGTCAAAAACTTAGTTATCTTTCCAAGTTTGTTAGTCATGTCATCATTACTTTACCAAATATCAAAATCTCCATCTATAATTTCTCATCTACTCTTTCTGTTGAAACATAATAGGCCTTTCCTAAGTCTATAGGCTTTGCTGGATCTTATTACCTCACATTATTTCTCCCTAAAACACTATAGCAGGCTCTATCTCAACTATTCCACTCTCTGCCTCTACAATACTGTCCAGAATGGATAGCTTCAAATGGAATAGCTTCTGTGCCTACCAATTCCAATCATTTTATTTCCATGCTTCTTGGATGTGAACACTAATACATTTTCCTCCAAGTATCTCTTTGATCTTGATCTATACAGAAGCACAAAGTGCCACCCTCTCATTCCAGACATCATATTACCTGATTTGGATAAACTCGGTGGAATCACTTGCATCCTTACCCTCACAATATAATTTTTTTCTGAATTCAGTGAAGAGGCTAAATTTGTAGTGATGGCCTTTTATTTCTGTGGTCTTATTTGTGTAACTGTAACACCGGAATCATTTACAACTGCTAACACTTTATCATTTAGCGTAATAAATATTCCAAGATTACACACACATACATCTGTCCTTTAGGGTAAATTTCAAATGCTTTACATTCTGTGGGTTTTTATGATGTTTCACACCTGAAGTTACTTTTTCTGCTTCTCTTTCTTGTTGAAAATTATATCCCTCTCATCTTGCTATTACCAAATTATTACCATCTGCTAAGTTCTATTAATCTCTTTGTCTTTTTTTACCTTTGAATTCTTCCTGTCAGTCCACACAAAGACTTGTTTTGATGTTAAAGCCTAACAAAAATGAACCAATAAAAACAAAATTGTTAAAGCAATAATCCTTGAGTTATCAAGGGATGCTGTTGCTTTTCAAATCACAAATTTCTGCATTGTTTGATGCTTTTATAATGAGTACATTCTACTTTCATAACTAGAAGAATAAAATTTTTATATGTTATTAGACTTTTACTCTAGGGGCAGCATTATGAAATTGTTCCAAAACCATTAAACATAATTGGACTAAAATGTTTCAATTATTAGTCTAATATCCTTTATTGTTCTTCATTTTGAAAATTGCCATGAAAAGGAAATGGAAACTTTTAATGTTCTTGTGCATATTCCTTTAATTAAATTCTGTTTGCTTTGTCATTGCTTTTTAATGCATATTTCATAAAATATATAAATATACATAAAATAATAATGATGGCACTGAATAATATTATTGTTGTATCTTAATGGAATCTAAGAATTAAGCTTATAATTTAAACTTTATATACTATTTCATATTTTTCTTAATTATGATTTCTTTAATAATTTCTCTTTGTTTAATAAGCAAATTTTTGAATATTCACTTCCATAGTTCATCTATTTCCCCATTTCCATCACAAGCATTAATAAATTCGAAAAAGTCATAGACTCTATTTTCTAATTTATTCTCATTATTGTTGATCATTCATTATTTCTTTGTCTACATTTCTTGCTTTATTATTAAGAACTAGATAAACAGCTTTCAAAGAGCAAAACACTTTTGAAATAAACAATTCTAAAACTTTTAGAAGGCAATTAGTGCAGTTCCTGAAGCATCAATTAGATGTTTTCAAACTTTATAAATAAATATTTAATTTGAATATACTTGTTGTTAATATAAACATAAATTTTGTGTGTCATTTTCAAACTTGCTACTGTTTCCTCTTATCCCAATATATTCAATGATTTTATGTTCTGAAACAGAATGTTTTTTGTCTCTCCCATCATTAGCCTAAGCCCACACACTTGCCTCTTATGTAACTTTGTTGAAAGAATGGAGTTCTTGTTCTAGCAAAGAGTAAACAAAAAGAGGAAAGTTTATAACCTCACAAGTTACATTGTAATAGAGGAAATAAGATGAGAAAAGCACATAAAGCTTCATGTAACTATCACCTACTTGATTGAAGCTTCCAAAGTGTCTTAGTTTCAACATTACCCCATTGTCTGCTGTGCCTTATCAGTTGGCTCCATGTTCTACATAGCATATTCTGACCTTCCATATAATGTGGATTTTTCCATTAGAGCAAAGAGGGATAAAGGTTATCCAGCTTTTGAGAAAGTGCAATGATGTTAAGTCAACCTATGAGAGCTGTGTACATTTAGAAAGCTGCTGGCATAATCTGGTAGAGTGCGGATAATGGCATCATTCTGGACAGACAGACAAATCTGTAAAAGTGGTTGGATTCTTAATATGCTACCAAGAGAAAACCACCCATTTTTTGTTTCAGAATTAGAGAAACGAAGAGAAATACAAAATAGCTTTATTTTATTTTAGTTGTGAGTGGCCATCTGAGTGCTGGGAATCAAATACTGCTCCTTTGGGAGAAGAGCCAGTGTTTTTATTCATGAAGTCATCTCTCCAGTTCTCATTCGCCATGACTTTTTTATTTGTTTGTGTAACTCAGATAATGAACTTGCAAGTAGTTGAGTTGGGGAAACTAAGAAAGAACACATTAAAATGTTGAGACATTCAGGTTGATAAAGGTGTTACTTTAGGGTTGTTTCTGTTGAGTGGGCATAGACATTGAATGCTCTTGTTGAATACAAGATCTTGTTAAATCTGTATGATTTAAGAACCACATAAATTTTGTGGATATTAAAGTCAGAACCCGATGGGCTGAAATTATCCTGAGAATATCTATGTCATTAGTGCCTGGGAAATTTCATCTACAGGGTTATTAAACAAGAATTCTCTGTCACAAGTAAGAATGTATGAAGAGTAATAAACATTGAGGAGTAGCTATTATAACATAATAATTATCTAGTGCCCTAATCATTCAGGACATAGATGTGTAGTATATGGGAATAAATAATAGTAAAGCTGAGGGTCTGAGATTGAAATGGGTGCTGCTGAGGGATGATACCCTGGAAAGAAAGTCAGGTGTGCTAAGTCTAAGATTACTTTCTGAGTCACATAAGAGAAAATGATTGTACCAATCCAGAGTCCTGAAATAATAAGATGTCCAGAAGTCATGTGACTCTTCTAGGAGCAAGAAAATAAAGCTTTTAAACACACAATAATAAATGATTCTTAAGTAGATAAAAATGTCACCAATTTTAATCTTCATGGCTTCAGAAATCCTGTAAGTAATGTTATTGGTTATTAAAATGCAACAAAATTATTTAGTGATTGGTCTGTGTTACCATGTTATGACTTTTGAAAAAACCCGTAACTATCAATCAGAAGGAGATAGTGAGTGACAATACTGAACAAGAAAAAGGTATGCATAATATATTCATTCATATTATTCTGCAAATTGTGAAAATAGTGCATTTTCCCCTCAGAAGAAGGGGGGAAAGTAGCTTTAAGCTAGAGAAGTTGGAAAAGGAGGGTAAAAATGTGATATAAAGGTGAGAAGAGAAATCCCGAGAGTCCAAGGGTTTAGGCATCAATGGAGGTTGCATAGATAGGAAAGAAGATAAGAGGGCATGATCAACAACTAAAACCTAATCAGTACAGAAGCTGTCAGAAAGGAGTTTGCTACTCTAGAAAATAATACAGATAATCTAATAATAATGTAGTAATCGGTTGGACACTGTTGGGAAAGAAGCTAATACGATGGAACAAGTTGAGGCAGAGTCCAGTCACCTTCTCAAATCCTTGTGATATTTCATATTCATCTCAGAACCAAGAGCAGCAGTCAGGGTCAATGTGGGGTGTATTGGGCAATAGATGGCCTTAAGGATTATCTCTTCATGATCTGCATTGAATTCAACTAGACTTGTTGTTAAACAGTAGCGGGATGCTTTTCATCCCACCTGGCTCCCAGCTGTCCAGCTAGCTTTACCTGAAATAATTACATGGAAACTGTATTTATTTAAACACTGCCTAGCCCATTAGTTTTAACCTCCTATTGGTTAACTCTCACTTATTAGTTTAACCCATCTCCATTAATGTATATTGCAGCTTGACTGTGGCTTACCAGCATGAGTCTAACCAGTGTCCATCTCAGAGGGGAGAGCCATGGCATCTGCCTGACCCTGCTTTCTTTCTCCCAGCATTCTGTTTGGTCTACTCTACCTATCTAAATTCTGTCCTACCAAAAAGCTAAGACAGTTTCTTTATTTGACCAATGAAAGCAACACAAGGAAAGAAGATCCTCCTACACCATAAGCTGACAATGCTGCACGAAGGACAAATAAAATAAAGATGAGAATCTATTCAAACAGTAAATTTAACATTTTTTTTTAGTTTTATTTATTTTTGTTTGTTTTTTGTTTTATGGATTTTTGCTTATTTTTTTTTGAGATAGAGTTTCTCTATGTATCCCTGGCTGTCTAAGAACTCACTCTGTATATCAGGATGGCCTCAAACTTGATTTGCCTTTCTCAACTTTCAAGGTACCTCCCAATGCTTTATATCAGATTAAAGGAATGTATCAACATCACCCTGCAGAATGAACATAGCAGCAGACAGGTTAATATAGAAAAATGAAATATCAAGGAACCCACCTTTAGACAAAGATCAAAGCAACTAATGAATGCTGAAAGGAAAAGTAAACTTACCCAGATTTAAGTACCCTAACAGCTTGTGGACCTTAACATACGTAAGTTGTCCATGTATAAAGCCCAATAACCACTTTAAATGTATTTTATTGGTAGTTTTATACATGCACATAGCATGCTTTAATTAAATACAACCAGTATTGGCTCTACTTTAATTTTCCCCATATTAACACCAACTTTTTTCTTCCAAGTTTACATTCCCACAAATCTTTCTATTTCTTTCTACAGAATCCACTTATTTCTACATTTGTATTCAGAGATGTAGGTGTATAGTTAGCCTCTAAGGGTGATTTCTGACATCTCTAAAGAGAATTTACACTTCCTCCCTCAATGATTATCTATTCCCAAAACTTTATTAGTTAGGATGGGACATCCTAAATTGCTACCTGTTCATGCTGTGATTTTGAATGTTTTGATATGTCAGAGAGTTCACCCTGATAATGAATGTGGGGAAGAGTTGACAGGCTGACCAACCCAGCTACCACCAAGACCCATAACCAGAGATATGAGTTGGCCCATCCATCATCCACCCCATCTGTAAACTGCTAGAGCATGTGAAGGGACTGGTCCTGCAAAACCAAAGATGCAGGATCTCCATAGAACAGGACAACAGGATATTCAAGAGGAGTACCAATGAGGGCCCAGTATCTATTGTTTAGCAGAAACCAGAGGCCTTGAACTAGACAAATGACTCTTTGCAATAAACACTAAGAAATAAAAATATAAGGATAAAAGGGGAAAAATCAAAGACATGTAGATATAGTCACAGCACTGTGAGTTAATGTGTGCAACAGTCTGCCATCTCCAATTAATCGAGTTTCACTGAGGATATCTTCTACCTCCAGTTCTTAACTTTGTTTAGCCCTCTTCACAACGAACCTTGAGCATTGGGGGGAGGGGTTTGACATAGATTTCTCATTTATAATTTATAATCCACAATCAATTATTTTTCTGCATATTGACAAGTTGTAGGTGACTGTGTTTATCCCCATATACTACAGAAAGAAGGTTCTCTGGTAAATATACAGGTGTACATAGCTATAGGTATATTGATAACAACTTAGGTGGCAATTTATTAGCTATATCTATTTAGCAGAATACTACTGTTAGTCTATCCTAGGACATATGATATAGCCATCTGTGAGTTTGGGGCCCAGCTAATGGAATCTTGGTTCCATATTTAAAATAAGGCTTTACATCTAACTGTGAAGTAGTTAGTTACTTTTATAAATTTTATAACATTATTGCACCAATGGGCATTCCTTACCAGGTCATACATCATTGCAGTGTAAAATGTTCAGAGCTGGGTAAGTTTGTTTAGTGTAAGTAGAAATTTTCAGCACTGTGAAAGTTAGCCAGTTAAAATGAAGTCTGCAAGTTGGTAACATTGTAATTTCTTCATGTCTTCTGACTCAGCAAAAGACATGTGTTGTTTTCAGCAACAGAACTTACCATCAAGTTTTGAAATGAAAACAACAGCCATGATAATAGCCTGTGATATCTGGAGAACACCTATGAGAGCCCCCATGCCCCTGAACAACTAATGAAGAAAAAGGACATGCGTAACTGACATTGACTTTTTTGTTTGAGAATGGGGCACATGCTTAAATACTTGGTCACCAGTTACTAGAACTGGTTTTGAAAGGACCAAGTTGGAAGAGATGTGTTCCTAGGAGTGGAATTGAAATTTTCCAAAGGCCAGTGTTTTTCCCAGTGTGCCTTCTGCCTCATGTTTCGATTTTAAGTTGGAATCTCTCCTCTCTTCCTGATGAGCCTTTGCTCTTTCATGGGGGACTTTAATGTTATGAAACTGTAAACTCAATTAAATGACGTATTTTATTAGTTGCCTTAGTCATGGTGTTTTGTTCCAGAAAACTAAGGCACTATGTCTTTGCTAGAAAATGAAATCATGGAACTGATGAGACACCATGTGAACCACTGCTCACCACTTTTTAAGAGTCTTTTTAAAATGAATTTCCTCTTGAGTCAAAGCAGTACTTCTCATTCTTGGGACCTGTACATAAAAGGCAAATAGCATCACAGTTCAAAGCCTATTAAGACCATCTCCCTTGATAATCTTCAACTGACTTGACCTTTATATCAGACTTTAATATAAAAACAGAGAAGTTCAGTTTGTGTTCAAACTGACAGATGTATATAATTTTCAAAATAATATGTGAACTAAAAAACACACTTTTATTAACATTTAAATCCTTAGTTCCTTTGAGAGCAATAAGAACTTCTCATGTACTTATCAAATTAAACATCCTTTTCCCTTAACTCAAAAACTGAAGGATTGTCTAAGGTTAAACTAAGTCTGATCTCCAATGACCTCATTGTGTGGCTTTTTGCCAAATTTTAATATAATATTTCATGAAAACTGGAATCAGATCAAATTATTCCATGATTTTCCTATTAGAATTTGCTTTTTAATAATAGTTTGCAACTTTTGAAGGATGTATCTGTCTCATTGCCTTTTTTTTTGGCTATCCCACTGAACATCTCACAGAAGTGTGAATGGACCAGTAGCTGTGATTGGCTGAAGTGGATCAGGATATTGATAGACATTAAGGAGATTCCTTTTGTCTGAACATATTGGCATTTGTTTATAATTTTTACAAAATTAATTATAATTATATGAAATTTATATATTAACAGTCCTATAACTATCAGTAAGAAATATTTTCCAACTGTGTTCTTGTATTTTTAATATGATACAATTATTCTATTATCAATATCAATCTCCAATATCAAACTAGCCAGAAGATAAAATATGACTTGATTTTTAAAGTTTTGCTTAAATGATACAGTGTCATACAAAAACTAAACAGAATTCACTGTTTTCTTTTTCCTTGAGATCAAGAGGGGAGATTATGGACATATTTTGTCTCCTTAACTACTGCTATAAGGAGTTCTATCATGTCAAAGTTTTGCCTAATGATAGTTCTGAAGTAACTTAAAATTGCAAGAAGTCGTGTTTATTAAGACATGAATATTGAAAAGCAATTATTGCTTAATAGACTTTTTATAAGACACTATTTACATACAGCTGCTCAGTTGCTATAAATTCTGCTTGAATGTATCATGCAAATATCAACACCTGTGAACATTTATAAGCATTGAGCCGAATTACATAGTGGATTCTTAGTCTGATTTTTAATGCCCGATAGAGTTTTAACTTTCTGCTTATTTCCATTTTTTGATATTTGCTTCAGTAAAATGGCGTTCCTTTTTTAATAAATCAAATTGTGTTGTTAGTGTTGTTTTTTAGGACACAATTTTGTTTTAGATTTCTTTATTGCTTACAAATAATTCATATAAAATTATGAGAGGAGTGTAGTGATATTTTGTTTGTATTTTAATAAATAAAGCTTGCCTGAATATCAGAAAGAAAAACAGCCCCACTGATCAGTCTTACAGATCAAGTAGTGGTGACACAAATCTTTAATCCCAGTAACTATACTAGTTTGCCACAGACACCAGGTAGTAGTGGTGCACACCTTTAATCTCAGCACTAGAGAGGAATAGAAGATGGGAGGAGACAGCTCTCAGACACAGTCTCATTTTCAGATTCCTGGAGACAGGATCACCATTTTGGACTGAGGTCAAGGAAAAAGCAAGGGGCTGGCTGTTTTGCTTTATTTGCTTTATTGACCTTCATATTGAACCCCAATATGTATCTTTTGGTTTTTATTAATCACACTACAGAGGACAGATGTCTTTGGGAAAATGATTTGAAATATTTCCACGACAGATTAACTGACTCCATTATTTTTGGGCTAAGAGAGAGTCTCAGCGTCATGACAGATCCTGTAGAGGAAGCTAATGTCTAAACCCTGTCTGCTAATAGTCAAGAGACAGAGGAGGAAAGTTGCTTCCAGTTCAAACATGAAAGACATGCCCTACTAACAGACTTGTTAGGGAATTTTCTAAGTTTTTAATACTTCCCTAAATAACACCACAAGCTTTGGAGCCAATGTGCAGCTAATGAGTGTGTTAGAGATAGCTTACATTCCAACCATCGTATGCCACACTATGGCCAGAGGCCCGTGATGTTCCCTCCAAGCAAAATGCATTTAGTTCATTTTTATATTTACCTGAAACATATAATCTCTCACTGTTAAAGACTGCTTCTTAAATTAAAGGCAAACTCTGAGCTGTGATTCAGATAAAATTTATAAAAAGAAAATTGTGTATTTCCAACATACCATGGCTAAAAGCAAATGTTCCCATTCCAAAGGGAAGAAATGAACCTGGAATAGAAGAATAAGCAACATTAAGATTAAAGCTCACTAGAGAGAACATTATACCTTAAAGATCCATGTATTGCATCCATGTTGTCTAAAACTCCAACCTGGCTCCACATTGACTGACCTATCAGGCCTTCCTTTAAAATCTCAGTGCACATCTTCATGACACAAGAACTCTTTCCCTGCTTGTGAAACCAGCATCAGGGAGGAGGCCCCAGTGTCTGACCCCAGCTCCAGTCCTTGAGAGATAAGAGGACCCTCTTGGTACCTGGAAGGCTGTAAATGGAGAAACACTTCTTGGGTGACTTCTATACAAAAAGCGTGCCATAAACTTCTTTTCTCAAAGGAACTGCCGAGCCTGCTAAAGGTGAGATCTGGCCAATTTCTGAAATAACCTCAAGGCACATTTTCTATTGGCCAGAAACAAAGTGGTTTCTTTTACATATTTTTATTTTCATAGCAATACTATCTTATTGTTCATTACTTTAATGAGATTGGTTTCTCACCAAACATGTTTCTTTTTTTTTCTGCTCTGAGTTCTGCATTCCTCTTCGTAATACAAATCTTTTTACAAAGCAACTCATATAAACATGTTACAATCTACATAGAGGGCAGCTTTGAAATCACCTCTACCAGATTATTTAGGTACTCCAGTGTAGTGATATTTTGTTTGTGATCTCACAAACAAAGCTTTTCAGCAAGATTAGAGTACAGAGCTAAACCACAAGTTAGCCATAGAAGCCAGGCAGTAATGGCGCACACCTTTAATCCCAATACATGCGAATGACACACCTTTAATCGCTGTGTTAAGGAGGTGGAGACAGGAAGGGACGTGGCTGGGCACACAGGGAAATGCAAGGCTAGAGGAGATGAACTCATGCAGTCTGAGGCAGCAGTTTGAGCAACACACTGTCAGTCTGAGGTTTTGGTATAGGGAGTTAGTCTGAAGATACAGTCTGAGCAAGAAATCTGAGGACAGAATCACCCTTTTATTCTGAGCAATAGTAGAGGTAAGAACTCTAGTGACTGGCCACTCTGCTTCTCTGACTCCTCAGAATCCACTGCCTGATAGTTGACTCTGAATTTTTATTATTAAGAACAATTAAAATTTGTGGTATAGTCCAGCCTCTTTATATTCAGCTTCCCATAAACCTCAGGGCACAGACACGATACAGACAAGCTATTGTCCACTGTATAGTAGGAATGACCTCTAATCTAATTCCCAAAGCAGTCCTTGCTAGTATCTGAGCCCTTGTTCCTATACTCTGCAGTGTAACCTAAAAAATTAAGATTACTGCAATCAGTGTCACCAAATATTTTGAATTCTTCATGCAAAACAGTATCCAAGGCTTAGAAATCACATGGTCTGGGATTGCATGTGCAATATCTTCACTCTCTAGTAACTATTCTGTACATTCGGTGCAATTTTCATTACTCTCATCCATTTTTGAAGGCTTTCCTTGGCAGCTCAGAGGTTTCATTTCATGATTATCTGGTTCCCTTGCTTTGGTCCTAGGTATTGGTGAGCATCATGGTGGTGTGAACAAATGAGGGAAGATGATGTGCATGCTCGTCATGATGAACAGAAAACAGAGAGACAGCAGGGACCAGGGAACAGATGTAGTCCTCCATGGCATGTGCTGGCGTCCACTCCAGTCAGGCCCTCACACTGTGATGATGTTTTCCTATTAGAAGCCACTTTTTGAAAATTGTTCCAAACTTGTGGAGGATGTCTCTGGCTCAAGGCATTTTCTCACTCTCCCATTGAGAATTCTCACAGAAGTGTGGATTGGACCAGTAGCTATTATTGTTTGGAGATGGATCAGTGTACTTTAGAAATGTTTATGTGTTTGCGTGTACATGGTGTGACTCATCATATACACATACGACAGTATGTAGACTCATATCAGAGGACAATTTCTGGTTTTGATTCTCTTCTTTCACATTTCTGTGAGAATCAGGGATCAAAGACAGGACATTAGGCTTGCTTGACAATTACCCAGGCAGCATTTTCTAAAGTTTTTGTTACCTACCCCTCAGCACTTTACTTCTACTTATGGATTGAGTGCTTGAAACTGAAGTTGGTGGGGGTCATTTCATATTTAGTAATTACAGATTTTTCAAAGGATAATACTTTTTTAGCCTCAAGAAGCCAAATATTTGCTTTTAAGAATAAGAAACAAAATTATTGAAACATTAAGTACTGATGTATAAACCATAAATTAATGTATAGATATTGTTATGAAATCTCAAGGAATCGATGTAATTTATAAAACTATATATTAAATATTGAATCATTATATTCAGTTTTATATGTGTTTCATGAGTTATTGTAATACAAAAGAAATACATAGAAAGAGAGAGAAAGAGAGAGAGAGAGAGAGAGACCTTAACCATTAGCTCTCAAAGAAGGCAGTTATTATAAAATTTGGAGACTTTAAGCAATAAGCATTCCATGTGTCAGAAGTCTAGATATAGCTTGTTGGATTCCCCTGGCTAAATTCACTTGTAAGATTGCTTTTCAAATGGTAGCCTGGAATGGCAGAATTTTAAGACTAATCTGGGCATCAAGAAACACTCTGAAGCTCATCTATTAGGTTATTTGTAAGCTATAGTTCCTTGGTGGCACTTAGTCTAAGGCCTTGATTCCTAAAACACTATACGAGCCCCACAGAGAACTGTTTCTAAGGTGAGAATTCTCTACCTGCATAAATGAGAGAAAAGAGAGCAAGAGAGAGTTAATGTTTAAGGGAACACTCAGCTGCTCTTATTATAAGTTCACCATGGAGGTAATAGTTCATATATTTGCTTGTATAGATATAAATATACCCTATGTAAAAAAAAAATAAGTTCAGGAATTTAGTTTATATTTGAGGTATTTAACTAAGACCCAGAGAAAATTGAGATAATTTTGTGAGTAATTATCCTCAAAATATAAAAATTTTATGAAGATTACACTATGTTGTTTTCCATTCTTGGTAGTATTTTATTATTATTGAAAACTGGAATAATAAATTTGCCAATTGACTAAAAACAAAAATATAATTTTTGCATAATTATAAATACCATTAGTATTTTTAATTTTATCCTTGTGTTTGTAATTTAATTCTCCTTATGAAGTTCATTTTGCTAATTAAGGCAGATGAATCACAGTAACCAAAAAGCAGGCAGGTTATATTTTGTTTCTCTTGTACATATTCCAGTCTTCTGCTCACATGGCTCCAGACTTCCTTTGACATTGCAACCGCATTCATTGACAATAGAGCAGTTCTTTAACAAACATTCCTTCTGCCCATCTTGAGAGAGATAGCACTCTCTCACTCCTCCAATATCAACGTCCACACAACTGCTCAGAGTCGGGACCTCTGTGGGTCGGCATCAGGTCCTCCAAGTATATATTATGGCTTCCAGTTTAGCATCCTTATGGAATTCCCGAATATGCAAATGAGCAGATCTCTGATTCTTGTCTTGGTCTCTTTTACTTCTGGTAGTTGGTCTTGTCCAACTACTATGTTTTAGTTATTGTTTTTATTATATTATATTTTTATATTAAAAATAAATGAATGAAATCCTAGCCACTAGGATAAGGGCTAACAACTGAACTACTATTTATACCTGCTGAGAGAGGGAAAAATCAGATTTCTCCAATGGACTGACAGTAACAACATCAACCACTCCAGGGCATGCCTTATGTTCAGGAGTAGTTAACTAACCAATAATGAACTCAGCAGTCTTTGTATGGTTTTATTTGGTTATACTTTGGTGGGATTTTTGTTTGTTTTTCGAGAAAAAAAAAATACTTAAATTTTTGGGTAGGGATTGAGCAAGTACTTGGAAAGACTTGAAGGAGAACAAGAATATGGTCAAAAGTATTTATATATAAAAATTTTCTTAATTATTAAAAATAAAATAAAACAAACTTTAAGTACACTGAAAACTCATTTCTCAGGGAAAGGCTTGGTATTTTTATATACTATACTTATGCTTTGAGAGGACAATGATAAGAGAAGTATCTAGAATACGTAAAAGAAATAATGAAGGAAAGGTTATATTTTTTCATATGCAACAGGGGATTGTCCAAAATAATAGTTGATATCAAATGAAAATTCAACCATTTTTTTTGCAGATATATCACAAAGCTAGACAAGCAAGTATAGAAAGAAGGATGCTTATTGTTGTTGTTTTTGTTGCTGCTGTTAGTTCTGCTGTTGTTTTTGTTGTTTCTTTCTCAGAGTTCCAGAGTATATCTCATCATAACAGGAAAGACGCAGTGGGAAGAGATTGCAGTATGTCGTATCCACAGACAGGAAACAGACAGCAATGCATGCTGTACTCAGCTTACTTCTCATTATTAAACAGTTCTAAATTCCAACTCAGACAACAATGATGCCCTCATTCATAATGGGTTTTTGTTCCTCAATTCACCTAACAAGATAACTCACTACAAGTACACACCAAGGATAACATAGTCTAACGAATCACTCACTGGAGAGACTGGAGGCATGTCCCACAGATGCTTAGAAACCCTATAGTGTAGACACCAAATTAACAATCAGAGTAAATATCTGAAACAATTGAAAAGAAAGTCCCTGTGTTTCAATTATTCCATTTTATCATGTGATTTGGGGTGTTTTTATTTTATCAGTATAATGATTAAAAGACTTTCAAGAAGAAAGTTATATCATTGTTTTCTCTTATGATCATAAATAGGATTTACATAATTTTCATAAGATTTATTCATTTTACACATATAGGCTACTTTTAATAAAAAAGAAACATTTAATGAATCATTGTTTTTTTAATGTATGGATGTATGCCACAGACAGTAAGAGAGAGATATGTTAACTAGTATTGTCTACATACTATTTTTATTATTGTTTATTTATTAGTAATTACTCACTGCTACTTTCATTTTTGTAATTATTCAGTGCTCTAGAAACAATTACATTATTGTTATTGTGAGTAGTATGATCATGTCCCAGAATGTATAAGTAGGTCAGAGGACAACTTGTGGTAGTGAGTTCTCTCATTCCAACTACGTGAGTTCAAGGATTAAAGGCAGCTTATCAAATCTGAGCAGCAAGCACTGCTATCTGTTCAACCTTCCCAACAGACCACTATGATTTCACTCATAAATTTTGTAGTTGTTACTCTTGAGATGGCCTGTGCACAAGGAGCAAAATGTCATTCCAAACAATATCACTAAATACATCTAGCAGCAATAGGATTAAAAGAAAACTAGACTATAGAATTAGAAATAATTGTGAAAAAAATAATGACTAAAATCTCTATAGGCCTGCACATTGTGCTAATATTTTCAAGTATTTCATTTTTAGATATTATTTAAACAGGTTGCAAACTGGGTAAAATACCTGATGATGATATTCATTATATATAATGATATTAATCAACTTTTATAGTGACTAACACACTTATATTTGTTTTGAACTTTACATTCTTGCAGATCCTTGTTGGTAGAAGGGGGTCACTTGTTGGTTCCCGGCTGTCCGGCTAGCTTAGACCCAAAATAATCATACAGAAGCTGTATTAATTAAATTACTACTTGGTCCATTAGCTCTGATTTCTAATTGGCTAACTCTTATATTAATTTAACCAATTTATATTAATCTGTATATCGCCACATGGACTGTAGCTTACCATGTAAAGTTTCCAGCATCTGTCTCTGGCGGCTCCATGGCTTCTCTCTGACTCCACCCCTTTTTCTCCCGGCATACAGTCCAGTCCTCCTTGCCTAGTTCTGCTCTACCCCAACCTGCTCTGCTATAGGCTCAAAGAAGTTCAATATTCATTAACGATAATGACAGTATACAGAAGGAAATCCCATATCAGATCCTTAGACTAATAATGAAGTTATCAACTTCATCTGCTTGAAGGAAATGAAATTACTCAATGATAAATCAACAACTTCTAGTGAATACTTTGTTTAAACCTTGAAAACCAAGTACAAGTTCTGATATTGCATTTGAATGAAGCATCATACACAGAATCAATTCTAAGAGGGCTTTTGTTTTATTAAGGAATTCCAAAACCTGAAAAAAAAATTCTTACCAAAAAAGTCCTGAAGTTCACATCATAGTGAAGATCTTTATTGAAATACACTTGGTCCTGTAGGTAACATCGCTGAAAACCTCCAGAAAAAAAGAAAAACTGATTCAATTTTCTGATAACAGAAAAAAAGATGAGGTGGAGCTATCCTCCACAGCCTTGTTTGTTACCTTTAATATGCTAGGTGAGTCAACTGTTAAAATCTTTATTTTTAAATTGGATAGTATTGGAGCCAAAAAAACTCTTCATATTTTAGAGAACTAACTTTATCAGATATGTGTTTTGCAAATACTTTCTTCTTCTCTATGTATAATCATTTAATTGTCCTTTTATGTTCCCCATGTAACTGAAATATTTAGCTTTAGTGAAGTTCACATTATCATGCTTTTAATATACCTAAACACTTATAGCCAAATCCAAATTCATTTAGTTATTTTTTTGCATTTTATAAAAGTTAATGTTTTTATTTATGCATCACTGTCATTCAATCTACTAGGTGAAAAGTAAAACATTTTAAGTATTGGTTTTATTTGTTACTGTTCTTTCTCAACTAATTTTCTTATCACCACCTCTGTGTGTGGCCATGTCTGTGTGTATAAAACGGTATGTATGGCATATCAGTCAGTACCAGCTCTCAAACATATTATTTTCATCCTACTTTCCTCTGCTGATATCGTTGGGTATTTTTGCTTTCCACAAAACTTTAACCTTGGTTTTTAAATGTACACAGAATAGTGCGAAAGATTCCTGAGGGGATGAAGCTTTGTATATGAACCCATTTGTGAAGAAATTGAGCTGTCCTGTGCTGGCCACATAATGCCTCTTCATTTATTTAGTTGGATTCCTTTCCCTGAAATTTTTTGCTTCTATTTCATCGTGCCTATCTGAAACCATGGCTGCCTAAAAATGGAACCACTGGATTATCAGGAGAATTATACATAAATTCTTCAGATACAGGTCCAAATAATTTTCCAAAGTCAAAAACAATAAAGCGAAGTTGATCAGTTCAAAGCATTCACCTGAGATATTTTCATAACCATGAAATTTATCCTCATGACACTAAAAATAAGGGAAAATTTTGGGTTTATGTTGATTATTTTGCATTTCTAGTCGACAGTCCTACCAAGATGTGAAAATACTTTCATTTCTCCTATTCAGAACTTTTATTTCCTTTAATTATTCTTTTGTATCAGCCAGGAGTTCAAGGAAGACACTGAAAAGATTAGGACATATGGCCAGATTCTTTGTAAATTTTATTTTTTTGTTGATTTATTTAATATCAATGTTAGGGTTTTTTTTTTTTTTGAAAAATTCCACCTCCTTCCCTCCTCCCACTTCCCTCCCCTCCCCCCACTCCTCCTTCCTCTCCCTCTGCAGTTCAAGGAGCAGTCAGGGTTCCCTACCCTATAGAAAGTCCAAGGTCCTCACTGTTTCCCCCAGGTCCAGGAAGGTGAGCATCTAAACAGACTAGGCTCCAACAAAGCCAATCCATGCAGTAGAATCAAAACCCAGCGCCATTGTCCTTGGCTTCTAAAGCAATGTTTATCTTCATTATGATATAAATATTTGATTTCAAAGCTTGTGAATCCCAGTATGAAATAGCTCCTCAGCCTTAAGTATAACTCTATTATACCTTAGCACTCATTTATTTAAATTAAATTTCTTTGTTATCCATATTTATATTGGATTTGAAATTTTCTTATTATATTCAACATAAATATAAAATAGTTAAGGACAAAGTTAATAATAGATAAAAATATTTCAAGGAAGATATTTCACTTTGATAACAATCACAGAAATAAATAATGAAATAAAATATCAATATAATTGTCAGAATAGCAAACTTTCTTTTAAAATTAAATGTATAGATCATTTACCACTAGAACACAAAAATACTATTGGTAAAATTTGGTTTTGAACTTCTAATATTAATATTGGATATAATATTTCAGATTATATAGTTTTGCTTAAATAAACACTTTAAAAGTATCATTCCTTTTGGATGTGAATCTTGAGAGGGTATTGGTGGTTGTTATTATTTCTTCTTTGTTTCTTAGCTTTAGTTTGTTTTCCACTATTATCTGTTTTTTTTGGTTAACATTTCTCTTGGGATAATTTCATACATATATATTACATTCTGATTAATCCTTCCTCACAACTTCTCTTATTTAACTCCCATCACCCTCAGCTGCCCACCTCCCACCCTCTACTATCCCCATGTTCATGACCTTTCGTTGTTTTATAGTCCATTTTGTTTAGCCAGGGCAATCTGCATGCGTTTTCAACTGGAAGCATCTACCTGATTGTGGTGGGGACACTGAAGAACACGCAACTGAAATTAAAGACTCCCCTTCTCCATGAATCTACCAGCAGCAAATATTTCAGCAGTGAGAAGAGCCTTTTATTTCCCCTGAAGTCCATCCTGAGCTTTGAAAAGCCCATTCAAGCATGCACATGTAACATTTTGACTATGAAATTGGGCCCACTAGTAGTCATGGTTATTATTGAGAGAAGTGTATTAATTCATGGTATTTTGTTGACTTTTGTTTTTTAAAGCTGAGGGGAAGGTTTTTATGTTAGATATGAGGAAGAATACATCTAGAGGCATCTAGAAGATTCCAGATTAGGGGAAAAAGTAGTATAATGATTATGGCCCAAAAAGTGAACTAGGCCAAAGGGGACTATTAGATCACCAAGATCACCAATTCCACAGTATCTATTTGAAATGAAAACAAATTAGATGAATTTGAAGAAACAGTGTTCAAAATAATGATCCTAAACATGGTCAAAAGTTTAAAAAATTCAAACATGAATGATATTAATGATCCTTAAGAGTAAATGGATAAACTGTTGACTGAAGTCCAAGAAAATAAAAACACACACCTTACTGAACTGAGAGCAATTCCAGACACAAATATTGAATTAAATAAAAAAGATAAATATTGAAGAAAACATAAACTAACAAAAAGTTATGAGCATGAAAAATTTTAAAGTCTTACCAGGAGAATGGATCACATGGAAGAAATAAAAACAGGGATTGAAAACAAAGCAGAGGAATTAGATAATTTGATTAAAGATTATATTTTTTTAAACTTTTGAATGGAATACACAGAAACTCCAGAACACCACAAAGAGACAACTCTAAGAATTATGGACAAAGAAGGAGAACAATCCCAGGTCATAAGTATACAAAAACAATCTAATATAAAAAATCATGAAAAGAAAATTTGAGTGACAAGATTCCTCAATAAGAACAAGAGGCATACAGAACACCAAAAAGACAGGTGTAGGTGAAAGCTTCTGTCTTGTCAGCAACTCTCAAAGAAACCCACTGAGGTTTATAATTGATTTTTAATGTTTGGCCGATAGCTCAGGATTGTTATTAACTCGCTCTTACAACTTAAACTAACTCATTTCTATTAATCTATATGCTGCCCCAAAGCTCATAGCATTTGCCTCTTCAGCATATCTTACTGTCTGTCTGGCCACTTCTCTGACTCCACCCTTCTTCTTCCCAGTCTCCTTTGTGTCTCCCTGTCTTGGCTGTACTTCCTGTCTAGGTACTGGCCAGTAAGCTTTTCAATAAACCATCCAGAGTGACAAATCTTCACAGTGGACAAAAATATTACTTCGTGGCAGACATTACCAGGAAAGAATTTTGCTTTGAATTTTACACTAAATATAGAAAACACAGGGTAATAAAAGCTATGTTGTAAGACTAAATCACAATTAAAGGCAAAACCATAGAATAACAGTCAGTCTTCAAAGGAAAATGAAAATCTAGAAGTGTTTGGAGCAACATGTACTAAGTTCTAAACCAACACCATTGCCAACTCATTTTATTTAACCTGAGAAAACTATCTACAGGAGAATGAAAAAAGATGTCTTTCGTCAAAACAGGCTTCAGGAATTTAAGATTTAAAAAAAAGGCAGCTGAGTAGAGAATACTAGGAGGCACACTCTGGACTGAGAAGGATAAGGTCATGCTGGAAAGGATAAGGTCACCTAACAGGTTATAATTAAAATATAATAAGTAAAGTAATAATAAGATAAGAACAGAATAGTAGTTAAGCCAAATGAAAAAAGTTCCCTTGATCCTCTTGTCCCCCTCTCTTGATCCTCCTCTCTCTTAATTCCTGACCCTTTTCTCTCAGAGCCCAGTTCACTCTGGAACATGGATGCTGATGATTATTCTAAATAAACAAGAAATGATTATCTTAAATAAGCATAAGCAATAAAATTGTGTATGAAAAGATGAAAAACCATATGTTCAAAAAAAGCTAAATGCGAGGACATATGTAATTATTCCACCCTGGAACATGAGCATGGAACTCTTGTTAATAGTTTTTTGTTGTTATTATGACAAACTATTTGAAGTGAAACAACTTACTTGGAAAATATTTATCTGTCTATCCTATGTATCTATGTATGTATCTATGTATCTATGTATCTATGTATCTATGTATCTATCTATCTATCTATCTATCTATCTATCTATCTATCTATCTATCTATGTATCTATTGGCTCGTGGTTTTAGAGGACTCAATTCATGGTTGCCCTGATTTGTTGCTCTGGGCTTGAAGCAAGACAGAATATCCTTGGAGAGTGTATAATGCAGAAATGATTAAATCATGGCTGCTTAAAAATAGAGAAAGGATCATACACTTTGAAAGAGCCTTTCAAAGTCATGCTCCAGGGAACTTCCTCCAACTATAGCCAATTTGTAGCATTACCATAGTTGTAAAGTCATCACCGGGCTAACTGGTTCTCTAAGGCTGTGCCCCAAGAATCCAATCACCTCTCAATGTCAACAGTCAAGTCAGTCCTTCAGCAAATGTATGGAGTAGCCCTGACTTCCCAAACACAACCCAACCTGAATGTTTATAACAAATGACAGTCAGCACACCTAAAGGCTACATCAGCGGGATCAAATATCAAGGTAAAGTGCGATAAACCAAATGTCTTCTCTATACTTGTCTGCCCTAAACTCTAGATAGCCCAAGTACAGATTTTATTTTGTGCAAGGTAGGAACAGATGGGAAGCCTGGTCAGGAGAGCTTTGAAGTGCCACTATTTGATATCAAACCATGAACAGACTTGTAATAAATTAGTTACCTAAATGGTCTTGCCTTCAGTGTAAGAAAACATTTGGCAACTCCTTTTATCGAGTGTTTTCTGTGTTAGGTTGGTTTAACCTTTTGGGGAGTGCCTTCTACTGAGGAACACAACTGTTCTATTCCTAAACTCCACTTGTGTGAGTTCGTTTTTCCACTAACAGAACAGTAAGAATAACACACCAATACCATGTTTCTCACCTATGAGATGTCTGGGTTCTTAGTGAGGGAGATGAATACTCTTGAATAACATTATATTATGTGGTTTTCAGGTGAATTTACATAAAAACACAGAGAGAAACAGAGAAAGAGACAGAGACTACAGAGAGAAAGTCCCAAAGAGAATAAAAATTTAGACAAATGGCTAGACAGACAGTCAGTGGAAATTTGCCGAAGAAAAATAGTATTCATTCACCTATTTAATTATATTTATTAAATTCTTTTTATTGGAGCTGTTACATATTTTTATTATCGTAAAAGTATATGAGTTTTATTATCATAAAAGTATCACCTGATAAAAAAGTGGCATATTTGAATTCTCTTAAAATAATTAAAACATTACATTAAAATCATATAAATAACTCTCATAATTTGCAGAGGAAATTTTAATTCCTGAATTCTTGCTTCCCAAGTGAATAATAAAGAGTATGTTAAAAATTCAGAAACTCAAGCCTGAAAAGCACCTTTGATTGATGGAAGCTTCTGAAGGGGAACTATGCCAGATGCTTTGTCGTGCTCCTTTAGGCCACATCTTAAAATAATTGTTAGGTGAAATAAAGCACATTTTATTTATTAAGTGAAGTAAAATATGACATTTAAATTTTTTAAAATTATTTTATTTAAAACATAAATAAAATAAAACATTTATTTATTGGGTGAAATAAAACACAAATGGGAGAAATGTAGTGGCATTACATTTGTATTTTAATAAAGAAAGCTTGCCTGAAGAACAGAAAGTACAACAGCTGCACTGGTCAATCTTACAGGAAGTGGTAACACACTCCCTGAATCCCAGTAGCCACACTGGTTTGCTGTAGAACTGGCAATAGGGGTGTACACATTTAATCCAGTGGTGGGTGCCTTTAATCCCAGGCCTAGAGAAGAATGCATAAAAAAACGGGAGTAGACTGTTCTCAGTCACAGTCTCATTCTGAGATTCCTGGAAGCAGAATCACCCTTTTGGACTGAGTTTTATTAATTGTGTACCATTTTAATTCAGAGCCAAGTTTATTATTTTTATTTCATTTTAATTAGCTATCTTTTAATTTGAAAACTAATAAAATCTGTCAAGGCCTTAATCTGCAAATTACTTATAGAAATGTTCCTAGAGAAGGGAAATATGTGTTATATGATTTCTTCTTCTGTGGATGTATAGTTAGGAAAGTAGATGTGACCATTAGTGATTTTGGCCACAGTATTTTATTAAATGATGACTTAACCCTTCCTTTCTCCCTTGCATCCTTTATCTATTCTTCTACACTTTTTCTTTATTTATTCACCTATTTAATTATATTTATAGAATACTTTCTTTTTATTGGAATTTGGTAAGCTTTGGGAAAAATCGTAGGTTTTGATTAAATTATATTGCAGAGAGGAAGAAGAGCACGTGAATCATCTGGGGCAAAGATTTCAGTGAAATACAGAAGCCAATGAGGAGATAGTTCAGAGAACAAAGTTTATGTACCATATATACTAAAATATATTCTTTACAATTACTTTTCTCGTGTTAACCTTTTATGCCATAATGCACTTATTTTCTGTACCCAAAAAGATGAAGTCTACTTTCCACAGCCATTCAGTTTTTTCCTCAGTTGCACTATGGTTGGATGCAACAAACAAGAATAAAACCAGCTTTATAGACTCTCTCCTCTGCTTTCAAGCCACAAACATTAGAGTTGGAAGTGAAATGTCCCTGTGAGTTGAACTTTTATTCTTTAGCCATGAAGATGGTGACTTTATTGCTTATACTTTACACAACTGTAACTCTAATGTGAATATGTGTCCTTGAGAACTCTAAAGTGGGGACTCGAGAGGTGACCTACATAATTTTTAAGAACATATCTTAAAAAATAAAGAATCAAAACATTCAAAGTAGTGCTAAAGTGTCTGGTAATTGACATGAACATGGTGCTCATTGACGTGGGAAGTTTCTGGTAAAGGAAATTATTATGCACAGTCATGGTGCCATGGTTACACAGAGGTCAGTTTTTGCAGAATGTTGTCTCCTGGTGGACAGAAACTGAGTCCCACAATGTCACTATTGATCACATATCACCTTATATAACAAAATAAGGAAGATCCTCAGGATATGAGTTTATTTTGAGATGACTATTATGTCGGTTCTTATCAGGAAGTCATTCAGAGTTTGACATACATATAGGAAGATAAACCTGAAGATGAAGCAGAGAAAGATTTAGAGCTAAGACCAAGTTGCACAAAGCTACTCTTAACTTGATCAATCAAGGGCCAGATTGTCACCTGGGAACCCTGACATTATGTGAGAGGTCCTTCTGTCTATGTGTTGCTTTTATTGGTTAATGAATAAAGAAACTGACTTGGCATATAACATCAAAGAAGGAAGGCAGAGTCAAGGAGATGCCATGGTTCTGTGGCCAGAGATAGACATACTGAAATTTCGCTGGTAGGCCACGACCTCATGGTGATATACAGATTAATACAAATGTATTAAATTAAGATGTAAGAGGTAGCCAAGGAGAAGCTAGAGCTAATAGGCCAAGCAGTCATTTAATAAATACAGTTTTATTTATTAATAAATATCTATTTATTAATAAAATAGGGATTATTTTTATATTGGACGGCCAGGATGAACAAGCAGCCCCTTCCTACTTGGATTCGAGTCATGAAGTACTAATTTTAGACATATCGTTTGTATCTGTGAGGCCAAACTTACGTCATTTCAAATAGAAAGTTTTTTTTTTCTCAAAAGTCAAAAAATAAATGCATTCTCAAAGATCCTAAGTACTATTTTTAGAAGTATGATCTCAGTAAAGAAAAATCAAGAATATGATTGAACAAATTGCACAGATGTCAAAATGGTATGGACTCTCCCAAGAATGATGTTGGTTATATCCAATTTGTGCACAATTCCAGCCTATGATTGTAATGACATCTTTTACTGCCCAGCTGCTTTCTGCTGGCACGCGAATGGAGATTTCACTGAGGAGGTCAGAGATATTTTTAGGCTTGAGAAAGTGCCCTTTCCTTTCAGCGTCTTCATGATCACTAGATTCAGAACTAGGACAAATGACAGAAGCGAGGAAAGCATGAATATGAGGTTGAGTGACATGTACAAATCATTCAGCAAATGTTAAACAAAAATTCAGCTGAATATAGTTTGAGTTGAATGGGAAGATAATTAGATGAGTAAAGATTTTTCCAAGGGAACTAATGGAAAATGTAAACATAAATTGCAAGCTGGCTACCAGTGACATTGTATTAGGAATAAATATATTATATTGCCTTGGGAAGTCAGAATATACAGGAAAAAAGCAATAACAATTAGACCTTAGAGACGAAGAGTTGTTCAACTAAGTCTTAAGTAGACTACTTTTCTTTCTGGGCATAGAAATACCTCACTTCACACATACTCATCCACAAAAATATTTAGTTCTATAAATTCAATGTTGTACTTGTTCTGTTAGATTTAATTTAAAACAGAGTGCTAGCTCATAGGTAAATAAAACAATACACTCTGCAGTTTAGAAGCAAATAATTTAGGTTGGCAGGTGAGAAGTTATTATAACAGTTGATGATAACATAGGACTAAATGGTTTTTGAAAGACTTTCTGATAACATTTTAGCTGTGGTACAAGGGACTAAGATATTGTTTCTTGAAGAATCATTCCTTGTTTAGCAGATCTGCCTTGATTCTTGCTATAATGGCTGTAGTCCATGTTTGAATATCTGTTCCTTCAGGATATGTGATAAATACGATCTAGTGGAGATAAAAATATTGTGGGGGTAAAATGGAGGTTCTCTGTTTAATTACATTAATTATTTCCAATCTTGGAACATACTGTCAGAGATAATATATAGTGGAGGTTTAATGTTTTTAATCCTTCATATCAGGCTATCCATAAAACAAAGTCAAGATGTAGTTGCTTTTCTGCTTTGTGTTGGTTGAACCTTCCGTTTGCAATAAAGCAGGAAGAAAGGAGGAACAAATAATTATGACTTCTCTGAAGATACTACATGAAAGCAAAGCTATGTTTTTCTTCTCTGAACTTTGTTTGCCCTTTAATGGCTGTTTTCTTAAATAAAATGTAGCAATTACTCACCGCCTTCTACTGCTAAAGCTGTCAGGTCTGTTTTTTGCAAAGCAGGTAGAAATATTTCCTTCTGTGTGTAAATGAAAAGAAATCAAAAGTATTTTTCATAATCAAGGCAGAGTTTGAAGTGTAAAAAATGCTTCAAATGTTCAAATGAGATTTTTTCTCATGTCTTTTGTAAATATAGTACTGTTCATCATTTTCTTTGAAGAAGACATATTTTAGCTTTTTAAATTTTATATCTGCCATTGCTGTTTACAAATGCAGATATTGTCTTCTACATGAAGTTTTTCCTTTGTTGTTAAAAAGTGCAGGTTACTGGCAGATCTTGGTTGATACTTTGCTCACCAATGGTAGTATATTACTTTTTGAGCATTAGTTATGAATGTGTGAATGTAGTGAACACTGGAATAATCACTTTGTTGGGAATATTAATTATTACAGGAATAGTGAGGAGTTCATCATGATTGTTTGCGAAACAGAAGTTTAGACTTAGTGACTATTATTATAGGCTGAGCTCTGTTGCAAATATACACGTAAATCAAATGAACATGAGGTAATTCTCTTGTTAATTTTGTACGTATTCCCTGGTGTGGCTCAAATAAGAGGTAGTATTTATGCCACTTATATAAATTTTAAGTATACTTAGGAAGGTATTTTCTCTACACAATAGATTATGGCTATAGATTTTTTTAAAAGATTTAGTTCTTTACGTGTGTGTGTGTGTGTGTGTGTGTGTGTGTGTGTGTGTGTGTGTGTGTGTGTACAATGAGTGGAAGGCTAAGGGAGGTCAGGAGAGAGCATCAAATCTCATGGGGTATGAATGATAGAAGTGTGGGACACACATATGTTTGATAGGAGCCAGAGCTTGATTCTGTGTGAGAGCAGTATTTTCTCTTAAATATTGAAACATCACCAGTGCCAGTGGTGGACTTTTTGAAAAAAAAAAAAGGAAAATTTTGGATACAGGTTAAAACTCATCTTTACTTTTCTTGAAGCAGAATTGATGTTTTGTAAATAAATCTCAGTATCACACTAATTTTTCATAAAATTTAAATTTGATATTAACATCTGTGATAGAAAGACTATAAATGGTGAATTAAAAAGGAAAGCATTTGATTTCAGATTTATATTTACAACAGCAAAAGCTTTAACATCATTAATCTGTGTGTATGTATTTTTTCTCTCTCTAATCTTATATTTTGAAGAGTAGTGCATAATACAAAGACTTCACAAAATAATATGTGATATTGCATATGCCTATTACATTGAAGTTTCTGAATATAAATATATATAAAATCTGTCTCAAAATTATAGATACTTGTTTTCTTAATTCAATATTTGCTTAGATCTGTATCCCATTTTTAACTGTATTATTTTGTATTCTGAAGTTCTAATTTCTTGAGTTCTTTATATATTTTGAAGATCAGTCCTTGGTCTGATGTGGGGTTGGTAAAGATTTTTACCTTTTCAGTAGGCTGCCTTTTTGTCTTATTAAGTGTATTCTTTGCTTTCCAGAAGCTTCTCAGTTTTAGGAGGTATCATTTATTTATTGATGTTCTCAGTGTTTGTGCTACTGAGGTTATATTTATGAAGTGGTTTCCTGTGCCCATGGATTAAAGGTTACTTCCCACTTTCTCTTCTTTCAAGTTCAATGACAGTTGTATTGCTGGGGCAGAGTGAGGGGCCACTGGCAGTGGGAACAGGATTCATCCCTACCATTTTTTACTGGATTTTTTGGAGTCCATTCTCTTTGGAAGGATACCTTACTCAACCTGGATAGAGTAAGAGGGACTTGATCTTTTCTCAAAGCAATGGGCTAGATTTTGTTGACTCCCCATGGGAACCCTTACCCTCTCTTAAGAGTGAATGGGCATAGAAAGGAAAGTGGAGGAAACAGGAGGAGAGGAGGGAGTGGGAACTGGAATAGATGTAATAGGAGAAACACCATGTTTTTAAAACATGCAATATTTGCATTGTAAAAATTTACTTCAATTAAAACAAAAATATCATTCTAGTAACTTCAAAATAGAAGAACTCCACATGGTAACTAATTAGTTAAATGATTTGTCATAAATAGAAAGACAAATTCTAATAATATTTTCCTGTATCTCTCCCTATAATCTTCTGGAAACATATTTGTGTCCATTCTCAGACCATAAATGCATTGTCATAATGTTTGTAAACTTGACACTAATGTATATATAAGTCTGAAGACAGGCTGTCAGTTAAGAAAATGCTAATATCAGATTAGCCTCTGTACTTTTCTCTGGGGACTCTTTTGTGTGATGAGTGATATAGTTAGGCCAGACACCTGTGGGTGGTGCCTTACCTGGCGGAGAGATTTTGGCTGCATAAGGAAGGCACTTGAGCTAGATAATAGTCAGTTTTTGTTAATCTGTCTTGAATAAATTGTATTAAATTATTATCATACACATTTTACTTATTTATCATACATTTGTTGCCTTAAAGCAACATTATTAGTAATTTTTTCCAAAAGTGACTATTTTGTTAAAAATACTGTTGTGTGGTATTCAGATTCCTGACAAACAAAATACAGAAATCATGTAATTAATACCTATTATAGTTGCAAGAATTTTCATGTAAAGCTATCTAACTTTTACCTAATGTTGCCATTTCCTATTTCACAATTTATGAGTCTTTATAATGTCATTTGCCCTCTTACAATTCCTTTTCATAAAGTCATGAAGGCAGCCTTATTTTTTATATTCTAAAGCTGTATGACTGGTCCACAAGGGAATGTTGCTTGATATGCTTGTCTTCTGAAACAATGTTTTTCCACTGTGGAATATCATAAAAATACACTTTCTAAAAGAAATAAAATGTTTGGTGTATCTATTGAATGGGTATGAAATACATCAAGCTGCCTTGCTTCAGAATTCACAGAAAACATCCAATTTAAAACTCACTTATCATATTATGTTTTTGCACTGTATTCACTATTAGTACGAGTGAAAGTAGTGTTGGTGCAAATGGACCTGTAAAATTAAAAATCAGACACAATAGCTTCTGCTTTTATGTGTCTAATATATAATCTGGTGTTTGCATTTGTATGTTTTATAACTGTGAACTCCTACGCAATGAAATCTGATTCAAGAACTGAGGTCTTAGAAAAATATTTTCTCGTTTGTAGTAACTTGCACTGTATTCTCTTGTGACGGTTTTTACACTGTTCTTTGACACTAATACAAATTGTTACCTCACTGTTGGTAATTTTTAAAACAAAATCAAATCAATCCTCTTTATTGTCAAATGTTTTTATGATTAATTTATAAAAATTTCCACTTCCTCCCCTCCTCCCAATACCCTCCCACTCCCCCCACTCCTACTCCTCCTCCCTCCCCAGTCCTGAGAGCAGTCAGGGTTTCCTGCCCTGTGCGAAGTTCAAGTTCCTCCCCTCTCCCTCCAGGTCTAGGAAGGTGAGCATCCAAACAGACTAAAATCCCAAAAAGCCAGTACATGTGGACGAAAGAAGTCCCAGTGCCATTATCAATGGCTTCTCAGACAGCCCCCATATCAGCCACATTCAGAGAATCCGGTTTGATCACATGCTCGTTCAGTCCCAGTCCAGCTGGCCTTGATGAGCTCTCATTAGATCAGTCCCCTTGTATCAGTGGGTGAACGCACCCCTCGCAGTCCTGACTTCCTTGTTCATATTCTCCCTCCTTCTGCTCCTCATTTCGACCTTGGGGGCTCAGTCCAGTGCTCCAATGTGGGTCTCTGTCTCAATCTCCATCTATCATCGGATGAAGGTTCCCTCTGATCCTGACTACCTTGCTCATGTTCTCCCTCCCTCTGCTTCTCATTTGGACCTAGGGAGTTAAGTCCAGTGTTCCTATATGTGTCTCTGTCTCTATCTCCATCCTTAGCCAGATGAAGGTTCTATGGTGATATGCAAAATATTCATCAGTATGGTTATGGGCCAAGGCCGGTTCAGGCACCCTCTCCTCTGCTGTCCAGGGAACAATCTGGGAGCCTCTCCTTGACCTGGGAACCCCTCTAGAATCAAGTATCTTGCAAACCCCTAAAATGGCTCCCTTAGTTGAGATATATACCTCCCTGCTCCCATATCCATCCTTCCTCCCTCCCTCCCATCCCATTCCCCCAAGCTATCCTCCATCCTCCCCTTCTCCCTTCTCTCTAATCATCGGGGAGTGGAAGTAAGGGGAGATGGTTATTGTCAAAATTTTTGTCTGCCGATAAATTTTAATTTTCATCCCATGTCTGTCACTGATTGCCTTCAAATGGCTTATATTATTCCTAATTAAAATACTTAACAATTTCTAGGTCAATTACATTTCCTCTTAACTACCTAAAGCTATATTCATTTTACTGGGAAACACTATCAAATTCAAAAGTAATAGCACACAGATAGTGCATGGCTTGTACTCTCTATGCTTCTATTTTTTATTGATTATAATCATGTATGTAATTGTATTGGAATTATAGCCTCTTGGATTGTTTAGGAGGAAATGAAGCAGAGTGATTAAGCCTAGAAATTTATAAGTGATTTAACTAAGATTCAGGAGGTTTCAGGAACTCATCACAAATGATTAGTAGTGTGATCATATATGAAGCAAATCAAGTTGAAATGAGGTACTTTTTCAGTGTTAATCATGTAGGAAACATTTCTCATTTTCTAAAATGGTTCAAAGTATATTGTAAAATGTACTGCACACGTAACTAATAAAATCTAAATAAACCATAATTGGGTCCACAGAGGCAGTTATGAGGAATGTTATGATTATTAGAAAAATAAAATGATGGTGTTTTCATAAGAGAATCTCCATGTTACCTTTACTAAACAGCGGAGAATAAAAGGACTGAAGTTTAAATGACAACCAGCGAGTTTCCCTGTCTCCTCTGTGTGTCTAGCCTACATGTGAGAGCGGTTCTGGTCATACTAAAACTTCCCTTTGTCTATTTTATTGTGTAGCTATTAGACAACAAAAATGTTGATGTTAGCATACAGCCCACTTATTGCTTTGTGTGATGAGATTTAGAAAGAAAATTGTGAGAGGAAAGAAACTGAGATAGCATATATTAATCTAGGACCCAATTTCCCTGAGTGCATAAACACAGCATTTTTCCTTATGGGGGAAAGGATGTATTCACGGAGAGAGAGAGAGAGAGAGAGAGAGAGAGACTTCCCTTAGAAAGTAAATCAAATTTTAACTTAAAACTTCAAATATTTGGTTAAAAATTATTTCCCATAATTGTAGACATCTCAAAATTGCTGTTGGAAAATACTTCAAAATATTTTTAGTTTTTACCCATTATGAGTTTTGTATTCTACCAATGGGAGTAAATAACAGTAATCTTAACGATAGTATAGTTGAAGCAGAGTCCTCAAAAAGAGTTTAGGAGTGAGGAGTCGACTCAGTGAGCATCCATCAAGTCTGCTGACCAGAGTTTGACACCCAGAATCCACGTTCTCAAGAAGAAAATTGAATATTACAGTTGTCTCTTAAAGTCCACATGTAGGACATGGGACATGGTGTTACAAATACAAGCACACATAAACACACAACACACACACACACACAAACACACACACAGAGAGAGAGAGAGAGAGAGAGAGAGAGAGAGAATAAATAACATCAAATTTAGATTTACCCTCTGACATTAAAAATCCTTCTGTGCCTTGAGTATTTAGTCTAATATATCTTCAAATGCTTTCTCCAGATTGAGTGTTTCTCTAGTCATTGCTACAACTCTTGCTGCCAGGAAACAATCCTGATAGGAGGAACTAGCTTTTCATTTCTCAAGCAAATCACTTTGTTCCTGTTGGCCTGTCCAATGACTGCCAATAATATTTTTTTTAACCCAGAGTCTTCAGGTAATATTAAAAATGAAATTACAACAACAGCAATAACAAAAATACTTCATTCATATACATATTATGTAATATAATTATATATATGGTTTGCATATGAGTAAATAAAATACACGTGTATATATGTTCATATGATACATGAAATATCGATATTGAGGGCTATAATGTTCAGTTATTGCTTCATCTATCAATGCATTTTACTGGGAACTGAATATCTCTATGGAAAACACTGTAAATAGAATCTTTGATGGGGAACATACACAGAATTTTATTTCAGGACGTTATGAATGATTTCTGAAAACACTTAGGGAATAGTTAGTGAGTTACCTGCTGTACAAACATAAGAATCTAATTTTGGAATGCAAGAGCTTCCCTAAAATCAGATGTGTTTTCATGCAACTGTTGCTGTAAACAAGTATATTCCTAGGGCTTGGTGTCTAGATTCTGTAGCCAGAATGCTGAGATATAGGTTCAGAGAGAAATTCTGTCTCAAAGGACTTCAAGATGAAGCATTTGAGAAACTCATCTCAGTGCCAACCTCTGACCTCCATATGACCTCCTTTACCTTCACAGGTAAAGACACACACATCCACACAAATACACACATGTACACCTTCACAGTTGAATATACATACACAGACTCACCTTCACAGGTGAGAATACACACACACTTACAAACAAAATATACACACACAAGCACAGATATATATCTTCACGAATGAATATACACATAAAGACACATGTAATACATACTCGAGGCAAAATTATTTTCCATGATGTACAGAACTATTAATCAGAATTGAAAAAATGAAGTACTTCATAATACTTGAGATATTATATACCACGATATTTAAGCCATACTCAACTTTTGTCATTGATGAGGCTCGAAACAGTACGATAGGGTTTCTATCCATTATTTTAATCTGTATTAGAACCTTTATTCCATAGTAGATCGTTGCTCCACTGTATTTCCAGTCAATTCTGCAGCAAAGAAGGTTAGAATATAATCAATAAGTATAAATTACATGTAAGAAATAAAAACTATATTTGAAATATTTGGAGACATTATATCAGTCTGTATAGGAACAATCTCTGAAGAGGCAGGAGAAGTGAGGGGGAATGAGGAATGTGGAGGGATAAAGTGATAGAGGAAGAAAGGGGAGGAAAGGAGAAGGGAGAAAGAGATGAGGAGATAGATAGATGATAGACCAAAAGGCAAACAGATAGATAAATACATAGATAGATAGATGATAGATAGATAGATGATAGACCAAAAGCAAACAGATAAATACATAGATAGATAGATAGATAGATAGATAGATAGATAGATAGATAGATAGATAGATTTTAAAGCCTGTATTTCAGATGAAACTTAAATTTCTTCTCCTATGATAAAATGTTTTATGGTGTATTTTTTGAATATTGTCTAGCTGCAACACTTTGTAAGCTTGTTTTCCTAGTATAAAACATAAAGGATAAAAATTATTAACATATATAAAATCATGAGAAGGAGTCCATAGTCTTTTTAACATTCTTGTGTCACAGAGACATTGGATTACTCTCTGCATAGAAAATTACAGTGAATAGATATTGACTTACCACATTCTATAAAAGGATCTGTCTTTGTATAGATTCCCAGTCACTTTCTCATTTCTTAGTCCTTTTCTTTCTTGTAAACTGTTCCCACAAATAGACAAGGAAATGAGTAGTGTAAACAAGGGGGAAGAGTCTTTGCGATGCAATAAAAATAGGAATGGATTTTCCAGAGTTATTTTAGATCAAAGTCTAAGGAGTCCATTTTGAGACCCTTCACAGCATTGGGGGGATTGTTGTCAATAAACCTGGTAATTTGGCTCTTTAAACACTGCTAGATGCTATGAATTCCTGGTACTTTGTAGCTGTTTCTCTAAAAGTCAGCTCTCTCCTTTTTAAGCAAGCATTAAGCCAGGTGTCTCTTTTTCCCTTCCTAAGAGACTACAAGGGCAAACTTGAAGAAGTTTCCAGAAATCTTGAGTTTTGTGCTTCTGACTTATCAAGAACCTATTTCATGTCTAAAAATTAAAGAATGCACATAGAATAATATAACCACACTCCCACACTCTCTGTGACTAGCACAATCCTTTTGAGAAGTACAGTCTCATTTCACTGGAAGAACTGTGGAATCTGAAAAGGTAGCACTAGATCAAGAAGAAGAGTGTGCAGAGATAACTGTGATGAGAGAGATAATCGCTCAACATCAAGCATCGTTATGACAGGTTAGATAAGGCAGTTTCACATAAAGTTAATTTTGAAAATTGAATGCACTAACTATGGCTCTTTTCTTTTGTTTTATGTCTTTTTTTGCCAGCAGTATGAAAGAAGTAGGAGGAAGCCATAAGCAAGGGAGAGGTCTCCGGCCATCCACCTGTAAGCCCTGCCCTGTGGCCTATGGCAGCCCCGTTTGTGGTTCCGATGGGCATTCCTACTCTTCGCAGGTGAGGGCAGCTCTACTTACTCAGTATAAAATAAATAATACCTATTGATTCGTGCTGTGCTCTAAATGTGACATGACTCTGAAGACTCATGTGCTTGAACGCGGTTCCTACGTGTTGGTTTTGCAGTAGAAGGTTCTGGAATCTTTAGAAGATAGAGCCACCCAAAAAGAATAGGCCACTTGGTGTGTGATTGGCAATTTTCTAGCACGATCCCGCTTCTGATCTGCCGTTCTTTCCTGAGAGCAGGCATAACGTAACCAACTGCCTCGGTTGTGATGATATACACCCCACACCTCAGTAGACGGGATCCCTCCACAAAATTCTGCAAAATCAAACCACTGTACAGAAGTTCTTGTCAGACATTTAGACACTGCCACACAAAAGCAACTGATCCAAAAAAGTAACTTAAGCTAATCAGCCATCTGATTAAGCAGTTCTTTTTGTAATTTCATTATTTGCTTTAAAAAATATTATGAAATCATTTCTTAGGAATATAATATCAAGTGTATTTATTTCTCCTATATAAGAATTTTTTGAACCATGAAATATTAATGTAAAACACTGAAAAGCAATATTTCCTTCATTATCTTCTGTGAATAAAGCCACAAATAACATTAATAATAATTAGTGTTATAACAGCAATAACAACAATAGTTCAACACTGAAATCACTATTTTAAAATCTCAAATCTAACCTCCTACATCATCTCAATTAAGCTTCCCGGAACCCTTTAGCAAGCACCGGATTTAAGGAAATAACAGCAATATGATCAATTTATACAACTGATTATTATTAAAGCCAGATTTGATAATATCTCTACATCAATGTCCCAGGTTTCTCTACTGCATCATTCTGAACTCATAGTCACCATGTCATAATATTATAAGATTTTCTAGTGTTTAAAAACTTAGAATAAATTGATGTGTGTTCTTTGATTGGGGATAGGAGATTTACAGCCTCTATATTAATTCTCATAGTTCATTCATGAATTTATTGTTTTACAAAAGAATGTTCAAGTAAGATAACAAACACATCAAACAACATCTAATTTATGAATTCAGTAATGCACACATGAAGGATTAATTATGTGTTTTTGGTAAAATGTATATATATAAGGTCTTTAAGATAGACTCAGTTTAGTTTATGCCTGTTTTTTTAAATCACTGTATTCTGGAATTTTTTACTTTCAGAATATTTTGGCTTTGTGGAACTAAAATAAATTCTACTTTGAGAAATATTTCACTGAAGCATCCTCTTGCATTTATAAATTCTGTTAAGAATATGAGAATAAAAAACCGGTTCAGTCAATAAAGTTAGACACTGCATATATGTTAAGTATTGTATTAATACATATGTATTTATGTATTGCACCAAGTAAACTATTGTAGAGGGAATGCCTTGATAATTGGTCAGTTCGTTATTTTTTTCAAAATCTTCTAAGCAGAGGATGAAAATGGTTGAAGGCAGAGTCATGGGATCTTTATTCTGCCTTTCGATCCATCGACGCTGTGAGCGAGTGAACACCATGATGCAACAGCTTAAATAATTGCAGGTGCCCCGCAGTTCTGTTATTTCGGTGTTTTCTTTTCAGATTGTGCAATTAGTTCTCCCAAGTTTCTTTATTGTGATAAGCTTAGCAAACAGAACAAAAATTATAAATGATGTTTTCATTGCACACTCTAAGAAGAGGCAAGTCGTTACACTCGGGCAGAAGCTGGTGCCTGGATGAAAAAAGAGAGAGGGATTCATAGGGTATCCAATAAAAGACTTTAGGCAAATTATAAAATCATGATATCATTTTAGAATGTATGACTTAGTTGGACTGGAAAGATATCTCAGTAGTGAAGAGCACTTGTGCTTCTTGGGGATGTGGGTTCAATTTTTGATAACCACATGGCAGGGTATAATCACCTATAACTTCTGTATAGCCAGTGCAGGGCATCCAATGCTATTTTCTAGTCTCCACAGTTACTAGGCACACCGGTCCACAGATAAACTTTAAGGCAAAACTCTTATACAATGAAGATAATTAAAAACATTTAAAATGTTGGATGCTTTATAAAAAGTGATCATTTTTATTAATTGCAATATTGTCATATTAATCAAAATTATAATATTGGAATTCAAACACTGAAGATTGGAACTTTAACAAAGTCATGAACAAGAAATTTTAAAGTTGCACACACAAAAATAAAATAAAACCTGAAGGGACAGATTAGAACAATTCAAATGTAGTTTTACTAGAAAATGTTTGGAGCATATGTGATTTTCATAAAATATATTCCCATAACACTGCCTCCGTTATATTATCAGAAGTAATTGGCCTCTGTAAAAGCATAGTTAATCTTTCCTCTCCTAATAAGAAAGCTAATGGTTTCTGAATTCTTTGAAATTAAGCAATGCCAAAGAAAATCAAAATATTACTTCATTCAAACTAAACGGAGAGGGAATCATTCTGGAAATTGACAAAAAAGATGAAGGTCTCTGCTCTATACTTTAGGCAAAGCCTAATGTGATTTATACTATCAATCTTCAGTGTGAACTAGGAATTATTCCCCAATACTACAGCTTTATTAGAACATGAATGGTAAATGCATCAGTTTATATAAATTGTGCATTACATTTGCTCTGAGAATAAATCAATAAAACAATACTGATGTTTTAGAATTGAGCAGGGCATAAAGAAAAAAAGGCCTGTGAAGTCAGCAATGGATGCATTTAGGCTGTTTTCTATTGTATTTAGTTCAGCCTGACAGTTGAGCTAAACAGCGGTGAATCCCTAAGGAATAGACATTGTTTATAAAACTGTGTGTGTGCGTGTGTGCGTGCATCTGTAGAGAAAGAAACTAGAATGATTGTCTATCTCATCCTACAACTCCCAGCTTCTGCTGCAGATATGCTACTGAAGGTAGTGGAGATGAAACCCCATAAACAGGTGAATTTGTATATAGGTATAGTTGAGAAACATTATGAAATTTCTTCATATGTGTTTGGATTCTTATGACTATGTATATGAATATGCATACAATAACATTAACATCAAAGAAGACTTTGTTGTATGTTTTCATGTGACAATATTTTATTGTATCAATTTTAGCTGGGCAGTGTAGGTGCATGCCTTTAATCCAAGCATATGGAAAGCAGAGGCAGGCAGATCTCTGTGAGTCTGAGACCAGCCTGGTCTACAGAGTGAGTTCCAGAACAGGCTCCAAAGCAACAGAGAAATTTTGTCACTAGCAAAACAAAACAAAAATATCAATTTTAAAACCATGTGATTTCTTTCATTTGTTTTCCCTTAAATGAGATATATTACTCCTTTTAGTGGCTATTAATTTTAATTATTGTATATGTACACTGAACTCTGACTATAGAAAATTTGTGATAGCTAACAATTATAAGTGTTAGGCAATATGTTGGCATTTAATTTTATCTTCCTCCACAATTTTTCTTTGTTTTAGTTGAGACTTTTTGTTAAGAACAAAAGTCAGAAAAGCATATGTGCTGTTTCTCTTTGAACATTTTTATTCAATCTGAGCTTGATTTTGTAAGTAACTATTCAAATCAAAAGTAAAAACATAACTAAACAAACAAAAGACACAAAAAAAACAAGCTACCACCACATCAGACAAACTTGCATGAATGCAGTAAAATGGTTGGGGAGGAGAAGGTGGGGGAAGACAGCAGTGAGAAATAAATGTAAACAATGATCATTTATTCGTTTTTAAAGGAACTCTATTTTTATTGGATTATTTGTTCTTTGGATGACCAATTTCTTGAGTTCTTTGCATATTTTAAAGATCAAACCTCTGTCTGATGTGGGGCTAGTGAAGATCTTTTTCCATTCTGTAGACTATAGTTTTGTCTTATTGACTATGTCCTTTGCTTTACAGAAACTTTAAGTTTTAGGAGGTACCATTTATTAATTGTTTCTCTCAGTGTCTGTGCTGCTAGGTTTATATTTAGGACGTGGTCTCCTTTGCCAATGGGTTCAAGTGTACTTCTCACTTTCTCTTCTATAAGGTTCAGTGTGGCTGGCTTTATGTTTAGTTCTTTGATCCATTTGGACAACCTTTCTCAAGACCCAGTAATACCAAGTTTGGGTATATATCCAAAGGATGCTCAATTGTGTCTCTATGTTCATAGCAGCATTGTTTGTCATAGCCAAAACCTGAAAACAATCTAAATGTTCCCTCAACCAAAGAATGGATAAGGAAACTCTACATTTTTTTTTGATTTTTTTTTTATTAAATTATAAAAGTTTCCATTTCAGCCCCTCCTCCCAACACCCTCCCACTCCCCCCACTCCCTCTTCTCCTCCCTCTCCATCCCCTAGAGCAGTCAGGGTTTCCTGCCCTGTGGGAAGTTCAAGTTCCTCCCCCCTCCCTCCAGGTCCAGGAAAGGTGAGAGTCCAAACAGACTGGAGCGCCAAAATCCAGTATATGCAGAGGAAGCAAGTCCCAGTGTCATTGTCAATGGCTTTTCAAAAAGGCTCCGGGCCAGCCACATTCAGAGAATCTGGTTGGATCACGTGCTCGTTCAGTCCCAGTCCAACAGGCCTTGGTGAACTCTCATTATATCAGTTCCCTTGTATCAGTGGGTGCTCGCATCCCTCGCAGTCCTGGTTACTTTTTTTATTTTCTTCATCTTTCTGTTCCTCATTTGGACCGTGGAGTGCTCAGTTCGGTGTTCCAATATGGGTCTCCATCTGTATCGCCATCCAACGTCGGATGAAGGTTTCCTCTGCCCTTGTCTTCTTTGCTCACGTTCTCTTTCCTTCTGCCTCTTATTTGGACCTAGGGAGCTAGGTCCCGTGTTCCAACGTGGTTCTCCGCCTCCATCTCCATCCATCGCCAGATGAGGGTTCTATGGTGACATGCAAAATAATCATCAGTATGGTTGTGGGCCAACGCCGGTTCAGGCACCCTCTCCTCTGTCCAGAGAACCATCTGGGGATCTCTCCTTGGACCGGGGATCCCCTTTAGTCTCTTGTAAACCCTAAAATGATTCCCTTAGTTGAGGTATATACTTGCCTGATCCCATATCCATCCTTCCTCCCTCCCCCCATCCCAGTCCCCCGATCTTTCCCCAATCCTCCCCTACTCCCTTCTCTCTAACCCTCTCCCTTTCTGACAACCCTCCCACCCCCCCATGCACCCGAGGTTACCTGGGACTCTTGTCTATTTCCTACCTCCTGGCGGATAGCTAAATAATCTTCATCAGGTTCATCTTCTTATTTAGCTTCTCTAGGATCACGAATAATAGGCTCAAAGACCTTTAATTATGGTTAGAATCCACTTATGAGTGAATACATACCATGTTCCTCTTTTTGGGTCTGGCTTACCTCACTCAGTAAAGCGTTTTCTATTTCCATCATTTGCATGCAAAATTCAAGATGTCATTGTTTTTTTACCGCTGAGTAAAACTCTAATGTGTACATGTTCCACACCTTTTTTAACCATTCTTCTATTGAGGGGCACCTAGGCTGTTTCCAGGTTCTGGCTATTACAAATAGTGCTGCTATGAACATAGTAGAACAAATGCTTTTGTAGTATGTTAGGGAATCTCTAGGGTATATTCCCAAGAGTGGAATTGCTGGGTCCTGAGGGAGGTTGACTCCCAGTTTCCTGAGAAACCGCCACACTGATTTCCACAGTGGCTGCACAAGTTTGCATTCCCACCAACAATGGATGAGTGTTCCCCTCATTCCACATCCTCTCCAGCATAGGCTATCATTGGTGTTTTTGAGTTTGGCTATTCTGACAGGTGTAAGATGATATCTCAAAGTTGTTTTGATTTGCATTTCCCTGATCGCTAAGGAGGTTGAGCATGACCTTAAGTGCTTTTTAGCCCTTTGAAGTTCATCTGTTGTGAATTCTCTGTTTAGTTCAGTACCCCATTTTTTAATTGGGTTAATTAGAGTTTTAGTGTCTAGTTTCTTGAGTTCTTTGTATATTTTGGAGATCAGACCTTTATCTGTTGCAGGGTTTGTGAAGATCTTTTCCCAGTCAGAAGGTAGCCTTTTTGTCTTACTGACAGTGTCCTTTGCTTTACAGAAGCTTCTCAGTTTCAGTAGGTCCCATTTATTTATTGTTTCTCTTATTGTCTGCGCTCCTGGGGAAACTCTACATTTTATTCGGCTTTCCTCCCTGCTCCTCTCCCCTTCAACTTTCTCCCACAGTCCCCAAGCTCCCAAATTACTCAGGAGATCTTGTCTTTTTCTACTTCTCATGTTATGAGACTCTCTCCCAGTGATCTTGTATGATATCATATACTTTTATTAATTTAGATAGTAACATGTTGTAATAAATCATCTGGAATGAGTCTGAGGCGTTTTGTCATTGATTTTAAAAAAAACCTTCTAATTCCACTAAGAGATATACCATATTGAATGGAAATTTCAGGTGTTACATCTACTCATGTTTCATAGAGCTCACAGTTTTCCACATGTGTAATTAAATTATATATATATATATGTATATATATATATATATATATATATTAAATTCTTCATTTCCTTTGATTTTATCTCCTTATACACTTTTTCTAGACTTCTCAGTCTGATTTAGTCTCCACATCCTTATGTGAGCAACAATTTAGAGAAAGCTGCTTAATACCTTTTAGCATTTTATAGGAATTTACTTACAGGCTTTTTATGTGTAAAGGAGGAAAAATTAAAATGTCTTAGAATAGAATAATATTAAACTGGTATTCAGCAGCCACCATCGACTAGACTAATGCTATGGTCTATATAATATTCATCAACATATTAAACAGTAATGCTAGCAATTACAGTGTTTCTTATATAATGCATTTTATGTTTTTATATAATGTTCCTTACATAATGAAACCATTGTATTTCAAATTGAATAGATTTGTTTTATAAATATCCATATATTAAACCATTTTTTTCACAAATTTTTAACATTTTTAACATTGTAGAATTTATACTTTCTTACTATTATTATAAGCACAATCATTATTTCAGTTTCTATGAAAAGAAATTTCAGTTGATAGCCTTTCTACTACATGCCAAATTAATAGAACAATAATATAAGGTAATAATCTAAGTTGTTTTTAAATTCATTTTATAAAACAAAATTGAACATTTTTTCTGAAATAGTGTTAACTAAACTTTAATCCTAAAACAGAGAAGCAACAAATTCTGAAATTAGAGCCAAGTACATGCTTGCATAGTTAGCCCAATTGCTATCCTAGGAACATGATGCTGGCACATTTACTGTGTGTGGATTCCACATGAATTATCTCTTTCTAAGATCAATTATTCATCAGTTATCCAAAAAAAAGAACACTGCAAGAATGGCAGGCTATATGATAGATTTGAAGGAGCCAACTATGATGCAATTCATCAAAAATATACATTCTAGACAGCAAACCATTTTAGGTCAAGTTAAAAGACAGCTGTAACACAATGCACTGTAACATGTTGGCAGGCATTATTCCAGTTGAAACACTCACAATGGCTTTAGGAAGCTCAAAATCAATTTACTGACAGTTTGTTTGGAAAAAAAAATACTTCCTTTGCCAAAGACACATAATGAATGCATGCAAACAAAAGAATATTAAGGTGCCTAATTTATACTAATCAGTGGTCTAAATTGAAATGCTAGTATAAAATTAATGTGTCCAGTTCATATGCAATGATGTGCTCCTTATAAGAATGTTACAAGGTATGTAATATATATTAAAATCTTTATTCAAAAATAATCTGAAGCATAGATATCTATGTGGAATAATAAATCCTATAGAACACAAATTATAAGAGATTATCCCAATGTATAATATACCAGATTCCTGTAGATAAAATAGAAGGCTCATGAAGTATCTTTCTGATAATTCTATTATTGGGAATATTTGTTGATGAAAGGTAAAGTATCATTGAATCTCAAAAGCTCCCACATCCCAAGGAGGGCATATTAATCTCAAATAACATAATAAATGGATCAAAATGATCTACTCAAATAGAGAAGCAAGATTATATGAAAAAGGTGACAATAAATATTTGATGCTCAAATTTATTTTGCTCTTCAGAGCCTCAAAGATGGAAACTAATATCAAGATAAGTCTTTGGTCAATGCCTATGAAGAAATAAATAAAATGTCTAAATGAGGACACATTATCATACTCTCTACAGCACCCAAATGACCTGAGCTTCATTTTAAGTGATGTCATCAGAGGACTTTCCTACAAGTTCAGAGACTAAATTCACCCTTGGGAGCTTTCTACAAGCCCACCTACACTTGTTGTAACTAATTAGTCTTGGACTGTCTCTAAAAACTCAAGATCCAAGGACCCTGGTGTGCTGTGTTAGCAAATGACTGCCATCCCAGTTTGGAGCAAATTTGTACTCTCTATACTTTGGTACTGGAACATACTTGTTGTGGGTCACCTGCTTTAATAAGGAGGGAAAATAATAAACAATAAACAATTGCAATGTACAAATTAATTCCCCTCATTAAAGCTTTTGATGAGAACAGAAACAGTTTCCTAAAATAATGTGTTATTCTTTTAGGAGGGTGAAATATATGTTATTCTTTCACATATAGAGAATAATTCAATGTCCACTATGATGAATATGGCTACACTGTGCTTGTTTCTATATTCCACTTCTGACTGGTGATCTCATGGCTGTGATATTTCTGTGTGAATTTTGTGTCCCAGTTGGATAAATGGATTTAAAGTTGAATCTGTTCTTAGTTTCTTCCCTTTGTCTTTCATGGGAAATACCAGAGTGAAGATTATAGGAACAAGTAGAGGAAAACTTAGTTCCAGCTAAGAGTGAGAAAGCTTGCTTGTTTGTTCTCGCTGTGTTTATAATGTTGGTCCTGGGTTTACCAGAGAAATATATCAGTTCAAGAAAAATTGAGACCAAAAGTGATTTGTGTTCTTTCACACTTCCAAATTGTTTTTTGACTATAATAAAATGCTATGATTTCAGTAAGGAAAATATAATTGCAGTTGTTTTTTGTTGATAATATATCAATGAAAGATCCAGTTGTTACCAGAATGATGAAAATCCTGCATGAATTAAAATACCTTTCTTTATATCCTCTTTCGTAACTCATGTTCATTATTGCACTCAGTTCTTTCCCAAACCCTTTACCTTTAGCTTTTCCTCTTGTAATAATGTACTCACTTGGACAATTGTTTGCATACAAATGTCTGCTGGCTAGATTTCACAGATGAGAGAGTAAACAGTTGTTCATTCTCAAACTATGTAAACTCAATATACATTCTATATTTATCAAATATTCCTGAATATTTTAACTTCATTTCTTTAAAACAAATAGTATTTCTATATATACTCCAAATGCTCACTTCATCTGTTGATTATTAACTTCTTGGATGATAATTCCTGTTGTACTGAATAAAGTAGAAGAAAATATTTTCGACCAGTTGCATAAGTCATTCAGATACAACTGGGACTTATCTGTGAAAATATGCCTATCTCATTTCAAAGACTACTAAATACTGCACAGAAACTGCCTAGCATACTACATAATGAACAGATTCAAAAAAAGGCTACTTTCTACTTTAGATTTTGCTGTTTCAACTGACTTGAATTTCTTGTTTTTTATGAATAGTGAAAATAATGTGTTTGTAACAATATTTTGACTTGAAGAAGGTCACTTTAGTGAGCACTCAATAACAGTTCTCTGGGTTAAATGAGGACAGGATCTTGAGAGTTTATCTTTTGATAGACCAATGCCTACCAAGAATTTGTAGCCTTGATTGTGTTGAGATTTAAAACCAAAAAGTATTTGTGGTTAGAGCACACTCATGTTTGTGTGCTGGGATGGGAGGAGATGGATGTTCTTCTGTTAATCCTAGATGTGATTGGCAGATTTTTGTGTCACTATATAATGAATGTCAAAAGCACTTCACTCGCTCTTGGTCAGAAGTGTCTCCATCTACTTACAGGTAATTGAAGAGAAGGTATTCTCATTTAGACCTTATACCCTAAGTCATCTGCTATGTCCCTGTTGTAGATCTCACTTTGAACAGGTGTGTCTGCACCCTGGCAATAAGGGTCTCTTATATACCGCAGATCTGGCCTATACTATGATTGTGTTTTCTACTTCCTTGACAAATGACAAATGACAAATGACAGGATAACTATCCTGTGACTAGTATAAGAAACCTGCTCTGACTTTGCTTTTCTCAGTTTGTCATAGCTTAAATATTCCCAGGATTGTTACTCTAGTTGGTGGTAGAGCTGAGAGAGAGGGGCCTGAAAATGAGGTAGGCTAAACTCTCTTGCAATACTCACTTTATTCAGAAGATCAGACACCTGATATTCTGAGGGTTATGGAGGATCATCTGAATAAAGCAAACAATCACAAAGACAAGTCTCACATAGAAAAACCATGCTTTTCCATAGAGGTATAATAATAAGAACAGCTAAAGTAAGTTCAGTCCCATCCAAGGACAGAGAAACACTCTGTGTATAGAAGAAATGGAGGCCACAAGACTCAAATCTTATTATCTCACAAGCACTCAGAATTTTCTTCATACAACATGATTCTTGAATCATGTTGTAAAAACTCACTATGCAGATTTTTAATCAGAAATGCATCAAGCACCACTTTCTCTACAAGATTTGCATTATATCTATTTATGGATTAGCAAGAATGCCCTTTCTATGGTACTTTGGCTCACTTATACCTTGCTATAAATTTCAGTCCTTTGCTAATTAAGAAATTAAGCATTGTTAATGAAAAATACAACCAGTGGATAGAGATAAGATCATTTGAAAGAGAAATTTTTAATATTCTAATGTTCTTTTTAAAAACTGTTTCCTAAAGTTTCCTTACTTTTCCCACAAAATTTATCTAATAATATTAACTCTAAGTGCTTTCTTGGTTATAGTGAAGTTGTAAGGTCCATTATCTACAGAGTACATTATATATATATATATATATATATATATATATATATATATATATATATATGATTTTGCTGTTCTTTCAAGTAATGTGTAGAGAAAAAGTCATTTTGTTGGATCATTTTAAGGAGAAAGTGTTTCATTTATGAGAAAGTATTTTGCAAAGATAATCTCAGCTAATTATATAAAATTTAAAGAGAACTTTTGATTGTTTAATGGAGATTATGGCTAAGAAACTTTGCTAATAGATGTTATTTACAATAACATTAGGATGAAACTTAAATTATTTCTTATGCATTATTTTTATAGTGCCTACCAACATAAAATGAAAGCATCATTTCTCCAGAAGTTATATAATTCACATTCATAATAAACATATTTAGGAATTGTATTTATTCTGACAGTCTCATGTATGCTTCCTGATTAATTCTGATGCTACACTCTTTTTTACTTTAACTATTTTTAACACCATCACCTGACTGTGGATCATATTGTTCTGTTTTGCATCTCACTGAGCTTAAACTTTGGGTCCTAGTTGTGACCATATTTTTTTTTTTACCTTTTTCTTTTTTTTTTTTTTAGTAATTTTATTAAATTATAAAAAGTTTCCATTTACGCCCCTCCTCCCAACGCCCTCCCACTCCCCCCTCCCTCTCCTCCTCCCTCTTTGTCCCCAAGGGAAGTCAGGGTCTCCTGCCCTGTGGGAAGTCCAAGTTCCTCCCCCCTCACTCTGGGTCCAGGAAGGTGAGCATCCAAACAGACTGGATCCCAAAAATCCAGTATATGCAGAGGAAACCAGTCCCAGTGTCATTGTCAATGGCTTCTCGGAAAGACTGCAGGCCAGCCACATTCAGAAAAACCAGCCACATTCAGAGAATCTGGTTGGATCACATGCTCGTTCAGTCACGGTCCATCTGGCCTTGGTAAACTCTCATTAGATCCGACCCCTTGTATCAGTGGGTGATAGTATCCCTCGCAGTCCTTCGTCATTTTCTTCCTCCTTTTGCTCCTCGTTTGGATCTTGGGGGGCTCAGTTCGGTGCTCCAACGCGGGCCTCCATCTGTTTCGTCATCCAACGCCAGATGAGGGATCTATGGTGATAAGCAAAATATTCATCAGTATGGTCACGGGCCAAGGCCGGTTCAGGCACCCCCTCCTCTGTCCAGAGGACCATATTTTTAAACATCTCTATTAGGGCCTGTTTGCCTCTCCAGCAGGGATATAACTAAAGACATGACCCTTACCCCTGAAAATGATATTAGTGGCAAATGTATCAACAGGGAAGTATAAAGTTCAGTGGTCCCCTCTGCTATCTCTTCCTGGCTATTGGCAGATCAACTCGTGCTCAGAAAAGTCATTTACTTTTAAGAACTGTGTCAGCCCCAGATGATGGCACTTCGCAGTTTCCTACCTTTTCTATGCTTCTTATATTCTACCATCTCCTTTTTCTCAATATTTCTTAAACCTTAGTTGGAGTGAAATAAATAGTATTTAAAAAAAACAGTATTTGTATTTTTCTGCTCATCCAACATTAACCACATTATAAGAAAACACACAAAATTCACTCTTAAGATTAAGCACGTTTAAACCAGACATGAATGCGATATAAGACATTTTTGAATAAAGCAACAATAAATCAAAATTCTAAATTAATTTTTAGTACAGATTTACAGGTTTGTCAATTAGTCATTCAACATTAATCTTAAACATTTTGTAAACCATGTAATGAATAAAAAATTTATATCAAGTCCAAGGAAAACTAAAGTAATAAATTGACAGAAGTTATAGTAAAATATTAAAATAACTAATTCAACTCTAATTAAAGCATTTGTAATTAATTACATATTTCTACTTTAGATATTGATCATGTTACAGCTTTAAAATTCATTGGGATTTTTCATAAAAATAATTTTTACAGTTATTAAATCACTGGATCAGTTTTGAAAATTTGTTCCAGTGAAGGAAAGATTTCTGACTTGCACAAAAGTGGCCACAGTTTAGTCATTTGTTACAGGGACAGTTAAGGATTCTGTTGTCTGTAAAGATTTTTTTTCAACAAGAAAACACTGAAATATTGGAGGATGTTAGTGACACGATTAGCCACTAAGTGAGTGTTTTGCTTCCTGATGTAAGCTGAATTAAATTACCCTCCTGTGCCTTTCACATTGGAGCCAGAACGTCTACCTCATTTAATTTTAAAATAATTTTCTCTAAGCAAATTATGGAGGTAACTTCTAAAGAATTCATGTTGCACCATAATTAGCAGATACAGTCCTTTTGAGTAGGAAGGTTTTCATCGCCTCTTACAATATGGATTTAGGTTAAATTCTTTTCATCATAGCAAATATTCAGCTATGAAATATGTTCTTAAGGATTTTAAGACAATCATGTTTAACATTTTATAGTGTGTCACGTTTGTAGAAAAATCAATTCAGGCCAAACCAAAACTGCATTGAGATATAAAATCCCTTGTTTTGTAATATTTTAGTTGTTTCCTTGAATTCTGATAGACTCTATTAACTACTGTGAAGAAACTCTGGATCATAATATCTCAGGGATTAGGTAAGAAACTTGGGCATATTCTTGAAATTCTGGGGAAAATGGAATTATCCTAATTATTTTATAGAAGGGTTTGGATAAGAATATTTGAGAAAATAGCCTTATGCTGTTTATCAATTGATCTCTGGATTTAATAGAAAGTCTTGTGTTATAAAGTTACAGTAGTACCTCTTATTTATTAAAATGTGAGAGTTAGACACACTCCACTTACAAATTTGCAAACGATGATTTTAAAGGATATATATGCATATATGGTTTTGTGCATATATTTATAATATATGTGTCTACATAAAATGAAGGCAAGTACATTATATATTAAGTATGGATACAAGATCTATGCTATATTGATTTTTGTATGCACATTTGATTTGTTCAAGATTAAAGGAAATGATGGAATTATTTCATGTTTGCCTACTTATAAGTGCAAAGTTTTCAATGATTTCTTAGTGTGTTATGATATGACACTTGCGTGTGCAAGTTGATGACTGAAGAGACAATCAAGTGTGTGCCCCAATCATAGAGTCAAGTAAGAGAGATACATCATACATGCTCAATGACTGAAACGAAACAGAAACATATTTGAAGGACAGCGTAGGAGATGTACTTTCAATTTCTATATTATTCTTCTGTCCTCTTGTAACTTAAAGTTCTGTAAACCAGAATATGAATGATCTATGATTTCTGGGCTATTATACGCTGGGCTGTGGTTTCTAACGAAATGACACCCTGAGTAGCAATAGTACTTCCTTGTCCATAGAAAAATTAATTATACAGAGTGTGTAGGATGTCCCCTAGCAACATAGATATAAATGAAAACACGTTAAAATTACAAATATAAATAATATACCTAGGTATCTCCGAATTTCTATTGATATAATTAAGTCTAAATGTATTTGAGTAATGTTTTGTTTCCTTTTTATTTACACAGTGCAAACTAGATTATCAGGCGTGTGTCTTAGGAAAGCAGATTTCTATCAGATGTGAAGGGCGCTGCCCATGTCCATCCGATAAATCCACAAGCACAGGAAGAAGTGTTAAGAGAGGTAAGTGTTCTAAATTTATTTACAGCTTTAAATATAATCCACTATTCCAGAGTATTTCGTAATAAAGGGTAATTAATTAACCTGAGAAAAGGTTGCTTTTATACATACAACTAGCTATAAGGATAGCCTCTCCTTTGTCAGATTATTCTCACTTGAACCTCAGTTATATAGATGTCTTCCCCATGTCGTTCACAGTTATTATAAAAAATAAAGTGAAACTTGAGGACTGTTTATTTTGTGTTTGGTATGCAAATCTAAAATCTCTAATTTATTTTTAAATTCTTAGATTTGAAATGTGAGGATTTAGTCTGATATTTTCAGACTTAGGAATTGAGACTTATTTGAGCACATAAAAAATTAATTGAATATTGTTGTTATAAAGGAGATGCATACCCAGTATGCAGTGTACTTATGCATGTGAATTTAAATGAAACAGTTTTGTAAATAAAACATTTTAATAACTTAATAAGTAATACCTTCTGTTTTCTTAGATTACCTCCTGAAATTTTAGTGGTGGTTTTTGTGTGTGTGTGTGTGTGTGTGTGTGCGCGCGCGCACGTGCATTTGTGTATCTATATACATGTGTGTGAAATTGCCATTATACTTTTGGAAAGGGCTACAGAGTACCAAAATTAGCATTGGTATTTATAACTGTTTGACTCTTCTAACTTGAGAATTATCATTCCATGGTAGAGAAATATTCATTACCAGTCTTTTTTTTACCCCCATTACTAGTCTTTTTCTGAAAAATTTTGTATAAAGGCTACAAAGATAAAAAAATGTAATTTCATGTCAAATTTCATTAAATCATATAATATACTACATGCTAAACCATACTATTTTGAACATGGAATGCTGGATTTCTCTATTATAACAAAATGCCAAGGCTATTGAGTTTATAAATAGCAAAGGTTAATTTGGACTTATGGCTCAATGGTTTTAGTACTTGATTTTGATATGATATCACAGTATAGAACTGTGGAAAAAGCAGAAGCATCCATCTCATGGTAGCCATGAAACAGGACAGTTTCCAAATCATTTTCAAGAGTTTATGTTCCAAGAACTAACTTCCTTCCTGGACTTCAAATACTCAAACACTGTGGATTTTCTCCAACTGCCTAGTAGTGACACAGACTTGGAAGCTGAAATATTCAGTCCACAAACCTTTAAGGGACATTTAAAAATACAGGCCATAGTATAGCTCTTGATCGTTGTTTTGAACCCATGATGAATATGTTATTTTAGACCTATAGTCTGAAACCTAGTGGTATCAGTTTTTAACATATCAGTCAGTAAACTAATTCACATGAATATTTTAAATAAAATCATATGAAGACGCTGACAATTGTTAAACGTATAATTATTGTTCAAAAGAGAATCAATCGATTTTAAAGTGGGCAGTGACTACCCGGTATTCTCCAAGTGGCTGAGATGCCTTCTAATCGCAGCCATATGCTTTACACATTGCTTCTTTTGTCTCACAGTAGAAGAGATTAACTTCCAAACTTTGTTACTTATGTATCATTTTTCTGTCCAGTTTTTTTTTCAATATGTTCTAAAATGACTTTTGGCACAATGAATATGTCAATTATCTCTATAACATCTCGAGTTAATCATAACTTTCTTTCAACTGAGATTTTTATATCTTTGCCTTTCTCACTCTGCTCCCCAGTGAATACATTTCCACAGTTGAAATTAAGACTTCTAACTGTGGTAATCACTTCAGCCATGATATAAATCCTACCATATTCATATCATTTATTTTATGTATAGTCCATTAAGAACTTTTGGAATGTTTTCTTTATAAGTGTTTTCACCAAAATTGCCATGCTCCTACAACAAGCTTTTTGTTTAATAATATTTCACAATTTCAATCTTGCTTTTGAATGAGGAAATGTGTTTTACATGGTATCTCATTATCCTACCATTTCATAAACTGTGATAGAATGCCGGTATGGATTAAATTAGGAAAGTAACACATGTATAAATAGAACCCCCAGTGAATAAACAATAATTGTTTTGTATCACTTAAATTTTAATTACAGTATTTTTATTAATATATCATGACGCAAACTTTTCTTAAAGTCATACTATCAGGGGATAAAGACAATTGGAGTTCAATTGTGCATCCAAAGAGAGGTAAGAGGATTGTGAACTAATTCTGCTCTGACAGATTGTCAGGGCAAACTTAGAACAGGATTTTGCCAGCTACTGTGGAAAAGCAGTACAGAAGATTTTGAATGTCATTTCTCCACAGTGCCAAAGGCCAAGAGACATGGGAAATGTAAAACTCAGTTCAGCATCATTTCTAATCTTCCACCTGTCATTTATAGTAGAAGCATGTCTTAGGGCGCCTGTGCAGTGCAGGAAATTCTTTTTAATGTCGTATCTGTTAGAGAAGTAGTGAGAAGGAAACTCTACTCTATGAAATAGCTCTTTGGTCTTTCTGATCTTCCCTCTGAGGTCAAATTGATAGAACACCAGGTTTTCAGTTTATTAATTTCTCAGTGAACCTTTTAAATTTGCTTGAACTTTATCAGTACTAATAAAATAGGTTTTACTTACAAGTAGAGGGAAGTGTATTTTATCATTAGTCTCTCAATAGAGTTAGTCCTTAAGGGATATACATAAATTGGTCAAGCAATTAAATGTAAACATCATAAATGAAGAATTATAGATAATTTACAGTTTTAGAATTCTGGATCCTGATTATAGACAAAGATTTAAACTAATCCTTCAATAAACCACTTGAATATAATTTTCACATATTTCACACTTACAGCTTTCCCTCATTTAAAAACATCCAGAGCATCAACTACAGGAAATACTGTTCGGTTATGAGATTTATTCTTTGAAAGGTGTACCCACATTATTATAAGAATGAGGCCATATCAGCTGATCATAAAAGACCATGGCATGCTTGTATAGCTAGGAAAATATAAGATTTATTGTAAACATTAACTCAAAATAGAATATTTTCTTAATTTTAGTATATTCATGTAAATGCAATTATCTGTTCTAAAGGAGACTTACATCATCAAAGACCAAGAACTTCGAGAAAGAGCTTAGAAAAAGATCATATTCCCTTGAAACTTGAAAATGTTACCCTAGACATATTGTTCATTGCAATAGTTCATAAGCGGAGTGAACCACATATCTATAAAATTGAAAGTGCTGTGTTTTGTTATTCCTTTGATTTTAGGGTCAGTATGTTATTTATTTGGCTTTTCTATTCTAACTAGAGTATGAATTATGTCTCATGCTTACTGCATTTATGGGTCATGGAAACTTTAGCTTCCTCTTGTGTTGTTGCTTCACCCCTGCCCCCCAGGCTTTAAGACATCAGAGTGTGTGCATCTGGAGCATTTCTGCTACCATTGTCTGCCATCACTGCGGCAGCCATATCAAGGTGCCAGCTGAAAACGTGATAAAAAATGTCTTATTTTGTCATGACAGCTTAGCCAGCTAATGGGCCTATGGCTTTACATTGATATCGTCTCTTCTGAAGATGCAGAAATATTTGGATGGTTTCTTTGGTTTTTGTTTTGTTTTTGTTTCCTTACTTTCTGTTTATTTATTGAAGCTCTATCCTTTATCCGTGACAGCCTTCACTTATTTGTTAGTTTGTTGGGTACTAAGAAAAAGCATTAGCAGTGAATTTCATGTTTCTCAGAAATCACGTACAAACGTACACAAAGAATGACTGCTTACCTCCCAGTTGAAACAGAAGCTGTGCAAAATATATTTATGATATATATTAGTCATTATGCCCAATTGCCAGGATATAGTGATAATTAATGATCTTTAAATAAAATGATGCAGCCTTATAACATAAAATGTAAGAATGGAAAGAAGGGGAGATAATAGCTCAACAGTTGAAAGCATGTATTTCTCTTTCAGAGGACCAGACTTCAGCACCCAGAACCCATGCTTTATAGTTCACAACAACTTGTAGATCTAGCTTCCTCTGCTCACCTCTGTGGAGACACATGGACATGGGGTACACAGTTACCGTGATTCCCATAATCATGAAGATAAATAAGATTAAAAACACATGTTTTATAGAAGATATTAGAATGGAAAAAACATGTTGATCTTTTTACTTTAGAAATATTACAATTATTTTAAATATTTAATGGTCTCCTTTTTTTACTTAGGTTGCATAACAGAACAAATGTGTAAACAAGTTATACTCGGGGTTTATTTGATGACTCTAAAATAGAAAAGGAAAAGTCAAGGATTTTAACATATGGTTTGCTCTAATGCTTACATAGTTACTACTTGCAGACTTGAGGATCCAATTTGGGATGTGTCTAACATTGATTACTTTAACTTAACATAATGTGATATCAGCATTTTGCATTCTGTAAAATAAACAACACTGTCCAATCATAATTCCTGCTGATTTGGCAAGAAACTCCACCCTAACACTCGACTAAGCATTCATCAGTTGAGATCAACAGAGCTGTGTCCATTAGCAGAGTAGCAAAGTTATAACTTTCTGAATGATTAATGAGACACCGACTCAGTTTCTCTGCTGACTAAATTTTCATTTTAATTGAGTTTTCATAGAACACAGTTCTTACAAACATTCTTTTAAAATATAAGTCTACTTATTCAAAGGATAAATTTTATTAAAAGTGTACATGAGTAGACTTAAAATAATATCAGGGTATCACAGCATAGAAGCTAGATAATAATGGTATTGCACACAATTTGGGTCAGAGACAATATCATCTATATTTAGTAAGTGCTCATTTTGAATATGTAGGGAGATAATAAAATATACCTTTCTTATATTTGTCTTGTATTATTGAAGACATGGAGCTGTAGTGGTAAAGCTTGGCAATTTCAGCAACTTTGTATAATTTCTGACGTATGAGTAGATAAAATGATGAATTGCGTTTTAAGTGGATTACTGTTTTCCAGAGGAATCTGGGTTTTCTGAGATTCACTTTCTGAACTAAACTTGAATATTGTGGAGCATTCTCCTGAGAACATCTAAATGTCAGCTTTAAGAAATGTTCACTTATAACCATAGATTGCTGTAGATGATATTCGATATAGGATTTAGTTCATATTTGGTATTTCTATAATGTGTAGCTTTAGCAGCAAAAACAAGCCCCAGAAGCATAGTAACAAAATCACAAAGTATCACAATGGCATAATAATTTGAAATCAGCTCATTAATATTCTTAAGCATACAACTGAAATTAAAGGAAGCCATTTAATGTCACAAACTATTTTTAATAATGTTATTTATTCATTCATTCCACAAGTAATTTATACAATAAATATATAGCATATATAACATGTAAAAAATGTATGCATGTATGTGAATCATCATTTTTAAGTGAACAAAGACTTTATATGAAGTGATAAGATTTTTTGCTTCTCTGTTTTCATACACATCTATATATGCACAAAGATATCTAAAATTGCTAATATTGCCATTAAAGATACTACAAAACATCTTTGACAATTTACATGTCCAATATTAAATATTGTATCATACCTAAAATTAAGTCATTTTGCTTTTGTTTACCTTTATGTTAGCCTATAGCATTCATCTTTTTAAATAATTGAAACTATTAAGCAATTACTTTTAATTAATGTTTAGCCTTATTTGGTACACTTCATTAATCAGTAATTTCTTTATGTTAGTCATACAACGTTTTCCACAATTGTATTTCTCTTGCAGTGTTCTTATGAAATGTGCATGTCAAATGTATCTTTTATAAGCAAATATTTGTAATTCTTCTGTAATAATCAAGGAGTTCCAGCATAGCCATTTGGAAGCCCTTCATACTCTAGTGAGTAAAAGAGTTGTGTCATATTTATAGATTAAAAGAACAATTACATTTTTTAAACAGCATTTAACTCCCTCCTCTTACATTCCCATTCGAGATACTTAAGAAGTAAGGATTATGTATTCCTTTATATCTATACACAAAACATTACTGTTATTATCATCACTTCATGATAGCCATATTGTTCTTCATCTAGAAGGTCAGAAGGCAAAGATTTTGAAAAGAGTGTAGGTGGTATTTCTTCATAGACTATCACTTAGTTTGCTAGCACACGTTCTTCAGATTCTATTAAAATCTTACTAACTTCATCAAGGTTCTCCTTGACGTTTCCTGGGATATTTGAAAATGTCTGCTCACCCAATATGACCACAGACCAATGAAATAGTTTCACACAAGTCTGTTTTGGTGAACTGCAGGCAGAGTTTTTCTCCCACCTGCCAGTTCACAAATATCCGGGAGCCACTTCACAAATTATAACATGGAGGCTTATCTGAAATATCAATGATTGGTCAATAGCTCAGGCTCATTACCAACTGACTCTCACATTTTAAAATAATCCATATTCCTTATTTGCTCTCTGTCACATGGCGGTACCTTTATTAACAAGGCATGTTCCTCTGTTGCTCCCTCTGTATCTGTTGGCCTCTTTTTTGGCTCCACCCTTCCTTTACCCACCATTCTGAGTTTGTCTTTCCCTATCTAACCTCCTCCTCTCCAGCAATAGGCCAGTGAGCTTGTTTATTAAACCAATTATAGTGACATATATTTATACAGTATATAAAAGGATTTTTCCACAGAATGAACCAATGTGTTTAATTAGATTTCTTACAGGAGTTTGGATGAATACAACTATATCACCGAAAAGTCTACCCCACCATAAGTGGTGACTCAAGAAAAGAAATGAAAAAGGAAAAATCAGTTGTATCCCTATAATCCCTGTGCATTAGGAGACATTGTTTCATTATGGATAAGGATGTTGCATTGAATGGACTTCCAATATATGTTAAGATCACAGAAAGTGGCTTAACCTTTTGAAAATGGCATCCTGATCTCTTGCTGGTTCTGATTTCCATGGCTAATGCAATATTACTGCTATCATCTCCCCAGTAATTGGGCATCTAACCATCAGTCCTATACCCCTTCAATCTATCTTAACAGCTCACTAGGCCTCATCAAGCTGAGAACTGCATTGTTGTTTGCTATACTTATTGCAATGCTTAAGATTGTGTGTAACAAACATATTGTAACAGAGAACTAAGTTTTAATTATTAAGACTTCAGATGAAAACAAGTATGAGATAATAATACCAAGGCTTGGCATGTAGTAAAATACAATTGAGAGAGTACAGTGTTAATTAATCAAAATTCTAAGACTAACTTGTCTCAAATTCCCGTAAAATTCTAGGATGCTTGACCCAATATTATTGCTTAAAGTCGTATATTTAGAATGGTCATAATATGAACAAGAAAAGCCATCATTTGAACTGGAAATACAATGTTGTAGCATCTAGAGTAAAACTAATGCCCTATAACTTGGAAGTGGTTAAAGTACATAAGCTTCATATTAGTTCAACAAAATGCCAGAAAAAGCCAATTAAAAGAGAAAGTGCCTAAAATCTCCACAGCTTCAGTCTGTGGTTACTCACCTCCATAGTTTCTGGACCTACAGTTGCAAGAAAATTTGACTACATTGTACACCTTATTACATGAGAAATCTAATTAGGTAACCTAGAATAAAGTTCTACAATGAAGCGTTGTATACCAAAAGAACAAAATCCAAGCATTTCTTATAGACTGAATAATGCTCCCTACTAGAATAAAATAAATCAAATTTGTACATCTAACACCTAATTACAAAAATATGCTTAACATAGTTCTAATTGTAAAAAATTATGCAATTCAGGAGGACTAGTCGTATACAGTACTAGTGATACTTTGGGGTAAACATAAAAAGCCATATGGCAGGATCAACAGGAAGGTAGCTATTAAAAGAAATATACTCAGGCTGGAGAGATGCTCAGATATTAAGAGACTAGATACGCCTTCAGATGATGAGCAAGGCTCCAAGCTCTCGTCATGAATGTCTCACAACCACTGGAGACTCCACCTGCAGGGCATCTGTATTCTTTTCTGGCTTCCACAGCAACCTCTTCACATAACAAATGTCAGTAGATTTTTTTTAAAAAGAAGCATTCTGGTTCTGAATTCACATGTTCACCTGCTTTACGTGTTGGAACTGGTTTTTAATAAAGGTGTTATCAAGTCCTTGAGATGATTTGTACAACAGTAACACTAGCAGTGTTTTACATACTCCGTAAATAAACACTCAAGAAGATAAAGATTGGATCAGCACTGTTATTAATATGATTTAACCATACCTAATAATTATATGAAAGGGATTTCAAGTGTATAAAATTTGAAGTTCTTGTACTTTAAAATGATAAACCTAACATATGCCCCATCTAATATACAATTAGTCTGATTATTTTCTTTTGAGTTTATATCATTTATGCTTTAATCTCTGGTCTTAAAATTTTTAAATTTTTAATTTTTTGCCTACTTATTTTGCTGCATCAAATTTAGTGAATAGGATTTTGACATCATATTTTGTAATAGCTGTATCCTCTCCCTTTATAAGACTCATAATTTGGTTATTTTCAAATAGGCCAAGACATTAAGTTGTATCAAATGCAAGAAGTAGGAAGTGACTCCCTCCTGCTCTCTTCTAAATTTAATCCCTGTGCTCATTTCTTGGCTTCTATTTCTGACTGTGAGGGAACCTTATCCAATTCTAACCTACTTGTTAGATAAACTCCTGAATTTATACACAGTTTTGGGGATGAAGTTGCTGCAGATGAAAAGAACCAAGGTGAAAACATAATCTGATTAAGCTCAATATCTGTTGGGAAAAAAATAACCGTCATCCAAGTGAGCTAAGAAACACAATATCAATATCTACAGAAATAAATGAGTCAAAATACTATTTGGGAATTACTAAACTCACATGTGTGAAAACAAGCTCTTATTGTTTGGAAACTAACGGGAAGAGAGCCATGAGAATCCCAGGACAAGTCTAGCTGTAGGCAAATGCATTCTTTGGAGACATCGCTGGAGTTTTTATTGCAGTACGAATTTTCATTGCAATGTGAAATTACATCAAAAGAAGAAGCATTCAGTGAGTATCATGAGTTCAGAAGCCAGCTGTGCTGGCAAGGGTTTACATCATCCACTGGGAAGCATGTCCCATCGCCTTCCCCCACACACGCAAAAGGAAATGTTTTTGGTTTTATTTAATTAAAAAAACTTACTGCGGATGGCAATCTCTACATATTGCACAAACATGTAATGCAATATATTCTTTTGTGAAGTGAGGGAGTCCTGACCTAGAATTTTAAAGAGAAATTTAATAAAATAAGATTTGTTTTAACTGAAGTCTATCTCACTGAAAATGGCCTTAGTCCTTCCAGCAGAGAGATATAAAATAATAAATATAAATAAACACACAAACAACAACAACATCAAAAAGAAATGGATTGATTTCCTGGGTGCTTTTTCTTTCTTTTTTTTTTCTTTTTAATTTTTTTTCCTTATTTATTTATTTAAAGAATTTCCACTTCCTCCCCTCCTCCCAATACCCACCGGCTCCCCCCAGTCCCTCTCCTCCTCCCTCACCATTCCCAAGAGCAGTCAGGGTTTCCTGCCCTGAGGGAAATCCAAGTTCCTCCCCCCTCCCTCCAGTTCCAGGAAGGTGAGCATCCAAACAGACCAGGAACCCAAAAAGCCAGTCCATGCAGACAAAACAAGACCCAGTGCCATTGTCAATGGCTTCTCAGTCAGCCCCCATGTCAGCCACATTCAGATAATCTGGTTTGATCTCATGCTCGTTCAGTCCCAGTCCAGCTGGCCTTGGTGAGCTCTCATTCGATCAGTCCCCTTGTATCAGTGGGTGAACGCACCCTTCGCGGTCCTGACTTCCTTTTTCATGTTCTCCTTCCTTCTGCTCTTCATTTGGACCTTGGGGGCTAAGTCCAGTGCTCCAATGTGGGTCTCCTTCTCTATCTCCATCCATCGTTGGATGAAGGTTCCCTCTGGTTCTGCTTTCCTTGCTCACGATCTCCCGCCCTCTGCTTCTCATTTGGACCTAGGGAGTTAAGTCCAGTGTTCCAATATGTGTCTCTGTCTCTATCTCCATCCTTCGCCATATGAAGGTTCTGTGGTGACATGTAAAATATTCACCAGTATGGTTATGGGCCAAGGCCAGTTCAGGGCACCCTCCCCTCTACTGTCCAGGGAACAATCTGGGTACCTCTTCTTGGGCCTGGAAACCCCTCCAGAATCAAGTCTCTTACAAACCCTAAAATGGCTCCCTTAGTTGAGATATAAACTTCCCTGCTCTGGGTGCTTTTTCTTAAACTATCTGATTGAATGTCTTTCTTCATGGTATGACAGTTACCTTCATAAACCTTTCTTATGGAGTCATTTGAATTTATTATTCAGCTTTCAATATTTGTATTTCATGGTACAGGTTCACTCTTAGTAAATTCACTGTTCACCACATTTATCACATGGAAAGATCCTTATGTGCCTTATGAACAATGGAGCAGGAAGAACCTATCTGGATATTTTAGGCAGAAACTGCTCATTTGTTTCCTTGCTGCCCAGACCTGAATAATCACACAGAAGCTATATTAATTATAACACTGTTTGTACAATACATTGTGCACATTTCTAGCTAACTCTCACATTTTGAATTAACCCATTTCTATTAATCTGTGTATCATCATGAGGCTGTTCCCTATAAGTAAGGCTCCGGTGAATCTGTCTCCTTTGATAACTACATGATGTCCCCTTGATTCCTCCTACTCTCTATGTATCTCTGTTCAGATTTCCTGCCTGGCTTTATTCTGCCATGCCATATGCCCAAATCTGATTCTTTATTAACCAATGGTAATAAAACATATTCACACCATACAAAGGAGAAACCCACAGCAGGTTTTATTTCTACGAGTAAGAAATATTGATCCCCCCCCAACAATTAGCTCAGGGAATGGAAATCTATGATTGCCATGTAAGTCATTTGTATTAAAATAGTTATGTATAATAATATCAAAAAGTTATAATCCAGAATGTATACATTCCTTAAGAAAATACAATAACAAACAACTATAGGAGAAAAACTACCACATGAGAATCAGTGTACACAATGAACTCCATCTACTGGGTGTATGGTACTGTGGATGTATGTGACTATGTGTCTGTGGCTATATCCCATGGAGGGAGGAAACAGGAGCAAGATTCCTCTTCTTCTATGCTTCACAAAACCATTTGTTATAAGTGGAAATGAAGAGTGTTTTGTGCTAACGTTTACCTCTCTTACCTGATCATAACCATCAAATTTTCTTCATGCCTTCACTTCAAGTCCATTACCCCCGAATACTTGAAATAAAAGATGATGTTGCGTCTTATGTATACTTTCTGTTTCTGATGCATTTACACATATAAGAAAGTTTAATAAGTTTTGTATAAGAAATTAAACCCATGATTAATAATCAATTGGAAAAGACATAGCACTATACTGTGATAAAAGGAAAATGCAGTCCCTCTTGGAGTATCCATTGCACTTTACTTACTCTTTCTTTTGCTTTTGATGGAAGGTGATACAGTCCCTACATGATGACCTGAAAGTAACTGAGTATTATGGGAATTGGAGCATAACTTTAAGTTACTAACATCAAGGTTACATGAACACAAGAACTGCAACATGTAACAGCTAAAGATGGACTAACAGGAGGGATAGTGATTCTGTTTGGACACAGTGGACAGGGATGGTTCAGGTCCATACCAGGATGACACCAGACCCAGCTTTCATCCTACTGTTTCATATGGTTTACACTTCAAAACTGATCAATTGCCTATCGGTCAAATCTTCTATTTAATATTTCCATCCATAGTGGTTTCCTTAGCTATTTAAGACATTCACTCTTTCTCTGGGTCATTTTCATTTATAGAAAAATATCCCATATTTCTCATTATTAGTATAATTATATTTGTGTAAACATCAACTACAGGGAAAAAAGGATTGGCTTTTGAAACCTTATCAAAGAAAACATTATAAATGAAACAACATATTCCTGAAAGGTAAAATCTAATGACAGTATATTCTTTAAAACATTGTTTTCCCATTGTCAATAGATTTTCTTTAATTGACTCATACTTCAGATAACATATCTATTGTGGTTATATACGAAAACATGAAGCAGTCCAATACTCCTTCATCACTAACATATGGAAAGAGTTGCATTTTATTAAATAATCTTATTGATACAAGGAACTCTATAGTTACTAACTGTATTTTTTTCTCTTTATAATATTTCCTATAGCAAAAAACATCTAAGTTGACTATTTCCCAATTTATAATAGGTACATTCTTCCATTTTGGAGCATTTTATTTGATTCTGGGTCATTATTTTCTAAAACTCATTGTAGGCATATGGGTGTTAAAAATGAGATTAAAGTTCACAGCATGAAATCGATAATTACAATAGATATTTTCTATGTGAGACTAAATGCATTTTGCTTTATGAGATAGCCTTGAACCTATGGGGTAAGGTGTTGAAAGGATGTGGTTAACATATGATGTGTTTTGGTGTAAAACTGAGAAAGAGTTAATTTGTGATACTTTCAATACGATGTGACCTCCTGTTTTAATCTCCTGTCTCCAAGATTTCTATGAAGAATGAATTCCTTAAAGTATGAAACAAACAAATAAAAGCCCTTTTTTGCTTACCTTGCTACTATTGGGTATTTTGTTGCAGCATTTATACAAGTAGCTAACAAAGTAACTTATTGAAAAAGTAAAGTGAGCCACTAGATAGGAATTTAAAACAATGTTGAGGTTTTCAGACTCCCAAGGTTACAAAGAATCTGGGGAAGGAACGGACTCCAATATCCTACCTAAGTCTGAGATGAATTAAGCAAATAAAGGAACAGTAAACCAAACATATAGTTATGTCTTCATTCTGATGGTAAGTTTTGAAACTTCAGCTTTATATGAAAATATATCCATAAACATATAGGTAGATAACAACAATTAGTGAGAAAAGAGGCATAAATTGGGAAAAAGGAGAAAGGAGAGTCATATGAGAAAGTTTAGAATGAGGAGAGGAAGGACAGAATGATGTTATTATATTATGACCTCAAAACAATGAAAGAAATGATTTTTAAAAAATTAAAATTACAGCATGAAAAATAGTCACTATTATCTACTATATCTTTGCTTATACAACATTAGCGATTTTTTTTGCAATTATGTACCAAAATTTAATTTTACATAACATGCACATAAATATATATGATATGAATATATCTTTATATATTCCTAAAATGAAAAGGAGCAGACAGTGAACATAAAGAGAATGCTGTTGTCATATGCTTTGTTTATTTTCTTTATTATCATATTTTCTAATAACAAGATGGACTTATTTTCTTTTTCTTAAAATTTTAATTTAATCTTTTTAATTTAAGTATCTGCTTTTTATATATAATCATATATATTTTACTTGATATTAAATATACAATACATGTAAATAGTTTCATTTCTCTTCGATTATATGCATCTTTAAAATACACAATACATATACATGCATATATTTTAAAAACTGCTATTGTATGCATGTAAATGTTGGCAGATATAGTTATAAAGTTATAGATTTTTTTAATCTTATCTAAGCATTCTTAGGTAAAACAAACATATGACATAAAAACATCAGTAGCAAATGAACATACAGACTAGTTTATGTCCCAATTCAGAAGTCAGATTAGGCTAGGTAGAAAGCAGCACTTCCCATAGATCCAAGATCACACATCAAAACAGAAGTGTGAGGACCACACCTGCCAAGAACCTATAAAATTTAGGCAGTGAGTATTCAGAACTCTGAGAAAAGCAGGAGGAATATCCTTAATAACCCAAATTCCCAAGTAGAATGTGCAAACATGATTTTCCCAGTTACGGACATTTAATTGGTTCTGGAGTAACCCATACGTATAATGGGGGAAAAATGCATCTAAAGTTCTCCATCCACAGGTGTTCTGTGAGTATTACGAAGTCACATGAACATTTCTTTTGTTGTACAATTGGTTAGATACAACATGCCACTCTACTTTGGCCAAACCTAAAGCTTAGCAACATGAAATAACTCCCTGAAGGACTGGAACTAACCTGTCTAGCAGACAGCTTCCATATTTTACCTCTGTATATAAACAGTCTTCTTGAATGATAGTCATTTTTATCCTGAAAGGTAAAAAAATAATTTGTGACATATCAGTTATTTAAATATAACTTTTAAGTTTTTGCCTTCAAATTTAACTTTGTTACATGTAAGATCAGAAGTTGGTTTGACAAATTTGCCTCCAAAATACTCTTGAGACCTGATATTGGATGAGGAGAAACCCTTGGTTTGTACAGAGAGATGAAATACTACATAAATCATAAAGATTCTTCAAGGGTCTCTGGTCAAAGCCCCTTAGTCCTCAAAAGAATGCCATCCATTTGGAACTTGCTTCTCTACCTACTCACATGGATTCCAGATATGGACACTAATCCTAGGGTAGTGTTACTGAGAACTCATTTCTTTAGTTATCCAGTGCAACTGCTGTAGACTTACTGAGTAGAGAACCTGGCATCACCAGGAAAACCAGTGAGAAGGAAAACTGTCAGAATTCCATGTTACAGAATGTTCTTTCTACATAAACACCATTCTTTAACTTTTTAGAGCATGGCTAATTGGTAATCACAGCCTCTACCACTCTCAAAATGACTTTCACGTGCCTTGTAGCTCGTTGATGCTGCAGGTGAAGGAACACAACCACTGACACAGAGGTTTACAAATCTGCACTGCTAACGAAAAATGTGTGTTCAGATGATCTCCATTGACATCACCTTATAACAAAAATTTACACATAGTTTTGACAACCATTTGTACCTTTGTCTTAAAGTTGTTGTCACTGTGTTTTCTAGAGCATGATTTAAAAAAAATCCTTCATGTTTTGACCCTGTTTATGTCAAGATATTTTTATGAGATCCTCTGACAGAGAGGAGCACTTGGATATGACTTCAAGCCAGTAGAAAATCTTTACTAGCTGTCTGGCAGCTCCACTGTGTGGTCAAGAACTGACTGGTGTAAAAGCCTTCCTTAGAATAAGCTTTTAAGCACATAAAAACCAATCATGGGCCAAGATATCTCAGTTATCAAGAGCAGAGAGCTGGAAATAGGACTAGAGATGCCAGGAAGTAAAGTTAGAGTCACTAGGGACTTTCCCAGAGCTATGGACTTGGATGGATTAGGTCTTTGCTCTTATTTTGACAAGTGTTGCTGCTTATGTGCATATGTGCATATGTGAATAAAGCTTCAATAATGGCATCAGTTGCATTATGGTCTGAGGGCCTGTTACAATCCCAGATATATAAGTAGGTAAAATAAATATGAAAATCAAATATTAACTGAAAATGTGTCATAAAATTGCTTTAGAAAAAGTAATTTGGTAACTATAATATTACCATCTGCTTAAGCAAATGTAAATATTCATTCTAATGAGATAAAAGTGTTTTAATTTATAATTAAAATTAAACTTTGGCTGACTTTTTGGCCCTGTAGGGTGTGAAGATTTTTCAATTTTTATTGTTTAACTATTATTAATGATTAATATACATATCCTTTGTCATAAATATGGACTGCATAACTAGAAAAGTATAATCAGAGTCATTTTAGATAAAGAGCTACAAACAATTAACAACTGTGGAGAGATGGAAAATTAGTCTTCCCCAGTTATGAGCCCCTTGATTGATATTCTAACACCAAGCAATCATTCCTAGAGCATAAATATGCAGTGTACACCTAACAAAATCAAGAGGCTGGATTTATATATCTGCATTTTGTATATGCAACAATGATTGTCAAAGAAGAGATGTCTTCTCTGAGAAGAGAAGAATTGGGGTTGAAGCATGTTGAAAATACAAGGCAGAGGTAGGAAGGAAAATGATGTGATTGTATTTTAAGTAAGTAATGAAATATGAAAGTAATCATTGAACATTCTAGGTTAATCACCAGTCAAAATTCACTTTGTTTTACGAAGTTGAGGCTAACAAAAGTTTAAAACCAAACAGCAATTTTATATCCTTTATAACAAAATAAAATTAAAATATATATTTATTTGACAGTTGCATGCTGAGAAGTTATTACAGTAAAATATTAAGAGTCTTTGAAATTTTGATCAAAACCTGTTTCTAAATGAGAATTCATAATATACAGTGTTAACCAGAACTATTCATTACCTTCCATTGTACGACTTCATGCAAAGTGAAAGTACACGCAGTGTGTGATCACAGCTTATACTGCACTTATATTGCAGTATGCAGTCTAGTTGGACCCATAAGGAACAACTCAAATTCACCATACTTATAAATCTGAATTAATTTCTGACTGCTATATGTTCAAAACTTTAGTGCTGCTAAATTTTTACAAACCCCATATTCAGGTGCATGACTCCCATGTAGATCACAACCTAAAGTTTAGAAAGATGGCACCGAAATATGAATATTTCACTATCATAAAATTTGTTAGGCATTACTTATCCCAGGTACTTTCTTAAAGCTATGATTAATAACCACAGCACATGGTCTGAGTATTCACTTCATAAATCTTTTGCAGATGATTCTGATGATTTTTCTCATACACACCAGATGCAGAATTGAGATAGCTAATAGCCAAATGAGAGCAGTAGTGTTAATAAGAGGGTAAGACAAACATTTCTTTCTGTCTCTATTTGTCTCTCTCTGTGTCTGCGTGCTTGGAGTCAGTGTATTTGTGTGTGTATTGAATATGCAGAAAAACATTTATTTTGAAGAAAGATAATTTTAATTCATGTATGATATAATTAGTTTAACTAAATATGGAAAACTTTTTACTACCTAGAAATGAAAGTGTTGTAAAACCTAAGGAAGAAAATAAATAGCAAATATAATAACTATAGAAGTATGCTGATTTGAAGACAAGGTTATAATTCCAAAATACCTGTGATGAGCTTTACTACTGAAGCCTTTAATTTCATACATATAGCTACTTATATTTAAATATAATTACAAATATATATGTGGTTATTGTCAGTATAAGACAACATATATGGAAAAGATATGGAGAAATTGAAACTCTTTCAAAATGTTGATAGGATGTAAATGAATGTCCCAGTTCTTAAAAATAATGTAAGTTTATATATTATGTGACTTCACATGCATAAAGATAGGACAAAATTTCTAATAAAATATCAATATATTCATGTTTATAGTGGTATTATATCCAACAGGCTAAAGGTAAAAATAGTGCAGATAGTTATTGAGTGATTTCTTGTTAAATACGATATGAATGTTTAAATGTAAGGTAATGTTATTCATCAGAAGAAGAACAAGATTTTAGACACATGATTCATCATGGATGAACTTTGAAGGAACTGTGCTAAGTGAAATAAGCCAGTTGTAAAAAGGAAGTGTCCTATCATTCCATTTTCTTGTAATATCTAAAGACAACAAATTCACAGAACTAGAAGGGAAGGTGATGAAGTCTTAGGATATATAGAAAAAAGGAAAGAAAATTCTCCATTTGTGTTCATGTGAATTTTAAAGAAAAATGTAAGACAGTAGCTTCTTCTATGTTTTATTGAGTCCATAAACCAAACAATAAATCAGTGTGTCAATGAATAATCTAATCCTAATTTTAGTTTTTGTAAATGTTGAAGCGTGACTAGTGATATATTTTACTTCACCTGCTGGAAATTCTTTTTTAAGAAAGGATAGTGACATGATTCACATAGTAGCACAGCGCCTTAGCTCCTGGGCTGGGACAGATAGTAGCATCAGTGACATGCAGCAGCACAGAGGGAAACTACACTAAGCACATATTTTCTTCCCTAGCAATCATGCTGCCCTCAAGAATCCCATCTACACTCCCTGGTAAAATCTGCTCCCACCTAAACACTACAGAAGAGCATAGTAAGTTTAGCCCTTCTCAGTCACTGCTTTTTGGAGACATCATGACTGAGTTTCTGCTGTTCATTTTGCTGTGTTTGATGTCAAGTGTCATTTCAACAGTGTTCAGCCTAGAGCATTCAAGGCCTGTGGCAGCTCCACAAAACAGTCCAAATGAAATAACAAACTTTTTATTGACCATTTCTCTATGTATCAATTTATATCTCAGAGAATTTCAAAGCATCACTCTGTAACAAAAAAGAATTCAGCATATCTGACAGCCAAGTGATTTAAGGTTTTGTAAACCATGACAACACAAACAGACTACCAGTAGTTTATCATGTCTCCTTCTTCTCCTTCTTTCCTCAAATGTGAAATGCATGTTCCCTGACTCCTAGTATAGTCAAAACAAGGCTGTTCATGCTGTAACCATTTGCAGAATTAACCTATCAAAGATTTACTGCATTCAAGCAACTTGAAGTATCTGGCAATTCATCATCTATCAACTATCAGCTAGAGAGATGGCTTAGCAATTAAGAACATGTATTACTCTTTCAGAGGACTTGTGTTGGGTTTCTAGCACCCACACTTGGGACCTCACAACATCTATAATCTGAAGGTCAGATTGGTCAGATGCTTCTGTCCTCCTTGGGCAAATGCACTGATAGACACATGCTCTTACACAGGCACTCCCACACAATCAAAAAATAAATCCTTAATTTAAAAATATGTCAGTACTTTTGAACTAATTAAAAACTCATTTTTAAAATTTACTTATTTATTTATTTATAAAAATTTCCACTTCCTCCCCTCCTCCCAATACCCTCCCATTCCCCCCACTCTCTCTCCTCCTCCCTCTCCAGTCCCAAGAGCAGACAGGGTTTCCTGCCCTGTGGGAAATTCAAGTTCCTCCCCCCTCCCTCCAGGTCCAGGAAGGTGAGCATCCAAACAGAGTAGGATCCCAAAAAGCCAGTTCATGCAGATGAAACAAGACCCAGTGACATTGTCAATGGCTTCTCAGTCAGCCCTCATGTCAGCCACATTCAGAGAATCCGGTATGATTACATACTCGTTCAGTGTCAGTCCAGCTGGCCTTGGCGAGTTCTCATTAGATCAGTCCCCTTGTATCAGTGAGTGAACGCACCCCTCGTGGTCCTGACTTCCTTTTTCATGTTCTCCCTCCTTCTGCTCCTCAATTAGACCTTGGGGGCTAAGTCCAGTGCTCCAATGTGGGTCTCCATCTCTATCTCCATCCATCGTTGGATGAAGGTTCCCTCTGATCCTGCCTACCTTGCTCAAGTTCTCCCTCCTTCTGCTTCTCATTTGGACCTAGAGAGTTAAGTCCAGTGTTCTAATGTGTGTCTCTGTCTCTAGTGTTTATGTGAGTGCATTTCAGTTGCCACTAGTCAAAAAAGTAGTTAATGCAATCGATGTGGCCTCTATTTTATCTGCTAGGCTATTGACACTACTTTGTTTACCATGTGAATGCCAGTATCCACTAGTCTGAATTAGCTGTAAGAGCTGTAATGTGTATGCTTTAGGAAACTCGACTGTGATTCCATTCTAGATTATAAATCATATACCTTCCAGACCTTATTTCAGTGGTTTTCTGACATATTCAAAAATTCAGATCATCAAGTGCCCCCAATGCTAGACTGTATAATCACTCAATTGTTGAGATACGAGTTATACCTACTATAGACATTGTTTTTGTTGCTCTAGTTATCTTCTTTGAAGTTGTAAAGGAATGTCTGCCTAATCAGTCTTTCATAAGCACACATAAGCACACAGGGATGATTGGCGTTGATCATTAAAATTATACTGAGAATTCACATTTCATGGTGTTTAGAAAAGAAAAGAAAACATGATTCCTTTTCAGAAGGAAATCTGTAACTCTTTTTCCTAAATTATAACTTAATTTCATCTGCTTTCCCCAAATATTCAAGACAGTATCAGGAGGATAGTCAGCAATAAGAATTGCCAATCCATAATGGATATTATTTCTGCCTACTCCTTCACAGAGTTCTGCTCAGTATAATATAAAATTCCTTATTATCAGAGCAGCAATTCTTACTTCCTGCAGAATTTCAACTCTCGGGATGTTGAGCCTTTCATAATATTAGGAAATATGTGATCCAGATATGATAAATACCACAGGAAATTTTTATTTAATTATGTCATTAGCCTGAAGTAGAAAGTCCCAACTAAGGTCATCTAAGCAGATGATTAAAGTTGAAGACCAATGAACATATTGCACCCTAGGCTTCTTTGAGTTACAGAAGACCATGTCTTAAAAATAATATATGTTTTTGAATATTTTATTTACTATTTGTTATTATTATTATTGTGTGATATCTGTTTGGTAGGCGAATAGTATAATGTATAATTATATATATGGAAGACAAGAGGGCATGTTTGGGAATAGGCTCTCCCTTTTACTTTCACATGTATCCCCGGGATAAAATTCAGAATTCCAAGCAGGTGAAGCAAGTTCCTTTACCCACTGAACCATCTATCCTACCCCAAATAACATTTGTTTATTTATTATCTATTTATTTCTTTGAAGCTGAAAAGTTCATGGCAGAAACTTTCTTCTACTGATAATAACTTGTTTGTACTCCCTTCTTGTCCCTTACTTCTGCATCAAGCTTCAAAGCTTCATAAGGTTGACATGATAAGATTCCCTTGAACTACAAAAGTGACCCTGTGCAATGAATCAGATCCTACTGAACATGGGTGTGATTACATCTGGGTAATCTCACCCTTGGAGATACCATGCAATCACGGAGAAGACTTCTCAGCCTAGCCCCTGGTATTGAACATCCTAGATCATGGTGGGAAAGAAAGGGTCATGTCAATCTTCTTCATGACACAAAGGAAAAGATGGTTTGTACAACAATAACATGCATACTGGTGGGGGATGTTTATGAATACATTCCATAAGAACATATGACAAGAAATAAGGAAGTAAATACTTAAATCACATATGTACTTAATATTCTCTTCTTGAGTAATCCTACTGGAATGGTACTTCACACATAATCACTGTTCCATTTCTATTTCTAGCCTGTTTGTATTGGTCTATAATAAAGAACAAAAACATCAGACTAACAATAGCTAGGCTTATATATTTTTTTAAAGAGTAACTTGAAAAGTAATAGCAAAATAAGCTTTTCTTGGAAGATGATAGCCTTATTTTCAAATTCATTTCCTAAGCATAATTAGACATCACAAGATTTTGTCTGGGGATAACAAAGAATAAAAGTGAAATATGAACAGGAATCCAATTTCTAGGATTTCAGGAAACCAGATAATAAAGAATTCCAGGTGTTAATGGGCCCAAACAAGTAAATAACGGTAATTAATTTGGGACTGAAAACTTTGGCTAATGTCTGACGTGGCAGAAGAAGTCAGATATAGGGTGAGGGGATTTTCAGTATCTGGACTCTCCTAGATCTACTAACTCTAAAAAAGGCAGCATGGAAAGGTCATGTTTAGAATGAACTCAAAGGACACTGACTGTTGGTTAGAGGAGAGAGGAGTTTAAGTGGGAAAGGGTATTATGTTGCACTAAAGATACTTGTTTTATTTGGACAATTGTTGAAAAATTTGAAAGTGTGAAGATAAGGGAAAGTAAAACCACTCCATGAGGATAATGTGACCTAACAATAAAATGGTTTCAAAAAGTAAATATAAATGGCAGAAGAATCTCAGATCTCAGAAGGAAAGCATGCTGCATATTCCTTTGAAAAAATACACGCTGAGGCATTTCTAGAATGAAAGAATCCTTCAGTGTAAGCTGATTGTAGTTGTTAACTTAATGATGTGAGTAGAAGAAAAAGAATGTTCAGTCAAAATATCTGTAGTACACAATACCTTCAATGTACTAAAAACAACTGAAAAAGAAAAAAGACAAATTATTGCAACAATAAAATTTATCAGAGGAAGGATGGTGATATTATTTTTGCAATGTTTTGTCATTTAAATTTCAAAGCAAAAAATCTAAGAAAGAAAATGTAAAAAATTGAGTAATGCTTTGGAAATCAGGTGGATTATAAAATTTGAATAAGGTCAGGTCATATCACAATTTTATTTTTATTTTTTAGTTGTACAAAATTTGAGAGCAAAAGACAATAACATATGAAATGAGTAAGTATGATTATTGAAAATATTCAGTCTGTAGAAACTGATGGAATTAGCAGCTGAGAAGACTGCTCACAGGTTTCAATGATATAGCCACATTCCTAGTAAGAATATTTAAATTGTATCAAGACAATTCCTCTGGTGGTGAACAAAGAGAATCTACAAAGAATAAACAGTGTTTGAATCCCATAAAAGTGTAACAACTTAAAGCTGAAATAGCAAAACAAATAACTAAGAAATTAGCTAAGGTATAGTCTGACAAGAAGGAACATTGAAATTTCCATGTAGATAAATGGGAATAAAATTTTAGTTTCATGTTCCCTATAATTCTTCATTCTTAGCAATAATTCTTTACTAATATAGCATAGAGATGAACAAATTTGCCAACTTTTCTTAGTGAACTTCTATTTAAAAATTATTCTTCAGAGTCAGTTTCCTTTAATGATTATACACCTAGTAGGTTGATCACACTCTGGGCCAGGGTCTTCAGCCAACAATATTGGTCAATAGAAATTTGACTCCAAGGCTGAACGTGTGTGCATTTGGGTATGTGTGTGTGTGTGTGTGTCTGTATGTGTGTGTGTGTGCGTAAGGAATATATATGCCTTCAATAGCAATTAAAGAAAACTAGGCCATGTATTTGAAGGAGAGCAGAAGGAGTATATAGGAAGGCTTAAAGTTTAGAAAAGGGAGGGAGAAATGTTGTTATTCTACTATTTTTACAAACATAACTGCCAAGAAAAATACACAATTCTCTGGGTGATTAGGCCTTGATAAAGGAGCACCCATTTCTATACCCTTTTTGTTTTCATTTACTTGTTTGTGTTTGCACTGCATTTGCTGTATGGTTTAGGTACTAGTACTCTGTGAAAAGCCTTTGAATGAAAGGTTCTGAAAAAAAAGCTGTAGAAGAGCAATGGGATTTAGGCCTTTACTTCTGGTGTAAAATAACACAAGGCAGCATTCCTGGGACAAGATATGGCTTACAGAGAATATTCCTAGATTGTAATGTAAACAGGTAGAGTTTGTTTGTGTATGCACAGTCTTCTTAACAATGCAATGGCAACACAACACAGCAAACTGAACTGCGAAGGGGAACATAATGTCTCAAGCACAGGCAAAGAGTAAGAACTACTTGCATTTGGCATTGTGTGTTAGAAAAAAATCGAATACAAGAAAATTCATTTCTATATATTTAAATATATTCAATTTGTAATTAAATACTAACTACAAAACTAAACAAATGGGCACACACATGTGGGGGGAGAGAGAGACAGACAGAAAGAGAGATAGAGGCTTGTGTTCTCAGAAAATATTCCTTGTGAGAAAAGAGAAAATGTCTACACAATTCAGCTAACTAACTGATGACAGACCAAAAGAAATACCACCAAAGCCTAACTTAATGGGATAAAAATGAGTTTTATTGGGGTTACTTACAGGACTATGGGGAATGGTTTACTTACACGAGCAGGTATGAATGAAAGACAGCTACAAAGGCAGAGCTCAGGCCTGCACTGATGAGAACTCATGATATCTGGAAAGCTGGCACTGGCTGAACTATGTGCAGGCAGATCAGCAGTTTGGAGAATATCTCTGCCAGGCAGCTCCTGCGGTCTGAGAGCATTAGGATTCTTAGTACTCTCTACTTATTATGTGTGCTAAGGGAGGGCACTAGTGAACCTGATCAGTTTCAGGGACCTTCTAGACCTCATTGTTTATTTTCTGACTGTAAGAAACCGAATACTTATAACTATCACGAGTCTACATTCTCTTAATACTTTAATGTTTCAAATAATATTAATATTTACTGATGTTTCATAATGAATGCATCATCAACCTTTTTAGAAAAAAACTACACCTTATAAATAGCTAAGCTGATTTAAAGCATGATGCATTTTTGTTGAAAGTCCAGTCTTTGGGAAAAACCTTGATCAGTAATCCAAAGAAACAATTGCTTCATTGAAATACATTATTTCTAGGTTCAACAATAAGTGTTTGGGTTTGTGTTATATTAGCTTATTCTGTACCAGATTATTCTTTCAATAAGTTAAAATGAAAAAAAAATTCACTCAAGTAAAAGTTGATTCTGTGCTTGGAAGATGCAAAAACAATTGCTTTCCCGCCACCCACCACTCCAAGTCAAGGAGAAAACTTTCTATCTAAAAAATATGATTAAATCCTGTGGTAATAATGCCTGTGCCTTGGGAGATAAATAATACGATGTTATCAGAGAGTCCCTGGTGTAAAGCAATAACAGGGAGAAATTGTTGCCTACATAATATGATAAGCTACACAGCATTATCTAATTCTCATGTATTACAGATAATAAATATTTTTGTTCTCTGGAAACAAACAAAATTATATAAATCCAAGCTAAAGCATATCTGAAAAATGTGCTTTTCTAACTGAATTCAAAGAAAAATTTGGAAATGTTACATGGAAATTAATCACTTACAGGTGAAATTATCTTTGCTAAAGCATTATATATCATGACATGAAAATAAATTATGACTTATTTTATGTTTTTCTTGAATTATAAAATGTAACGAGTCTACGTTTATTGTACAATTCTAATAACATATGAGAAAACAACTGTGACCATGCCAAAACAACTTTGGAAAACTTGAAGATATACTAAAATTAGTATAGTTTAAGAAGAATTAATTGTAGGCATATGCATTTTATGCCATTTTCTCTTTTATGATATTTCTATTAATTCATTGAGAATTTCATATATGTATTTTGATTATATCCAACCTTCTCCCCATGTTCCTCCATTCCTCCACCTTCAATCTCATGTTCTGCCACCACCTCCTTAAAAAACAAACTCAAATCCACTTTGTCTTGACTGATTACTTTTGGACATGAGCATTATCTTCACCATTGATGAAGACTTACTTTCTCTCTCCTGGTAAAAAGAATTGTGGTAAACTCCTCAGCTAGGAGTGGTACTCAATGCATGCCTCTGTTCTTCCATCCTGGGACATTGTCTGACTTGAGATTGTATATTTCTTAGGCATGCTCTGAGTTCACATTTACCACAACCTCCTTTGGTCTGGAAAACACTATTTTCTCATGTCATGTGTCACTTCCTGCTCTCACAGTCTGCCTGCCTTCTCATTCAAATATATTCTTGAATCTTGAGGGAAGTGCTGTGCTATAGACATATCATTTAGGGTTGGTACTCAGAGTCTCTTATTCTCTGCATGTTGACAAGCTGTGGATCTCTGTCTTAATCCTCATAAACTGCAAGAAGTTTCTTTAATAAGGGTTGAGTTACACACTATTCTATGAGTATTGTACCAGTGTGCATGTCTTGCCAGGTGGTTTGTTATTGTAACTTACACAGTTCTTAGATGGTAGAAACTTCCTCCAGGGGATCATGGATAACACTTTCTAGCACTATGAACTCTACCAAGTACGGATGTAATTTTGAGCCAATCACAAGTTATAGCACTCCATTTTCTAAGCCATGGTATTTGGAGTTTTCAGTAAGGGAGTCTTACTGAGAAGTACCAAAGAGAAACCAAAAGTTACCCCCGTTGGCCAACAGCTCTGAAAGAGGTAAATGTGCCAGTCTTGCCTGATCTGAGAATCTAAGTGGAATTGAGTTTAGTTAGTGTTTGTATGGGAGGCCATTTTCTTTTAAACATTGATGAAGTCAATAAATTTTGAAGAATTTATATTTTGAATAAGGACATAGATGAGTATTTTCTCTCAAAAAGAGATGTCAGCAGATCAGTCATATTTAGCATGTTGTCAATGGTGTAGGCTCAGGATTCTAATCTTTGTCAAAGGTTCTTTTCTGTTAGTAAGATTTCTATCAGAGCTGCTATTTCTATCTTAGATCTCAAGAGGAAGAAAAATAAATATCCTTATATTGGTAGACAGTGCATTTCAACAAATTCTACCTTTGCTACTATTAATCAGAACTTGATAACATAGCCCAGAATCATACTCACTGGAATTCACAAGATAGACCTAATTTTCTAATTTAAACTCTTGCAGTTTCTAATGTGAATATGTTTTATTACCATTAGTTAATAATGAAGCTGCTCAGCCTATGAGAGGGCAAACTATAGCTAGACTGGAAGAGATATATAGAGAGAGAGTAGGTAGAGTCAGGGAGACACCATGTAGTTATTGAAGGAGACAGATGCTTGAACCTTATCAGTAAGCAACAGCCTCATGCTGACACACAGATGAGTAGAAATGGGTTAAATTAAGATGTAAGAGATAGTTATTAGTAAACATGAGCCAATGAGGCAAACAGTGTTGTAATATAGTTTCTGTGTGAATATTGGGATCTGGGCAGCTGGGAACAGATGAAGAGTCTTCACCTAAAAGTTTCTATTGTTTTTGCTTTTTAGTTCTTTCTGTTTTGTTCTGAGCCTTTGAACTTTACCTACTGGAAAGCCTACAAAGTCTTCTCTGTTTTATAAGAAGTTGTTGGAATAGATAACATTCTGTTGTATTCAATGGCATAGTCTGACTAGTAGGAACGCACTTTGGGTGATGGTGTGAGTTCTGATTACATAGCATTACACTCTCAGTTACTAAATGAAGCATCATAGCAAATGCTATACTTTAGGCAATTGTCTTATGTGAGTCATATTCCCAGCTGTATGGCCACTTCTCTTGAGTAATCACAAGAAGTTTCTTAATTATCTCTCATTATCTTCTTTTTAAATGGTAGAAAGTGACCCGAGGAAGGCAAAGTATAGTAATTTAATGACTTGCCAAACATTAACTTTTTAGGGAAATACTCCAAAGTTCTTAATTTCTTTATGGAATTTGATGCTATGAATTCTTTGTAAAAAAAAGAAATTTATTTTAATTTTCAAATTATCTGCTCCAGAAAACTACTAATTCTAACATTATATATTCACATTATTTTAAAAAGGGCAATTAATTAATTAATTATAGAGATCAAAGGTCAAAAATCAGCTTTGAAGTTTTCATATTCTGGTAAATTCTTCAAAATTTAATGAAATTCTAAATAGAGCAAAAGAAAAGATATCTTGTTTTGTTGTAGGCTCAGAAAGCATTTACTATTCTGTGGTTATATCAGTTTTTGTGTTAGTTTATTCACTCTTTCGGTCTTGAGATAAAGTCAGACTAGGGGCTGAAAGCGGACATTTAGTTACAAGACAGAACTTTAACAAGAGATTACTTCTAAGCAGAATCTGATTGATGTGGGACTACCCTCTGCATGCTGTGATTACCATTGATAAATAAAGGAACTGCTTTGGGCCTATAGCAGAGCTATAGGGAAACAGAGCTAGACAGGGAAAATTAAACTGAATGCTGGGAGAAACGAGATAGAGTCAGAGAGAAGCCATGTAGCCCTGCCAGAGACAGCCGCTGGAACTTTAGCTGGTAAGCCAGAGCCACATGGCAATACACAGATTAACAGAAACAGATTAAATTAATATGTAAGGGCTAGCCAATAAGAAACTAGAGCTAATAGGCCAAGCCATGATTTAATCAATACAGTTTCTGTGTGATTATTTCGGGAGTCTGCGTGGCCCTGAAATGAACAAGCGGCCAAGTTGTCTCCTTCAACTTCTGATCAAAAAGAATTTCTTTGTATGTTTTCTCTATTTAGAAATACATCAGTAGTGGGTTTCAATCTCTCTTTGTGGACTATTTTTTTCCTTATTAAAAAAACATGGCTTTTTCTTCACATAATATGTTCTGATTACTTTTCATCCTTCCTGTACTCTTTGTAGTGTGTATCCATATGCCCTTTCATTTGGATCCTCTCCCTTTCTGTCTTACATTAGAAAACAGAGTGATTCTGAGAAATAGCAATAAAATACACTAAGATAAAACTTACATATTGAAATTGAACAAACAAAACCAACAGAAGGAAAAGAGACCAAGGGAAGACACAGAAACAGACAGAATCAGAGACCCACTTCTTCGTAAACTTGGTAATCCCATAAAAACACTAAATTGAAAGCCAGAATATATACACAAAAGACTCCGTACAGACCCATGCAGGCCCTGTGTTGCTGCCTCAGTCTTTGTGAGTTCATGTGAGCTTTGCTCATATGATTTATAGACCTTTGTTTTTTGATGATCTCCATCTCCTCTGGCTCATATATTCTTTCTGCCTCTTTCAGCAGGTTTTCCTAAGCCCTGAAGGTAGATATTTAACAGAGATATCCCGTTTAGTGATGAGTGTTCTAATGTCTCCCTCTTTGTATGATGTGTGGTTTCAGATCTGTGCATTTGTTCCCATAGAATAAAGGAGGAAGCTTCTCTAATAATGGCTGAAGAAGACACCAATCCCTAGGTAGAGCAGAATGTCATTAGGAGTCATTATTGCTCCTTTTGTTAGATCAGTAGTATTTGGTTTTATCCCAAGTCCCTGGACAGCCAAGTCTCAGGTTCTTTTTCACCCAAGCAGTGCTGGATATGGATTCCATCTTGCAGAATGGATCTCAAGTCAAACCAGCTATTGGTTAGTTCCTGCATAACCTTTGTGACACCTTTACTCCAGCATACCTTGAAGGCAAGACACCATTGCAGAACAGAGGGTTTGTGGCTGAGGTGGCATTTATGTTTCTTTTTTGGTGGAAAGCAGGTTTTGTCAAGAACACCAGAATGCAGGGATGAAATCTCTATGTAGGCACAAACTAGACTTTTCCATGTTCAATGATGTGTAAGTGTTTTGTTCAGCAGTGGAACCTTTCTGTCAATTTGTGGCAACAGCCTAAGTTTTGGGGGTATTCCCATGGAACCCCTTTGGTCAACAACTTAATTAGATATTACCCAATTCAGGCACTGGAAGTTTCATTTGGTGACACGAGATGACCAGTTGGTACTATATCTTCCCAATTGTTTGGTGATTTAATTTAGATCACCTTATTATATGTATGTATTTTAATAGGTTTCTAGTGTATTTGGTTTATATACTACCCCTCAGTTAATGTGAGATAAATTGTTTTAAATTGTGATTTTAGTTTCAAAATCTGATTAAATTTCAGGACATTTTGTGTTAAAACAACTGAAAAAATATTGTTCTAATACATTTACTTTTGTCAGAAAAAATGATGAATGGCTCAACAAGGAAGGGACCATTAAGTGAATTCTTACCACATGGGAACATTGAATGCACAGACTCCTTATAGTGGAAGGAGAGAAGCAGCTCCTGATAACCGTATTCTGATTTCCACACACATGCAAACATGTGTCTATGTGTGTGTGTGCACACGCAAGGACACACACATGTGCACACATACACAAATAAATAAATGAATTTAAAGCCTTTAAATTTTGAACAGTGGTCCACAAGGGAAGGAAAGGCAAGGTTCCTAGTATGACTTGATGATCCAGTAAATAAATTCTGTGAGCAGAACTTGCTTGGTCTCCTAGTGCTGACATTGTATGTATTACTACATATGTCTTTGAATTTCTTAGGTTTCTTGTGATTGCAAAGTATGATATATTGTACAATATCTGAATAACTTAAATATCCTAAAATGACTCTATCCTTCCATAGTTCATCTAGTTAAATATAACCCCATTCTTATAGAGCAACCAGTATTGATAATTTTATATTTTCATCTTTATAAAGTAAATTTAAATTGTTCTGTAGGCCCATAAATGATGCAATACTCATAAAGTATAGAAATCAGTGTACTTTTCCTTACAGCAATATGAGAATTTTGTCAAATTACATAAAAAGCAATGGGATTTAGAATCTTCTGGTAAGTTTAGGGATATTGTAGGTTCATTAAATTCAGTGACCCTCATTAAAGACACAGCTTGTTTTTTTAAACTTTCTCAGTGTTTATTTTGTTTATTATTTTTTTCTGTCTTTGGAAGAAGTAGAACAAAACATCAGTCCTTTCAATGCTTTCAATTGCCTCTACACCACTCAATGGGAAGAAATCACAATGGCAGCAATAGGAATGTTTGTTTCTTCCATGGGTTTTAATCTAACTTAATTTCAACTAAAGAATTCTGTCACTGAAACTCCCTAGCAAACATCATTTCTATGTCTTTAGTCAGAATTGAGTTACATATTCATTCAGAAATGCCTAAACAAATTACCTTAAGTCTGTCACATATTACTATACTAAAGAGCAATAGAAAGCTCTAGAATAATATCCAGGCTCTATTTACATGGGAAACAGTTTTTGAGGTATAGTAGTCTTCAAAGTCTTGAGACCCTGCTGTGTGATCTTCAAACGGATGATGTATTTGGGTCTATTATAGAAGGCTGATAGGATTTGGATCTTGGGAAGGAGGTATATTTGGAGGTTAAGAGAGTAACAAGCAAGCTTTCATGGGTAGCTAGAACTGGGCTTCATGACAGGGCACTCTAATCTCAGTCTGTATTTCTTCATGTCTTATGTGCTGCGGAGGTCAGCCGGATGAAGTGATTTTGCTTTCATAGATTGTCCATTGTTCGGAGTATAGAAATGCATCTTTGTATGTTGTTCTCTCATTCTGTAACGTAACTGACATTCTTAATACTTCTCTCTCTCTTCTCTCTGTTTCTCTCTCTCTCTCTCTCTCTCTCTCTCTCTCTCTCTCTCTCTCACACACACACACACACACACACACACACATACATAAACTTTGTATAAGGTATATGAAAAAAAGAAATCAGAGACATTTATAGTTTTCTCTACACATTGTCATACTCTCTGCAAAGGTACACAATTTTCCATGTTTTTTCCATTTCTTTTTTTTCTCCTAGTATTTTCTTGTTTACCTTGACTCATGTCTCTCACTAAAACTTGCACAATGTTGAGCTTTAGGTTGTAATAGCGAGCATCTTTCATTGTTCCTTAACATTGCAGACACTATTCAGTCTTACATCTTGAACTGCAACATGAAATAATGGGAATTTTTATAGATATCTTTTGTTGTGTGGGGGGGATTCCTTTTGTTACTGACTTGTTGATAACTTTTTTAAGAATAAAGCGATTACAAATTTGCAAACGATATTTATTCAATCATAGACATCTCTATGTGGTCTATTTTGATATTCAAAAATTATAAATGACAATTAGAGACCCCAAGAAAGGGAATTTTAAATTTCTTCAATAATTTTCCTTCAAAAATGAGTACTGATTCCTAGGGATCTAATAATCAAAGTGAAAACTTCAAACATAAGTCACTATTCATGGGCATAGGATTCTGTTTCCTTTTTTGTTTAGTTTGTTTGCATGCTTGTTTGATGGTTTGCCTTTTTTTTTTTCAAAACACAGTTTCTTTATGTAACAGCCCAGACTGTCCTGGAATTCACTAATGCAATATTTAAAAAAAAACTCAGAGAGAGAAATAAAAACCAAAGCAGCAAAACAATGACTCTCACCTCGACCTTTGTCTGAAAATTACCATCCTGTCTCAGGAATCTCAGAATGAGACTTTGTCTGTGAGCTGTCTTCTCCCATTTTATAGTCCTCTCTAGGGCTGGGATTAAAGACATGCACTGTTCAGTTTCTATAGCAACTAGTGTGGCTGTTTGGATCAATGGTGTGTGTTACCATTGCATGGTTAGTAAGGCTGACCAGTAGGGCTACTTTACTCTCTGAACTTCAAGCAGGCTTTATTTATTAAAATACAAATGAAATGCCACTAGAAGTCACTTTGTAGACAAGACTAGACTCGAACTCACAGAGATGAACCTGCCTCATCTCTCAAGTGCTGGCTGGGATTGAAGGTATGTGTCACCACACTTAATTGATGTTATGTAACAGGTTACGGTAATACCTGAGTCTTTGTACAGCTACATTTGTGTCCACTAAATTCTCGTTTATTAGTCTCTATTACATGAACATAAGAAATTCACAAGCTGTGTTTAATATTCTTTTAACAGAATATCATTTTAGATGTATCTATAACTGAAAAATAAGACTCAAACAAAGCCACATGTTTCATCAACAATTTTAATACTGAAGTCATAAGTGCATACCACAGCAGAAACACTTATTTCAGGAAGTGTTACCCTTTGATGCAGTTTTTACCCGTAGCTCTCAGCATTAGATATGATAAATGAAATATACGCCTTTGTCTTTGGTGGTGAGAGAGGGAAAACGGAACTTTATGCCCCCATGAGCTCAGGTATTATGTGGACACTTAGTCCACAGGTGTTAGTACTGTTTAGTGAGGTTCATGAATAGCCACAATAAAACTTGGCCAATGGGGACGGTCCAGTACTCAAGATAGTTAGCTGGTGATGATATATGAGGTAGAATCTGTAACTTTCAAAAAATGAAACTGTCATTACTATTTTAATTCCTACAGAGATTGAATTTAAGCAAATGTTTGGATAGTTTGCCTTTATTAGAAGAAGAAAACAGACAAGAAAGTCATCTAAAACATCGTTGACAGGCTTTGAAAAGGCATTAGCAAGACCCCCTGGTTTCTTTCCCACTGAAGTCTACTACAAGACATGTACACTTAGGGTTCAAAAGGACACATTAAAGCTCTGAGAAGTACTCTTTCAATGAGAGGCCATTATCCACAGTTAGGAAATGAATTTTTCTTAAGGTTTGAACTCAGCACTAACAAAGATAGTCCTGTTTTCCTTGGTTCTAGGCAGATACTATAGTGCCGACTTAAACCAAGATTTTGTCTTGTATCTGGGATATATACCGAGAGTCATGAGACTAGAGAAACTGCTCAGTAGTTAAAAGCACTGGCTAATGGACAGATGACTCTGGTTTGATACCCAGCACCCATATGGAAGTTCACATCCATCTATTACTCTAATTCCAGGGAATCTGATACACTCTTCTGACTTCTGCCTTTTGTAGGCACCACGCATATACCTACATGCAGGCAAAATGCTCACACATAAAATAAAATAAATCTAAAATATAATAACAAACAATGTATAAGTAGAGGTAAACTTCTGGTTAGTGTGTGATGTTATTATGAGGTTTACTGACTGGAGTAGAGTATTGATATCACGGAGAAAGCCTCGGAAATTTCCCACCCTTCAGTCTCCACCTCCCTGTTATTTTATGCTGATATACATCAAACACTAAAACAATGTGGAATTTCGCTCTGTATGTTGTGATTACCATTAATGAATAAAGAAAATTCTTTGGACCGATAGCAAGAAAGAAATTAGCTAGAAAGAAAAAAACTAAGCTGAATGTCGGGAGAAAAGACAGTAAGAGAGAAGCCATGTAGCCCCTCTAGAGCCAGATGGAACTTTACCTGGTAAGCCACAGTCACATGACGATACACAGATTACTAGAAATGGGTTAAATTAATATGTAAGAGCTAACCAATAAGAAGCTAGAGCTAATGGGCCAAGCAGTGGTTTAATTAATACAGTTCCTGTGTGATTGTTTTGTAACTGAGCAGCTGGGAACCAATAAGCGTCTTTCCTCCAATAAATTGGTGCCCAATGTGGGTCTCGAACCCATGACCCTGAGATTAAGAGTCTCATGCTCTACTGACTGAGCTAGCCAGGAAGCTGGGAACAAAATAAGTGGCCTCCTCCAACACTCAAATACTTTCCTGGGCATTTATCGCTTATTCTTTTTAGATGCCGATTGAAATTTCGTCCTGAAGCTTAGGTATTAGTGGCTTTTTCCAAGGTGATGAGACAATGAGATCAGATTTGCTTTATGAAAATGTAATTTAATTTATGACATTTTTAGGCTTTATGATACATTTATCATGGAACATGATGAGTAAGGAACATTAATTTGAAGCTGTGAGGATAACCAGCTATGTTTCTCTGATATGAAAACTATAATATTTATATGACTCATTTCATGAAATGGAATCATTCAAACAGAAAATTCATTATACTTCACTGATGAAAGATGAAATCAAAATGCTTACATATATTAATTTTAAACTATATACCAGCAAATCCTTAGAGCCCACAATATCTTTAATGATGCCATAATATTAATGAACTTGTAGAAAAATAAAATGTATTCTATGCATTGTTTACTTCTGTCAGTTTTTTTAGAATTGAATATACTCATAACTAAGACACAAATAAAAATTCAAACCGTACAGAAGTATTGAGTGCCACGTGATATTTTATTGTTTATATGTATGTTTACATTTTTCAATATTTAAATCAAATGAAACATATCTTTTTCTCCAAGCATCATTTCATTTGTGTATGTGTAGGAGTGTGTGTGGGGGAGAGAATGTACACATGTAATTGCAGATGCCTATATCTCTTCTTCGTCCAGAAGAGATGGGGCACCCGGTGCTGAAGTTTACAGCCGTTTGTAAGGGCCCCAGTGTGACTGTTGGGAAACAAATTCAGGTCCTCTGCAAGAGCAATATGTACTCAAGGTGACCACCTCTCTAGCCTTTCAAATGTCATTTCTTTGTGGAAAAAAAAACCTTTAAAATTCACTTCTTGAACATTGTTGAACTGTTAATTTTTTTTTTACTGTTTCTTTTCACCTTTTTATGCAAGTGCGCACCAGCACTTTTGTCTCTTAGTGCATACTAATCAGCATTTACCCATCCTTCCCCAGTTCGCAATTCACCTCCAGTTAGCACCATTCTACTGGTGATTTTTGTGAGATTACTCTTTTCTGATCCCTAATGAGTTAAATCATGTGATTTTTGTCTTTTGGCGCTTTGGTATTTTCTCTTAACTCAGAGATCTCCAGTTTCGTCTGTGTGTTCATAAACAGCAGTGTTTCCATTTTCTGTAGGGGACAATTGCATCCCATGTTAGATTAGTTTATGTATCCATAGGTTGTGCACTTAAGTTGTGTTCCTTTCTTTACTATTGTGAAAAGTGCAAGAACACCCAAAGGAACTCTGAAGCCTCTTTGGGGTGCTAATAACAGTTCTTTAGAAAAATACCCAGTAGTCCAACTGCTGAATGCTACTGAATTAAATGAATTACATTTAATTTTTAACTTTGAGTGAAGTTTCCAGTACATTTTTTTTCTAATTTATATTCTCCCTTAAATATGGAACCATGGAACACAAGATTTTTAACATAACCAACAAAATTGGTCCTTTATATTTATAATACTCATTTTTACTTTTTAACTATTTATTTTTATTTATTCTGTTTTTTGTGTGTTTGTTTTTACATCTCAACCAGTTTACATTCCCTCCACTGCTCCCAGTTCCTCTCTGCCAATTATCCTCTCCTCCACCCCCATCCTCTTCTCCTTCTCTGTTTCTCTTCAGGTATTGATGGGCATCTCATGGATATCAGTAAGCCATGATACATCAAGTTACACTGAAACTAGGCATCTTCTCTTCTATAAAACCTGGACAAGGCAATCCAGAAGGGGAGGTGTGTCCCAAAAGCAAGCAAAAGATTCAGTAGTAGTCTCTATTCTCACTGATAGAAGTCTCACAAGAAGACCAAGTTACATAATTGTAACATGTATGCAGAGGTCTAAAGCACAACTCTACCCTGTTGAGAAAACTGTCTTTCCTTGGGGCATCCAAAAGTAGCAAACCAATTCCTGTCACTGGGTTCAGGATGAATTCAGGGGAAGATTAGGGATGTTAGTAGTTTGGCCACCAGTGCTGAGGCTAATCTGGGTTGGACTGATTCTTCATGTTTTAGAGCCTGTAAAGTCTGAGGATGTGGGACTTTAGAGTGACCTAATAAGATTACTGGAAAATTAAAATATAGAAAGAAAGTAGAGGGACAGAAAGAGGGTAGAAAAATCTGAAATTTCTTCTGAAAATGAAAGTCTGATAATATTCTCTAATTTACTTTTTACTAAAGTTTGAAATCCAATATTTTTTTTCTACAAACATCACCCAAGTAAATTTTAATAACATAGCTCACTACTATATCTTTATAAGACCCAAAGGTAAATTGCAAGCAAACTTTATATCTTCTCATAACAGGTTTTGAAGCTCACTGAAGCCTTCTGAGGTACTGATTCTATTGTGGCATATACTGACTTGCTTCCTGTTAGAAAATAAAGAGGTTTTCAAGTCACAGAGCAGAAATCCTCCTAGCCTTCTTTGATGAGCCCTTTTCATTTTGCTTGTCTATTGATGAAGACTTCATTGTCAGAGCTCTATAGAACTGCATAATGCATTCTTGGTATTTCAAAGTTGTTTGGCTTTAGTTATGTCACTAAAATTAGAGGAAAAACAACAATCAATGGATATTGAACTCAGATATTTACAATAAGCTTTCAGTATATAACCCAGACATTCTCATTTTTTATGACATGCTTTTCAAAATCCTTAACTTAGGCTGCTACAACACAGTATCAAAGAAATCCACATTCTTATAATTCTCCATCAGAGGTCAGGGTCACAGAAAGAATGAACTATGCTGAGGATTATCTATCTTCCTGGATTGCTTTAACAACCTGCTCTCTTCAGGTATGGGAGAGAAGAGGAAATTAATTTATTCTCAGAAAACGGCAGTGTTATTAAATTAGGGATACATTCTTATATCCACATCCTTCATACTAATTTTCTTTCTACATTCTGGGTTTAAGGTATATTCAGGCCCGATATTTACAATATAGCATCTTGGCATTTATTAAGACAGAAGTTAGTCAATAGCAAAAAATGATACTCCATGTAACAAAGTAAACTGCATGGGGAACGGTTGGAGGAAAACATTTACAGAGGAAGTCTCTGAAATTTTACAACTTTGTCTACAGGTCGGTTTGGTCATACTATGAAAGCAAAATTATCATTGTTACTATTCTGTGTGTGTGTGTGTGTGTGTGTGTGTGTGTGTGTATGAATTCCAAAGATAGCTTGAGTCCCTGACAAGAAGAAATCCAGTGTGGGCAAATGCTGTTGTGAATCTGAAAAAAGTGGTTCAAAATCATACAGATCTATTACAGCGTGCAGAATGAAAGCTAGATGAAAGCCCCTGAAAAAGATTTGGTTAAAATCATACAAGCCTATAATAACATGCAAAGGGAAAGATAGATAAAGAACCCTCAATCCTTAACAGTTGTGGAATGGAACTTTTATGAAAATGGATACATTAGATAAAATCCTTAAGAAAAGTGTATGAGCTGCATATAAAATTATTTCACAGCAGAAGAAAAATATAGCTCAAAAATTCTCAGTGATCAATTTTTGCTTGTTGCTTGTTTTATTAAAACTGATGAAATTAACAATAACATTCATACAATCAGAAATATATCAGATGGTTTGCCACTTCCTTTGTTCAGCTGGCAGTAGTGGTCTGGAATTCACACTGATCATCAAAATGATGGGGCACAGTTTGTTTCTAACAGTATGCATTTTCTATGTTATAATTAAGGTAACATCTACAGTGCTCAAACATACCCTTGCTAACCCTTCTCTTTGGATCTGGTACATGTAAGAAACATAGTGCTGCTGATGAAAGCACACTACCTACCTGACCTCGGAAAGACATGTACATGGTTTTCTCTCAGGAATCATGCTCAGTTTCAGAACTTGTAGTACAACCCTTCAGGAGTCTTGATTAACTCTCTCCCCTGCATAAGCTATGGATTGCTTAGTAATTGAAAACAACCAGCAATGAACTGCAGATGCTTGATGGAGCACAAAATGTTTGACTTTATACTCATTTGTCAATTTACATTTAATTAAATACAAGTATATATGTGTAACTCCTTCAATAACAACTCAAATATTTAGCCTTAATATTGGGAGGATGACTATCCTAAAAGAAAACAGCACATAGGAAAAGAAAATTTACAAACATAATTTTATTACAAACAGTATGATGTTTACTGAATATTTATTATATATATTTAATAATTTGATTTTATAGATACATATAAATATGCATATATACATACAATCTACATACACATATTTAAGATAAACATTGTATGCCTTATAATATTTGCTATATATTATAATACATATAATACATAGTATGTTATATATAACAGGATATATATTATATAGGTTATGTGTAGGTGTGTGTGCCTGAGTGTGCATGAGTGTGTATGTGTGTGAGAGAAAGAGAGAGAGAGATAGGTGTAAGCCCATTTTATTTTAAGATTTCTGAGGTAATATTTCATTTTATTAGAAATAATAGTGTCATGAGAACAGCCTTTTCAATTTTCTCATTGATTAGCATTGTTCATTAGCATATGATGATATAGAAGCTTCTTTTCTAACCAAGCATTTTCTGTTAATTATAGGTAAATTGTCTGAGAGCTAATCAGTCTGTGAGGATATAATGATATTAAAGTAGAATTATCATTTCTGACAAATTAGTAAGTATGAAATACTAAGCATCGTGCATTGATCATCATGGATAATATAATTTGACACTGAGGTCAGGATAAATGCATGGGCAATATGAAAAACTGAAAACAGGAAACAAAAATATGTTTATTCTCAAATTTAAGATAGTATATATTTAACTGTTTCTCTTTGTTTTCACACAATTAAATAATAATAAAGTGATTACTAAAAAATACATTCTTTGTAAATATTATATTGCTTCAAAAATGTTTCTCAATATTAAAAAAATATTCTCTGTTTTTTATGGATCGTGATTCATGAATCTAGAGAAGGAATGCTTTGAGAAAACAGTGCAGGGTCTTGTGCAGCATCAGATTATACAAGGCTCTTTATCAGGAAGGAAGTGAGTCAAAGTAGGAAGTGTTCTATGTCAAGACTCTTCTGACGCATGTAGTCAGAATCTTTTATGAACTTCAAAGTCCATTCATTTGCTTCAGGCCTTATATGTTGTTCTTGCAAATCCAGCCAACTTCCTATTATTTTCAAATGATTGCCAAATGCACTCACCTTTGAGCTTACAACTTCATTTTTTTTACCACACAGTAATTTTCTTAATGGCTAGCAAAATTGATTACAATATCAACCATGAGTTCCATTAATATTTTGTAAGAGTAAAAGGGGTTCTTGGCAGGTTTCTGAATAGAATTCATCTGATTAAATATGCATTTTTTGATTACTGTATAACCTTCTACAACCTTTACTGTCTGTCTGCTGCCATTAAAGATTAATATAACAGTCTATTAGATAAAATAATAATCGGAATGGATCTGCATCCCTTTCTTCATCTATCAAATCAGGTCATACCATCATTTTTACTCTTCAAAGACATTTGTGGCTGTAAAATCCCCATTTAGAAGAGAAATAAATTCATTAGAAAGCAAAGCTATGTTAGTAAAATGTGTAGATTTTAAAGCATATTTTCTAGCCATACAAAAGAAACTTTCCACCTCTTCTAAAGAAAATGAGTAAAACCTAACTTTCTAAAATTTGTCTACCATCCACCCACCTACTCAACCAACAATTTTGAAAACATATTTCTTATCTGTGTTTTGTCTTATGCAGATTAAACATTCATGTCTGTTATATTTATTTCCCTTTTATGAAGCACTTACACACATGTCTATGTGCACACACCTATATATAAAAAACGCTATTGCCTAGAAAAACAGATTTTTTTGTGACAAATTAGGCCCCCAAATAAATGTGTTTAACAAATTTCCAATGCCATGTAACTGTGAGACAGAATTTGGAATCTTTCTTCTTAAAGAAAACACGATACCTTACAGAACAGTGTACCTACAAATTATCAAGGTGAAAGCTCCAATTCAGTAGATTTTTAATTGGTGTGTTTTCCTTATATTATGTAGTACTAGCTATATTTGATATGAAGGAAATCTGTTCCAGGTCGATGTATCTTTTACTGATATGAAATAGCATGCTCATATACATATTTCATGCAATACTATGCAGTATTTAATTTTGTGATTATCTATCTACTGGCCTAAGAAGAGAAAAATGCAGTAGCTTTTCTATATACACATCATCAGTTTAGCATGAGAAAAATGAGACGTGAAGGTTCTCCTATACACTGACGTGTCTGTCCCACCTGGTCTCGCAGTCATCCAGTCCTAAAGAAACACAAGTAGGTTTATATTAATTATATACTGTTTGGCCTATTGCTCAGGTTTATTATTAACTAGCTCTTCCAACTTAAATTAATCCATAATTCTTATCTATGCTTAGCCATGTGGCTTGTTACCCTTCCTAGTACAACATTCTAATCTTGCTTTCTCTGCATCTGGCTGCTGACTGTGTCTTTTGTCTTTGTTTGGTGTGTTGTTTACAAGTTGTTGTGCACAATGGTCAGGAAAATAGCTAAACAAAGCAGATTATATTCAGGTTCTTGTTTTGAAAAGAAAAAATGGAAAATGCTGTGGGAAAATGTCCTTTTACACTTTAAAGATTTGTCACTTGTATTAGTTTAATAAAATGCTGATTGACCACTAGTCAGACAGAAAGTATAGGTAGGGCAATATAGTAATTGCACATAATCTACCCATAATCTCCTAAATGACTTAAAATGTTCCTCAAAATTGCCTAGATGAGTAAAGATGTTTGCAACCAAGCTTGGTGACCTGAGTTTAGTCTAAGGACACACTTGGTGAAATGTAGGAACTGATTTCCTCATGCTGACCTTTGACCTTCACAAGTATGCCACATTGTATGCATGCTGTGAACATGTACAAATACACACATGAATAAATAAATGAATAAATGTTGGACAAACAAAATTTCTCTGGTATTTATAATACATAATATAGTAACCCTATTCAAATAATTGTTTGGCGGCAAAGCTTGTAAGTCTTTTAGTGCTATGAGAGTTGTAATCACTCACAGCTTAATGACAGGGATACAGCAAGAGACATGCATTATCAGATTTTGTCATTGTGAGGATATCACAGAGTAAACTTAGACAGTCAGATGATTAGCCTGTAAATGTACTACTACTGTTGTATGTGTGCTTTATCATTGACCAAAATGTCACCACATGATACATTAGTATATTCCTGACAATTCATGAGTGCACAAATACAGAAACAATATATGTGCATGGCCAGCAGTATTTGACAAGGTTTTCTCCATAGTTAACTGTATTTTAGTTAATAAACAATAGCCCTGAATTTCACATATTACTGCAGTACTTTTTTCTATTTCAGTGTATGTACACACTGTTTCGATGTTTTGCATATCACTATCTCTACAAACACTTATTATATCTTTGTGATAAAAATATTAATATATTTCTTCTAGTTTTTTGAGTCACATACAAAGTCAACAGTTTCAAATGACATGCATAATAAGACAGTATCTATATCTGGTTAAAATTATATTGTATCACTCAAAAAATATTTCCCTAGCAGAATGACTGCCTATAGCAGTAATGTATACCTCTCATATTCTGAAGGCATACTTTAGCCAGTGCTTTAAAGGTGTTTGTGTCTGAACACAGGGCCATTAAATATTAATTATCTTAGTGATCAGTGCCTAAGCTTTAATCCAGTTGGATTGATCTCTTTATAGAAGCATCAGAATATAGACAATACAGACAAAAGAAAGAACAGTGGGAAGGGAGATGCTGAGTCTGAAATGACACTCCACTAGTGTTTTGAAAATTGCTTCCCCATCTACTGAAGTTTTTATTTCCATTTTGTTATTTTTTTAGAATATAATTACATCATGTCTTTCTCCATTCCCTTTTCTCCATTTAAATGCTCTATAGATCCCTCTTGCTCTGTTTCAAATACACAACCTTCATTGTTGTTACATGCATATATGAATAACTATAGACAGGTAGACAGACAGACAGACTGTCTGTCTAGACAGATGGATAGATAGATAAAGACACATAATATACATTTCTAAATATATCCTGCTTAGTCTGTATAATGCTACTTGAATGTACATTTTTAGAGCTGATGATTTGGTGTCATAGGTTCAGGTGACAGCTCTTCCTCGAGGAAGACTGTTTCTCCCAGTCTGGGCATTCTTTGTTTCCTGTAGTTTTTGGGTATTGTTCAGACCTCGTGGACTTTTCCCAATCCACTTTGGCATATCTTTTGTTGTCCTTGCTGAGCTCATGTTTGGGCAGTCATGTTGGTGAAACTTTATGGGTGAGACTTTATAGCTTCTGATGTTACTAGGAGACAATATCTCACAAAAAATTCTCTGATCCTTGAAGTCCTGTCCCTTACAACCCTATGAGCACTCCCATCTCTGAACCTTCAGAGACTGAGGGACTCTGACAGATATGTGTAGCCAGCAGAAGTCACTTTATGCAGCCTTCTGAAGGATGCACTTGACCTCTCGTTTTAGTCCCTGTTGCTTTGCTCTGTTGTCCTTCATTGTGTGAGCCAGCTTTGCCACAAGTTCCTACATCAGTTCTTATCTCACCAGCCAACTGAAATGTCCTGAAATCGTGACTGAAAATGAATCTTACCTCAACTGGATTGTTGTGTTTAGTATGACGGTCACAGCAATGGAAAACAAGCTCCTCACACAATGTCCATCTTCAAGGCACGGCAGAAAGCCTCCCTGCAAAGTTAAACTGCTTCCCCTTTATCTAGATTGTCTATTCTCCAAAACTTGGAGGAAGAAAATCACTGCTGCTTTGACTACTCACCTTGTGACACTCTGTAATGTCACTCCAAGAAAGTGAGTGTACTTGTTAGGTATTAATTTTCAGTCACATGGACAGGTCAGTGAGGTCCCTAACCCAACAGAGTGTGATAACAAAATGGTATATTTCCCTAATCTCAAAGGAGATCAATCTTTGGTCCCACTTCATCCCACAGGAGATACTAGGAAAGGCTCATTCCCTCAGCTCTAGTGACTGCATATTGGTTCTTTGGTCAAATAGTGACTTTTAAAACTGGTGAAAGGCTTTTCCTCTAGTCTACTTGATATTCAATCTGAATAAAAGGAACAAGCACATATGTATTTAGATCATGTATGTGTGTGTGTGGGTATATATATATATATCCCACAGATCCTTCCATAAATAAAAAATTAATAATAACTTTAGGAATGTGATTTGAGTAGCATGTTTGATTATATTAGTATTAAATTCCATAGGTTTAGTTGAGTTATGATGTCTTGTTCTATTAGTAGAAAAATCACAGCCAATATCTGAGATCTGCAGTTTATAAATTCACATTTAATAATCATTACTCACGTCCACCCTCAAAACAAGAGCAGACCAGTCAGTACTTTGGAGGTTATTAAATATGCCAACAAAGTTTGTCATCTTTAAAATGTTTGTCTAGAATGTCACTGTCACTTGATTCTGCCCCTAGTTACTCTTGCTTTTCAGAGACTGTTTTATAACCTGAAATGCCCCTGGCTGTCAGAGAATAAATGAATCATGTATTACCGCTGCCCAAATGCCTGCCTGGGGACTCATCTGTTCAATAGGTTCTCTCTAATGTCTAAAGAAAATGCCTTCAGTAGAGAAACCACTATCCTTAGGCTGTTCTTTACAAATTAAATTATTTATGAATCAAAAGGTTTCAGATATACTTGTGAACAATATTTTTATAGTTATAGAATTTAGCTTTTGTAACTCACGTTTTAATAAAACTGTATAAATTATACCAATGCTGGTGAGTCAAATTTTCACTTTCATAACTTATCACTTAAGATGTTAGTGTGATTTTAAAATATGATTTACTCAGATTAAAAGTGTGTGTATGTGTGTGTATGTGTGTGTGTGTGTGTGTGTATGTGTGTGTACGTGCATGTAATGATTCATGGAGAAATTGGAGGCAACTTGTTGATTTTGTAGTTGTGCAGGTAAAATAGTATTTAGTGCAGGATACTCTCTAGAACAATGTCTGGATGGATTTTCAAACTATACTTTTTATGAAAAAGTAAAAGTATATTTTAATAAAATTACTCATTTTATGAAAGAGTAAATCAGAAAATTTGTCATAAAGAAAATTTGTACTTTTTTCCTTCAGTTGATACTGAGGTGTAGACAAGTTTATAATGTCAGATTTCCATGTAGAAATATGAATCTTTAAAGCATGGTTTAGACAAGTTGTGCCATTTTTTGGTAGTTAGATCATGAAAATGGGGACCTAACATACATGATAGGAGTCCTTATAAATTAGACACAAAATTGATCCGCAGACCATCTTACTTGGGAGGATACAGGCCAAAGAGGGCTATCTGGGGAGAAAGTCCTCATCATATTCTCAACATTCTGAAACTGGAGCAGACTTCAAAGTGCTCTTATTTCCCTACCATACTGGACACTAGCACATTGTTTATAAAACTCTTCCCCTGGCATTCTGTTCTAGAAGCTCCAAGTGACTCAATTTACTCTGGTCAAGTTAAACATGTCTTTATTGTTTCTGTGTTGGTTCATATTATATTGATCTTATCTGTTCCTCGATCATTTTTCCACATGTTAAGGCTTTAGCTATAACTTGTAGGTATTTTCTAAGTTTGTAAATTCAATTTAGCAGGAAGAGTATCAGTTGCTGATCCGCAATATATCCAGCATCCTTTACGAATTAGACAGAAAATATTCTCTTGTTCTTGAGCTTCTCTTCTCTTTGATTCATCTGTAATTTTGTCTTCCGTATCTAGAGTGCAGCTCACGGTAGTGGTTGACACATTTTAAAAGTCACACCTTGCGGAAGTCCTTCCGACTGCTCCGGGTTGGAAAGAGAGCTCACAAGTGAAAGAGCACAGCACCACTGTCTCCAGCTTCCCACTGGGACACTGTGGAAAGAAGGGGAGGCTTCACGGACCAATATTTCTCCTGATATTTTTCTTCAAATGTCCCTATCAAGTATACATACTCTTAAGAACTGTCCCCTGGCTCTGGCGGTAGTGCATACCTTTGAACCCAGCCTGCTGAAGGCAGAGGCAGGTAGATTTCTGTGAGTTCAAGGCCAGCCTGCTGTTCAGAATGAGTTAAGGTACAACCAGGTCAGAGAAACCTTATCTGGACACAAACAAGCAAACAAACAAAAACCCCAAACCAAAACAAAACAAAGCCTGTATTAGACCCTCTCTGCCTCAGCTCAGTTACCTCTACCACCCACATAATTTGTCCATCTCTAGGCGCCCCACCACACTGACCTGTCTTTATGTCTGGCTCACCTTTGTCTTCCTTGAGAGAGTCATATTGCAATTATTTTGCTTTCACTTTTCTTGGAGTCCTTTTGTTTCTGTAGTCAGTTTTCATATTTGTGTGGAATAAAATGACTCCTGATTTCTTCTACGTTTAAACATGTATTTTTTTTCTACAGTATTTTGTTGATAGTTGAACCGCTATAGAATTCCGGGCTAAAGTACATTTTCCTAACAACCTTGAGGATAAGCTTCGTGATCTTCTCCAGCTCAGCAAACTGCATGGTTGCTAGGATACAGAACTTTTTTATTTTTTATTTTCTACCTTGAAAGACTAGTAATCGTCTTATTTTATATTTTTAATTATGAAAGATGTATCTGTATGTGTGTCTGTATATGTGTGTTTGTGTGTATGTGTGTGTATTTGCATGTGTGAGTGTGTCTGTCTGTCTTTTATGTAATTTCTCAATACTATCTCCCAGATATTAATATAAGAAAATTCTCCATGGCCTTTATCTTTTCTTTTATGCTTTACCTTTTATATGTTTGTTTGTTTCTCTCTGATATCCTGCTTTGTTTTAGTCTACACCTGGAAAAAAATTCTTATCCTCGTCCAGTCTACCACTTAACATGTGTCTTATCAGCTGTATACATGTGTGTGTGTGCAAATATGTATTTGTATGTACTTTTAAAAGAATTCGTGGGAGCTCTCTGCTTCTACTCCCATTTGCTCTGTGAAGCATCAAGCTTACTTAATACTTTGGAACACCCAAAAGAATCCGGATTATAATTCATATACATGGAATTATAATTTAAACTGTTAGTCTTCTCTTAATACCTGAGCATAGTAAACTTAGGCTCACAAATACCAAGCGTTGTTTAAGTTCACTCCTATGAAATTCAAGAAAACAACCCAACTTGTTTACCCCAGCTTCTACAGTTATTAAAAACAAAAGTTAATAATCTTCTCTAGTCTTCTAGGCTTGATACTAATATCAAATGGGAAATGTCATTAAAAACCATTTTGTGTGCTAAGTGAAGGATCTTGTATCTGGGAAAACAAACTTGTGCAATGGGACAGTTGGAAAATACGAAGAAATGTTCTTATTTGACTTAGAAAAAAAGTCCTCTAATAATTCACCGATAAGTCAGTCAAAGGTCTATTTGAGAGAAATTTTGACTGGGTTCAGAATGCTCTGAATTGGTTTGTTCTCAATAAATGCCTATTAACAGATAAAGTTGAAATGTGATTTTAAATACAACAGGATGCTTCAATAATATGTAAACTACACAATATTTTTATGTGTACATGAGGACAGAATGACTACTACAAAAGTAGTAGTGTTACCTTTCTTGGTACCCCTAAAAATTGAAGAAAGAGGTGATATTTACCTTACTGAGTAAATGCTACTTGGGACCTTTGTCAGTGGCTTTCAAGTGTGGCTGTTTGTACTGTAGCTAATTTCTCAATAGAATCTCTCTGATCTGTTTTTAATTGGTATCAAACATTTGACTTGGAGACGTGACTTCTTTACAGTCAAGAAATCCAATTACCCTGTATAGATTTGGTGCATGCTTCTGGAAATGCATTTTACTAACATCAAATGTATCCCGCAGCGATGCTGAGTTCATCTCACTATCATCATCGTTTAATGAAATAGAAGATTACAAGCTTTGTGTGAGGCAATGCTTGCCCTTTTTGTTCTAAATTAGCCTCCTCAACTTTGTAGATTTCCTTTGCGACGTCTTTGGTGGTTTAGATATTTAGAGCTCCAGTTCTGAAACCTCTTTGACCCCAGCCAAATTCTTCAATGTCAGCTTCCTGACATTTCAAACTGAAAACAATAATAAGAGTTTTGTGAAGATTTGCTGTTAGTATAGTTAATGTACTCATCACAGTAATTATGCACTTATCAGTGATAATCATTATTATAATAATTATTACAAGATACTTAATTTCTAATTCTATTATAACAACATGCATAAAGTCTTGAGCTGCGGCATTATATGAACAAAAGGTAAGTAAGGTCTCAGAATTGAGAAAAGTTTCTAAAAATCTACTTTTCTTAAATATGCTATTTAATTTTTAAAATCATATCATGGACTTTCACAGTTTTTCTATTAGGCAGCAATAGTATGCACGCAACCAAACTATTAAGACTTGCAGACATAGTAAAACACTGCAAGTCAATCTATTCAACATACGTTTTACTGGTCTACGTGTAGTTTGTTTGGTAAAATGTTGTCCTATATACTGACTCCAGTTTACAAATCAAATGAGAAAAGAAAATCCATTAATTTTTTATTTTAATGTTTCTTTTTGATAGGTAATGCAATAACCTGTTTGACTTATAAATGTATAAGATGTGAACAAATCTTAGGTCTTTACAAGCAGCTATGTAACTCAAGATAGAGATAGTAATATGTTAGTTTCTTAGTTATATATCTGGAAATATTTTTTTAAAAAGTTATTATCTTCTTTTCTTTGTTTTTTGTTTTTTAGACAGTTTCTCTGTAGCTTTTGAGCCTCTTCTTTTAAAAAGTAGGTCATTAAATATTCTCTTCTGTTCCTTAGCTTTTTTAAATAAAAGCTATAATTTGTTAATGAACTTTTGTATATAGTAAGTTAGGGATTGAGTTTTGTGACTCTACTCAATAAATCTCATCAGTCCAATAATTGGATTTTATTTTTTTATTTATCCACGTGGCTCTCAGGTCGCGCATCTCACGCTCATCCATCTTCCTGTCCCTATGTACCCACCGTCTGCCCTTGCACTCTCCCCTTCAAATAAGTTAAATTAAATTAAATTTAAGAGATTTAAGAAAAGAAGAGAAAAATCTCATCGTGGAAGCCGTAGAGTGTCACAGTGAGTAGCACAGCAGACCCGTTAGTCCATACATCGTTCTTTGCAAGTGTTCATTGGGAAGGGTCATTGGTCCTGTCTCAGGCCTTTGGTTTCTGCCATACTATTGATACTGGGCTCTCACTGGGACCCCTCCTGGATAGCCTGTTATGGCACTGTGTCCTGGAGTCCCTGCAGCTTTGGATCTGCAGGACTGGCCCCTTGACGTGCTCCAGAAGGTCATAGATGTGGTAGATGCCGGAGTCGCCCTGGCTAATCATAACCCTGGTTATGAGCCTCTGGGTTAAGCCAACGCACCAGCTCTCCCCCATCCTCACCTCCAGGGTGAGCGCCTCCAGCATTGCCCTGGCTAGTTCACCCTATGAATCAAGGAGCAAGAGGCATGATCAGTTCTCTTTTTCTCATGCCCTTGGGTCCTGCTCACCCACACCTATACCAGTGGGACCAGCTCTACTGTGTTGCCCAGGTGAGATGCAGGAGCCAATGTCCTGGATGCTGGAGCCAGTGAGGTGAGCGACAGCTCTCCTGCTTTCATGACCCCAGGGTCAACTCTCCCACCAGAGATAGATAGTGAGAAGTGAAGAGGAGACAGAATCTCTCCCATCCTTGAAATCTTATGGTAGATGAGAGGTGGGGCCTATTCTCTTTCCTCACACAAGGTCTTGTGGCAGGTCGCCTGCACCACCATCGACTGCGTCAGCTCTTCTGTGCTTCCTAGGTGAGGTACCGGGCCTGCTCTCCCATATGCAGCAGCCTTTGAGGGGCAAGGACACCGCTCCTGCTCTCATGACTCCAGGACCTGCTGGAGTCCCACTGCAAAGCTGTGGAGAAACGAGGGAGAAAAAGGTAGGGGCAAGATCAGCTTTCTAATTCTAAAGCTCTCGTGGCCAGCTCACCCTGGCCCCAGTCAGCAGGATCAGCTGTACTGTGCTGCCCAGGCATGGTCCCTTCTGAGTGCTGCAGCTGATGAGGGGATGGGTCAATTACCCTGCTTGTCGCAGGCGGCTGGAGATGAGAGCGGAGTTTATCTTTCCATCACCCATTCCACCACCTGGCAGGCAAGGGGAATAGGGCCAGTCCTCCTACTCTCCCTCTCTTCAGGGCTAGCTCATGTATGCCCCCACGAACATGATCAGCTTGATTTTGCTGCCCAGGCAAGAAGCAGTGTTAGCTCTCCTGAGTGCTGCAGATGGTGAGGTGCAGGGTCAATTCTTCCTAGCGCTGCAGCCAGGAGAAGACGGGGCCATATATGTACAACCTTAACCTTTTGGCCTTTGGCAATAACAAGAGAAAGGAGCATCAACACAGACCATGACTGCAGCAGGGTCGCAGACCCAGACATAGGCCTTGGCAGTAGTCCAGGCCCGAACATAACCGCGATTCCGGCTGCCAAGTAAACCTCCTACCTCAGCCAACTTTTCACGGTCTCCACCTTTTCAGACCTGCCTCTCTCCAAAGGACTTGAACCATTCCGTTTCTCTGTCTCCCATAAAAGACCATATATTTGTTCATTACAATAGTGTCTGACTTCCTGGTGTCCCAAGGCAGCCTGTTTTCTCCTAGACACCCAGGGCAGCCTTCCCAGTCAGGTATGTGGGTGTCCTACTCCCACTCAGCTGCTTGGTGCAATATCGTTGAAAACAATAACCTAGGTTCTTCTTTTTTATTACAATGAGACATGTCTGCTCCTGGCAGCACCAATCTACATCAGAGAAGATAACGGGCATTGAAGAAACTCCATATGGAATTTACTTTCTTTGTTGCAAAAGTAAGCCACTGGGCACGAAAATGCCCCTGCCTCAACTGCTGACATTGTGCCGTCCTATTTAGACAAGCAGGAGACAAAATATCCCACTTCACAGAAACATCTGTTGAATATGGTAGGCCTGTAGGCCAAAGATGGATGCCCCAACATTGCAGAGGAACTTTGGGTGACTCTCCAGGCAGTCAGTTGTTTTCAATCATTACTCACAATTTTGGAATTCACTTTCTCACACTTCCTCCTTACTTAGTGAATATTATTTCCTTCTTGGGTCTCTGAAGGAGTTGATGATTAGATAGTGATTGTTATAGTTTACTAGACACAGAAAGCAATTTATGATAGAAAGTAAATTAGGTATAAGACTTTGGACTCACCAAGATATAATAGATATAAAATATTGTCTCTTCGTTAGTCAAATGCAAATGGACTAGACATTATTGATGCATTTGTCTGTATATATTGTATACAGTAATTATATTTATTGTATGCAGTTTTTTACATTAGTTATAGCCTTCTTTTTTATTTTAGACAAAAAGAAGAAATGTAGTGGCATTTTAAATGTATTTTAATAAATAAAGACTGCCCAAAGATCTGAGAGTAAAACAGTCCCACTGGTTAGCCTTACAGACCAGATTATAGTAATATATACCTTTAATCTCAGTAGCCATAATGACACACACTTTTAATCCCAGTAGCCATGCTAGTTCCCATAAAAACTGGGCGGTGCATGCCTTTATTGTTGGTGGTGCACACCTTTAATCTCAGCCCTAGAGAGGAATATAAAACCTGGGATGCCAGGAGGCAGGATCACCTTTTCAGACTGAGGTCGAGATAAGAGCCAGTGACTGGCTGTTTTGATTTTTGTGTCTTCAGGTTGAACTCCAATTTCTGACCCTGAGCTTTTATGAATCGTGTTTCATTAGTTCAGCATACATAGATAATTTTTTCTACTCTGTAACTTTTAAACTTTCTTCTGCATCCTTGTGTGTCAAAATGCAGATAGATGACCATAGCAAGACACAAAGGAGACATACCAGGGCACTGGGCAAATATTTACATAGGGATAAGTGATAATCTATTGCACTATCACTCAGAATCAGCAAGTGAGATTCATGCATTAAAATGGCCTCTACATTGTCTTCCCTGAATTAAGACATGACTATGACTTTATGCAATGCTTGGTTCCTACTATGCTCTGCCGCAGCAGCTGACTTGTCACATGCCCTTGAGCACTGCCCCTTTCTGCATTCCTCCAATGCACTTACACATTTTCTCTTCATATGCCTTATCTTTCCTCATTCTAATATTTGTTTCTGGCTTACCATGTTTCCCTGAGTTTCCTCTGAAAAGTTTATAGAGGAAGTGGTATTTATGGACCTGATATGTGTAAACATTTTCTTTCTATTATTCTCCTCATTGATTTTTCTGATTGAGTGGTTCCTGGAAAGATGAAGCAATTTTCCACATGCCCAAGCAAGTACCTATGAAGAAAACTCTGAACACTTTTTGGTTTCTTATTCTTAGTAGTTGGACATTTCTGCTTTGCATTTTTCTCTTCAGAAGGATACAGAGTCTTTGTCAGCTGTAGTGTTCTGAAATGTCACTACGATATTCTAATTTGTATCTTTTTCCCTGTCTTTTTGCTCAGCTTTCCTGCTTAGCTATATTCTGCCTGGCTAAGTGCCAAATCATCTTCTTTATTAACCAATGGCAATAAAACATATTCACAGAATACAAAAGGGTCTCCCACATCAAGAATGCTTTGGCTGTTTTCTGTTTTTGTTTGTTTGTTTTGGTGGTTTTTATGTTGTTGTTGTTTTTCTTTACTGGTCTTTTGTTTTCCAATTTTATGTTTTTATGTGCTTTCTGTGTGGCTGTTTCTCTTTGCAGGTGTATATGCTTCTGCTGTTTCTTTGGGGATTTTTGTTCTCTTTGGTTTCCCTGATGGTTTGTTTTATTCTATCATGACTTATTTGTATATTTTATTTGCATGTTTAGTTTATAAGAGAGAGAGAAAGCTCAGAGTTGGATAGATGAGGAAGATCTGGGAGGAGATGAAGGGGTTAAAAACATAACCAAAATATATCGCATGAAAAAAATCTATTTTCAATTTTAAAAAGGAGAGGAAGAAGGGCATTATTATGATTTAGTCCTCCTTGTGAAAGAAAGCTATTCCTTTTATAAGAGAAAGAAAAAAATATTTGTGGTAGCAGCCTCTAAAAATGATATAAGGTTCTTGTATTTTCAAAACATGGCAATACAATTACTGAATTCAATAGCATATTTTAGTATTAGTCAAGAATTTTTTTGTGTTACTGCTCAGTATATTGATTATTTTTGAGCAATAATTGTTGCTAAGTAACATGAAAAGCAAAGGCAAAGTAAAGGTTCAATCAAAATACTGAAGTTGGCTAATGTTTCACTTTTTTAGCTTCTTATAAATGTTCTACCACTCTAGCCTATCCAAAAATCCTTAGTATTTGCTTTTTATAAGGTAAGCATAACAGAATTTTAAAGATACTTTAAGTCTTTCTGTCAGATGATATAGCTCTATTCCCTCTGTATTTTATACCTGTGTTCATAATTAAAACATATTTAATATTTATTATTAATTTATTATTAAACATAGGGGATTTTCATATACTATATTTGGATTATGGATCCCTTATCCCAGCTCTTACCAGATCCTCTCCACTTCCACACCAACCCAAATTCACATCCTTTCTTGCTGTCTCTTTCTGAGTAGAAAACATACAAGCATCTAAAATAATAATAATAAAATAAACACAAATAAAATTAAGTAGATAAAGAAAACAAGGAAAGGGAAGGGTCAAGAATCAAAGGAAAAGCCCAAAGAGCATACATACATGCAGACAGACATACATATTCACATACATAGAAATTTCATAAAACCACAAAATCAGAAATCATAATATATAAGCCAAAAACCTGCAGACAAAAATATTCTTCAAACAAAGCACTATGACACTAATATATATATATATATACACCCCAGAAATACCGTAGTTATTATTGTAGTTTAGGTTATCTAATGTAGTTCATGAGGCCTGGCCTTACAAGTGGTTTGAACACCCAGTGAGACAATGATGAAGAAAGTTAATTTTTCATTTGCAATTCATTATCATTAGGAGTCAGCTTTTGGGTTAGGGATGTATGCTTTGTCCATTTCCACTTTCAGCCCAGGAGACCATCAGGAACCTCGTAGGCCCTGCACATGCTGCCACAGTCTCTGTGAGTGTCTATGTATCAGTCCTACTGTGGTTAAAAAGCCTTGTTTTCTAAATATCCATCATTCTCTCTGGCTATTAGAAACTTTCTTCCATCCCTTTCAGAGTTTCTAGACTGCTGAGGGGAGGGATTTGATAGAGACCTCTCATTAAGGACAGAACATTCCAAGAGCTCTCATGGTCTGCATTGTCTCGTTGTGGGTCTTTGTATACTTTCTCATCTAGTACACGAGAAACTTCTTTGATGGTTGAATAAGTCACTGATCTATGGGACTAGCAGAATGTCTTTTGGAGTCATCTTATCAGTGTGTTCTTTTAACACAACTGTAGTATTTGGATTTTCCCTAGGTCTCTGATACATTTACTCTTGGTCACTTGTGTTGGAATGGGTTCCATCTCATGGAGTGGGACTTATATCAAATCAGTTATTGGTTGGTTATTCCCATATGCATTGTGCCACCATGAAAATAGCACATGTTGTAGTCAGATCAGCATTGTAAATCAAAGGGATTGTAGTTTGGTATTTACCTTTCTCCTTTGGTAGAGTACCAAATAGCTTCCAAAACCGTGAATACTAATTAGTATGAGTGAAGGCTCTAGGTAGGCAATAGCTCAAATTCTCCATATTCAATAGGTTTTGCATTTGTTGTCTTCAGGATTAGGACTCATCATCAGTTTGAGGAGAGAAACCAATAGCCTCTGCAATAACCCAAGTTGTTTGGTGTTTTCCGGTCCCTTTGACCAACATCTCTATTAGGTGTAACCAATTCCTGGACCTAGAATCTACATTTCATTGTAAGAGATGTACAGAAGGACTCAATTTACCACATTATTTGGATATTTCATTGAGATCACCTTCACAAAAGTCTTTATTTTGGAAGATTGTGCTATGTTAAGTTGCACAAACCCACAGGTGGGTCTCAGTTGTTGTCCCTTGCCGTATTTCCTTGTTTACCATTTCCTTCCCCTTCTTGCCTGATACTCCTATTCCAGTCACTGCACTTTCTGTAACTTCCTATTCTACTTTCCCTTTCGAGAAGATTCATCACTCATCCTAATTCCTTACTCTATAACTAACCTTTGTAGTTTATATGAATTTCTACCTGCGTATGGAAAACTAGACTGTTAACATCAACATAAAAGTGAATACCATATTTCTCTTTGGGGATTTGTTTGACAACACTCAGGATGATTTTTTTTCTAACTCCTTCCATTCACCAGTGAATTTCATCTTTTAAACACATGTTCTTGATCCATTTATCTATGGACAGATATACAGACTGTTTCTAATTTCTGGCAATTATGGATAGAACAACAACGAATGTGGTTGCGAGTTGCTACAGTAGGATGAAGCATCCTTTGTGTATAGGCTCATGAGTGATATAGTTAGATGTTGAGGTAGATCTGTTCTCATCTTCCAGAGGAACACAACACTGACTTCCATAGTGGTTGTACAATTTTGCACTCCCAGTACCAATGGATAAGAATTCTCTTTATTCCACATACTCACCAGCATGAGCTGTCCTTTGTTATATTGGTCTCAGCTATTCTGACAAAGGTAAGATGAAATTTCAAAATGGTTTCAATATGCATTTTCATGATTACTAAGGATGTTGAATATTTATTTTAGAGCCTCTTAGGTATTTGAATTTTCTCTCTTGAGAATTCTCCATTTAGATTTGTACCCCAGTTTTAATTGAATTATTGATTTTATTGTTGCCCAGTTTTTCTATAATTTACATATTTTGGGATATTAGTCCTCTATCAGATGTAGAGTTAGTAAAAAATCATTTCCCATTATTTAACTGCTTCTTTGCCTGAATGATGGCATCATTTTTTATACATAAGAGTTTCTATGTCATGAGGTTCCTTTTATTAATTGCTGTTCTTAGTATTTGTGCTATTGGTATTCAGAAATTCCTGTCTGCTGCAATGAGTTCCAGGCTGTTCTTGACTTGTTTTAACTTTGATAAAGATTGCATTGAATCTGTAGATTGTTTTTGGTAAGATGGCCACTTTTAGTACACTAATTCTACAGACCCATGAGCATTAAAGTTCTTTTTTATCTTTGATATCTTTCTTGATTTTTTTTCATTATCTTAAATTTTTATTGTATAAGTCTTTCACTTCCATTGTAGAGTCTCTTCAAGATATTTTGTGCTTCTTTTGAGACTGGTGTGAAAGCATGGTTTCTCTATGTCCAGGATTCTGTTTATTAATTGCTATTCTCAGTATTTGTGCTATTGGTATTCAGAAAGTCCTGTCTGGTGTCAATGAGTTTCAGAATGTTCTCTATTTTCATTCCATCATATTCAATGTTTCTGGCCTCCTGTTGAGATCCTTGATCCATTGGGAGTTGAGTTTTGTACAGTGTGCTAAGTATGTGTTCTATATAGATTCTTCTAATGGCTTTGGAAGACAATGTCATTGTATGTAGGAAGGCTACCGATTGTTGTGTATTAACTGTGTACCAAGCACATTGCCAAGTGTTTTCTGAGCTCTAAGAGCTTCCTTGATGAATTTTTAGGGTCCCCATGTATACAGTCACATCATCTGCAAATAGAGAGTCTTTGATTCTTCCTTTTTCTACTTAATTCTCTCAATCTTCTTCAGTTGTCTTGTTGTTCTAGCTAAGATTATAATGAAAGAAAAGATAGCCTTCCCTTGTCCCTGATTTTAGTGGAATTGATTTGTTCTCTCCATTAAATTGATGTTGGCTGAAAATCATCCCCTATTATTTTAATGCATGTACCCTGTATTCTTAATCTCTCCTGGAGTCTCTCTCCCTCTCTAGAGGTGTTAGAATTTTTCAAAGGGCTTTTCTGCATCCAATGTGATGATCATGTGATTTTTCTCTTTCAGACTGTTTATATGGTGGATTATATTTATTGATTTACATATATTGAATGATTTAATTACTGCAAAACACTAAACTTGAATAGTCAAGCTTTCCTTTAATCAGATTGCCTTCCATCTTTTTGTGATTCAGTCATTAGTTACATTTAAGACTCAGTCTGTATGATGCTAAAACTTATAATCTTCCACAAGTGTTATTTCTGCGATGAGAGGTAGTCAAGTTCTAGTGAAATAAACACAGTGCAAAAAAATTCTATTATCAATTTATTGCATTATGCAATTTGCATCACATGTTTATTTTTGGCAAAAACTAAACCACCATTAAAACCACTTCAATTTTATTTTTACTTAGGACTATTTTCTCCTTCAAACATAAGGAACAATTTGAAGACTGGAGTTGGTATTGTTAGATTATTTAAAATGCAATGTAAGAAAGACAGAAGGCTAAAAGAAAAGAGGCTTCATCTATCCTTAGGTGGGACTTTGTTTATTTATGGTAAGGGAGCATTTTGTCACATCTAAGAAATGACAAAATACTTATGGGGAAGAAGTGATGCAACCCCTTCTAAGGACTCAAAGGACGTCCTTAGTCTACAATAGAAGCTAAGGAATGTAGTCTTTCAGCAGAAGCTCTCATTCCCAGTTCTGAAAGGATATAAAGAAAAATTCTAGGCCTGGGGTGTTATAGCCATTTTCTGTGGAGGAGTGACTTTTCAGAGGGGAGAGTTCTGGCTCCACTGAAGAATGGTTCCTATGGTCATGCAGCAGGGTTGGGGAGTCTTATCGGTTGTGATGATCAGGTGATTGCCATCCAGAGTTCCTGAAAAGACGTGGGAAATAATTATAGAGGGCTGAAAGCAGATGATTTGGTTACAGGTTAAACTGAGACATTTCCTAGAAAAGCTGAGGAATGGATGGGAGCAGAGGTGGGAAAGAGAGAAGGAGCCAGTGAAATAAAATGGCCATAGAGTTGATTCATGGTGACAATGACTTGTCTATTGCCAGGATGTTGCACTAAAATAAGCTACCAGAAGTAGAAGAGAGTTAAAGAGCACCAATGGAGGTGGGGCAGGAGAAAAATAGAGATCTAATGTAAAGAATTATATCTGGTCTGCAGAGAAAAGGTCTCTTTAAGCCAGATTCTCTCTAAAGCATCTAAAATTTCTGTTTGCAGATATATTGGGAGCAAATGGAGTTGCTGTAGAATGAGGGCAATTGGGAGAACTTCCATGAAATACTGTGTTTTGATATAGTGTGAAGTTCTATAAGTAAATAAATTTAAAGACAGGGTAAAACATAGTATGAAATAACAAGGAGGAAAGGGTATGGGGAAGAGCCAGAGTGGAAAAGGAAACAGAAGGAATTTTTCGGAAAAAAAGAAAAATAATTTTGATGGTCTATTTGACTGCTTTGAAGAGTCTTGGGATGTTGATCTCTTGGTGCTTATGCAACTTACTCAAGTAGGATGCTGTCCCATCCGTGGAAACTACTAAAACCTGGGTTGTTTTCTTTACCATCCAAGTATATTATAAATTTAACCCATTGTACTAAAGCTATCAATTTTTATAATGATTTTTAAAAATATGCCTGCTTTGGAATATTATTTTGCATTAATCATACTATAAGTTTTCTTTAAACTTGTTTTGCTCTACCTGGTTTAGGCTTAATTTTGAACACATTTGCATATACTATATGATGGGAGATAACAGAAGAATATTATGTGAGCTAAATATTGGTCTACCCCACCCTCAGGCTTGTCTCTGTCAATCTCATTTGTCCTCGGTGTGACTGGCCATTAACTTGTGTATATTGATTATCTTTAAAAGTTTATAATTAGTGATAATTATTTTATTAAATTAGGATTTTATGATTTTATCCCTTTTAAGTTTGAGTGTTAAAAATCGTAATTCTTGAATTAAAATTCCTTTAGTATCAAAATAAAGTTTAAACTATAAATACAACGAGACAAACATCTTAGTGTACTTTTTACAAATTTCCTGTTTTTAATATGACTTAGTTTCTAAATAGTTAAAACTTAGCAAAGACAGCAAAGATATCACAGTTTTCATATAACTTAGTTATGATTTGAAACAAAATGTTTTCAAGATGTATTAAGGTAAGGAGTATTAAGTTAAGTGTGTACACAGGGTATTACACTTTGTCATTTTAAAGATAGTAAACAACTAAAGAAAAGGGATAGAGTTCTCAGAGAGTTAAATAAAGTCAAGAAAGGGATATGAGATACGCAGCAGGTATCCCCTATTGGAAGGACTCTGCCTTCAGTGCGTAATGTGTTATCTTGGGCTGTTATATTTTGCTCTTTCTCCCTGTCACAGAGTCAGGTAACTATCCTGACCCAGGGCAGAGGTGTTGTCAGAAACTTTTAAACAAACATGCTTGGGTTGGAGCAGACTGGCCAAACTGCATATTCACAACCAGCCTTCTCAGTAGAGTAGAACAGCGTGAAACAATTTTTCTGTTATTCACCCCTCAAAGGCATTGGAACCTGTGTAAGACTGAACCCATTGATCTATATATTCATAACCAGTTTGTGTCTGACTACATTTGGACACAGACAGTCTCAATGCTTTTACCTCTTAACTGTTAAAGTTCCAAGCAAGAACTTTGCAGGTTTGGGGAGGCAGAAACACAGGTAAGCCAAAGCACAAGGCAAAAGAGGCACACGGTGAAAGAGTCCTATGCTCTCTCAGTCAGGAACAATATTAAAGATATAAGTTTGGAGGTCCAGCTGAATGAGTGGCTATTCTGGCTCTGGGCATAGTTGTAAGCCAGAGCCTTGAGAAAGATTAAGGGGAATTCTAAGTTTTATCAGGGAAGGAGCCTCAGACCATACTGCCATTTCATCTTATGGAGTTATTTAAATGGTTTAGATCAGCGATTTTCAACCTGTGGGTCTGGACCCCTTTGGGGAGTCAAAATACCTTAGCATTGGGGTCACAGGTCGAATATCCTGTGTATTGGGTATTTTCATTACAATTCATAACGGGAGCAAAATTACAGTAATGAAGTCGAAATGAAATGAAATATATGACTGGGCTCTGTATTAAAGGGTCGCAGCGTTAAGAAGGTTAAACACCACTGTACTGAGTTGAAAATTTGTGCCTGCAGTGGCCTTTCAGTTATGAAGCTCCAGTGAACTTCAGATCTAAGACTGTTAGGCCAGTGAAAGGTTCTGAAAGTTTTGACATAAAGCTCTTGGAATCTTTGACCAGCTCTGTAAAAGTATCTCCTAAGTCTAGAAATGACCGAACACACTGGTTAATAAAGAGGTATCCCCAATATAATGCACAATTCCAAGGAGCTGCATGCGACAAAGGAAGATTCTTGAACTTTCAGCAGATTGAGTAGTGTCTTAACCAGCTGAAAGGCTTCCGGTCTATGTCTGAATGGGCCTCACAGAAGAAATCTCAGTGAGCTCCCAGATATAACTAGAGCACTTCTGAATCAGGCTCAGTAGGTTTCCTTTTCCCAGCTTTTTGTTATGACGCCTGTGTGTGACTGCCGCATGGTTTCCCACCTAAGTCTGACTGCCAGGGCAAGAGAGTAAAGGTGAAAGAAAAAGGTCAGAGACAAAGAGTGTAAAGAAAAGGCTTCTTCCGGGTGATGGTGCACACCTTTAATCCCAGCACTCATAAGGCAGAGGCAGGCAGATCTCTGTGAGTTTGAGGCCAGCCTGGTCTACAAGAGCTAGTTCCAGGACAGTCTCGAAAGCTACAGAGAAACTCTGTCTTGAAAACCCACAAAAAAAGGAAAGGGAAAAAAAGAAGAAGAAAAGGCTTCCTGACAGAAATCTGTTTTAATGCAGGACCATGGGGACCTGGGGTAAAGTGTCAGAGCTGCTAACTAGGGGTGAAGGCTCCAGAACCTTACCAGGCTTTCTGCACTGTATGTTAGATTAACTAGAAAACAGCGGCAGAGAGACAGAAGGTGGAAAGAATGGGAGACTTGATCTGTCTTTAGGCAGGACCGTGTTCCTTCACAGCAATGGATTATTTTGTCAGCCAAATGTGTGGATGACCAGAATGCCTATAGAGAAAGATGAGATATAGCCCCTTATTAAAAGAACAGACACAACTTTTGTAGCCCATGAGGAAAAGTGGGACGCTGAACAGAAAACTACTGAGTATCCTGCTAAATTTTTATTATTATTAAACACCTACTCTCTGTCTTTAGCCTGCAGTGACCTGGAATTCAGAGAAGTGGCCAACAGACTTCGTGACTGGTTCAAGGCCCTTCATGAGAGTGGGAGCCAAAATAAGAAGACCAAAGCTCTGCTGAGGCCTGAGAGAAGCAGTAAGAGTTTTAAAATTGGATAAAGCTGTTTATTTTTGAAGAGGTTACCTATATCCAGTGAACTTCTGAGACTAAGCTCATTTGTCAACATTTATGCTTCACCTATATGATAAACAATAATCCAGCACATTGTTTCAAAGGCCTTCTACAGTAGAATGTAAGAACATAAAATAAATTTCTTAGGTCAACTTTGACTTAGGAATGGGGCTTGTGTCTTCAGAGCATTGAAGTTCTAGTCAGAACTGAAGCATAGAAATATTACCTGCCATGGTGGTACAGGGTGGTAACAATAGCATTCTGGAAACTGTGGAAGGAGTATGAGTTCAAGGCCCCAAGGCCTGCATAGCAGGACACACTTTTAAAATTAAGTAAGAAGGAATTTTAAAAAGGGGATTCCAAAGCTCTATTTATAGGAGGATATAAAACAAAGGATTTTGTTACTACTTAGAGGTCATAAGTAGACTTATTTGAATTTTGATGTCATGTTTCATTTAGTCCTGTGTGAAATGGATATAAATTCTTAAAAGTCAGTTGTAGGCAGAGACCGTTTGTTTCCAAGTCACCCAGACCTGAAATAACCACAAAAAACTTTACTCTTACAACACTGCTTGTCCTTTTTGCTCACACTTCTCATTGGAAAGCTCTTATATCTTAAATTAACCCATTTCTATTAATCTGTGTTCTGCCACATCATTGTGGCCTACCTATAAGGTTCCATCAAGCGTCTGTCTCCTGTGGTGACTTCATTGCTTCTCGCTGACTCTACCTACTCTTTCCTCCTCTATCTGCTTAGAACTCCTGCGTTGTCCTACTGTGCACTGCAATAGGCCCAAAGCAGCTTCTTTATTAAACAATAGTATTCACAAAATTCAGAAGTGAATCCCACATCACTTCCCCTTTTCTGTCTACATATAAAGAAAAGTTTTAACTTTAATATAGCAAGATTACATACAACAAAATGGTTATCAAGTAAGAAGTAAAGTTACAATATTTATATCTCATTTATCTTTTATTTTCACTAAAGAAAACTGTAACTATTCTTCAACTCCAACAAAATATCTGGATTTTGTAAACAGGAAGTGCATTGTAAGCAACTTCCAAAACTCTAGAACTGACAGAGATATTTCACTGTCTGGAGAGTTGACCAAAATTTTTTGTAACATCAGGTCACCCATCTTCAGTATCCAGCAGACTTTTCCATAAAGCAGGGAATTTGAAAGACAGTTCCACCTATACTGTCAGTTTGTCAGTCTTTTTTGTGTGTCTTCTGCAGAATGTCTGGCAGACATTTTCATGAAGCAGGAACTGTGAAGGAACGTCTCACATTTAGGAAAGCTCAGCAGTTATTTTTTTCTGTGGATCCTGAATGTCCAATTTATACAGCATAACAACAAACAATCCAGGCAAGGGCTGTTTCTTGTCCAAATGGCTCCATGAGGAGCCTCTTCAATGTCCATCATCCTCTTAAAGTATATTGGTGCTACCAGGAGCAATTGCGTCTCATTTTCACGAAAAGTCCTAATTCTTAAAACATTTTAAATGCCATATTTTGTTAGTCTGTGAAAGGTTTGAAGAATACCTATCTATCTGAAATATACCTCTACATATTTAGAAAACCTAACTAACATTACTACAAACTTGACTATTTTAGATGACTGTCTATTAAATGTATTTTAATTATACATTAAATTTTTTAATGAACTGCACAAACATAATATTTTAATCAATAGCAGAAATATACATATAACAAAATTGACCTTAAATTTGTATCACTAAATCAAGATTCAGAGCAACACAAAGTATTCATCTCTGTAGCTTACCCCCATTAAATGTAAACAAACATTTATAAACACTATTTGGGAATTTGGGCACAGTCCTCTCAAAACTGTTTCCTGCTTTTGGTTGGGCAAAGTATATTGGGGAAAGAGGTTTATAGAGACCTTTCAGGGGGCTGGACTTGTTCCATCACATCACAATAGTCTGGAAAGAATACACTCGCTCTCATCCTCTGTGGGAAAAAAAAGAAGCAGAACTTCTTTTCCAAAGTAACATATTCTTAGACCCAAATTTTGGAGTCAAGATCACTTTAAAATATATACATATATGTTGGTTTAGCTTAGCAGCCTGTACAGTGAAATGTCTCTCAGTACCTAGCTCATTCACATTTAAAAATGCACAGAAAACACAATAATACACATAATGTAGACTCTCTGTTTATATTTCACCTCAATTTTTAAGCCAAATTAAAGCAAGTTTAATAAATACTGGTCAGGATGATGAACTCTGGCCAAGTGCATTTCCTGTTTCCCAGAAAATGACAATGAATTGCATTTTGGAGCTTTTTAAAGGTAAACCCATAAGGTCCAATCAGTGGGAAGTATTTATCTGACATACAAGATATAATATGTACAAGAATGTCTTCAAACTTCCTGCCTACATCCAGTCAGGGACAAGAATACATTTTAACACACATCCTGTCTAAGTAGCTCCCTCCTACATGTTACTAAGCACATCCAGTGTAATTGCGTCAAATAAAGTTGTTCAAGGAACTGAAAACAAGTATCCTGTTATTTTATATTAACTACAGACTTTAACATCTCAGGAATTATCTGTCTTTGGGCAAGGGGTTCATAAGTTAGAGGCAACTTGGTAGATTGACCTCTGTGACTTTAAGGTGTGGTAGTACACACCTTTAATCCCAATGCCTGGGAGGCAGAGACAGACATATCTTTGAGTTCAAGGTGTGGTAGCAAACACCTTTAATCCCAGCACTGGGGAGGCAGAGACAGGTGGATCTCTGTGACTTCAAGGACAGCCTGGTCTACAGAGTTATTCCAAAACAAAGATGTATACAGAGAACCAGTCTCAAAAAATAAAAATAAAAATAAAAAAATAGAGGTTAAAATAAAGCCACATAAAGATAAAAAATACACAGAGAATCTTGATACTGTATGCTATTATGCTCTCTTTGAATTGTTTAAATGCTGAGAAAAGAACAACAGCTGCTAAAAGACTTTTGTTTATAAATGCTGCTAAACTAATCCAAGATAGGTATTTTAAAAATACCTAGACTTCAAAATTAAAGTCAAAAGGTATGTTACTTTGAAAAAGAGATTTTGCTTTTGTTTCCACAAAAAATGAGAGGCTCTGAATTTATTCAGAGTTAAAAAAAAAATCATCTTTGGCCAAGGGAGACCACCTGAAAAATCTCCGACAGAAACAGATTGCCCAGATGTCTAAATTCTACATCCAAAACAGATTCAAGACTGCTGCCTGAGGTGACCAAGACCCACAGGATACTCCAGTCAGGACTTGATTATAACTCTAAATTTTCTTTAGGTCCCCATAAGATCATCAGTGCCCCCAACCAACAAAAAACAGCCTAAAATACTACACCCACATTCATAACAAATGGACTATGGATATTTTTCTTTGTTTAAAAAAAAGAGGAAAATGGTGTGGGAGAATTATCTGTATTCTGTCAATCATGTATTTTAATGAAACGCTGATTGGCCAAGCAGGAAGTATAGGCGGGTCAACCAGACAGGAAGTAGAGGCGGGGCAATGAAAATAGGATAAGGCTAGAGAAGAGAAAGCTCCCTCAGCCACTCCTGCGCAGACCACCAAAGAGGCAACATGTAAGCTGCCCCCGCTGGAAAAGGTACTGAGCCATTATGGCTAACATAGATAATGATAATAGATTAATATAAATTACAAGGACTAATAAGAAGCCTGACCTAATGGGCCAATCAGTTTATAACCTAATGTAGACTCTGTGTGATTTTCCTTGGGACTTGCTGGCTTGCTGGGGTACTGGGCGGAACAGAAACCCCAACAAGCCGGCCCTCATGTTACATAACTTTGTTTCGTGAATCTCTTAGGCACAATAATTAAAGCAACATAACTTTAGCTCTTAAAAAAAGAAAGCAAATAAAATGGTATGGAAATTTTATATTTCATGTATTTAGAAATGATATTGAAACATAGCTGAATATTTATAAGATCAGAAAACCTATTTTTCCTAAGAGTCAGGTAACAATGTGAGTTCAGCAGCTTGGCTGGCAAGGAATTTTCCAGCATGAGATGCTCAGTTTATCATGATTAGCAAGAGCTCCAGTCCTACCTGCAACCATTGAGATTCAGTTTCTGTCAAGATGACAGCAATATGACACAGTTGTGTTTAGAATTCATATTTTTCTAAAATACTTTAACTTTCCTATAATTATATCATTTTTCTGCAATCCCAACCTTGTATATTTGTGAATCTTAATTTCTAGGATGATTTAACTTATGTGAAAAATTAAAATCACTCATGAAAATAATTTTTCACCATGTTAATCTTCATCCAGTCTTCTTACGCATTTCAGAAACAAATTATAGTATTTACCAACACTCTAGGAGAATTGCTGACATTTGATTTTGACTATATTATAAAATTTTGGGCCGTGTAAGTGATTTTTGGTCTTTCAATCTTAATTTACTTCATAGTAACAACAACTAAATGTACCTGATTTTCCATCTTGAAGAAAACATTGGACTTGGGAAGGTCCTTTTAGCCCACTGCATACTGATTTATTTAAAGGATTGATATCCACAGAGATCTTCTGAGTACATATTCTTTCTTTAATAGAGCACATTTTCAAGGATACTCATTGAATTTGAGTTCACACAAATCTTTCCCTAAGTTTTGAGGCATAGGGAAAGCATTGGAGGGCTCAATGAGGTGCCTCATTGGTGTGGGATGTCCTTCTGTATACATGCTGTTTTATTTGTTAATGAATAAAGCTGATTTGGCAGGGCAGAATAGAGCCAGACTGAAAACATCACTTAGGCATATTATCCAAGCAGTGTTTTAATTAATATAGTTTCTGATTGATTATTTTGGTTCTGGGTGTCCAGGAAACAAACAAGTAGCCTCCGTCTACACTTTGTGTATTACTCAGCTTTCTAAGAACAATTTTCATTCAAGAAATGTTGTGAGACCCTGTGAATATGGTCATTGGATTACAGAAAGCCCCTCTAGAGTTAAATATCTCTGCAAAAAAAGTGGGCGGGTGGTATGGGACCATGTACAGAATTGCTTGAGAACTCAATGAAAAATGAATTTGCAAAGAATGTTCCCTTTGCAACACAAATGTCAAAGCTGTGTTGCAGAGAGGTCAAGTTTCTTCATCACCCTAAATCTAGAAATCTCCATGGATGTGTCCTTCCTCACATCCTATCCCTAATTTGTCAACCAATTCTGAAAGAGCAGGTTAATATCTCCTGTTTCTTGATTTTGCATTTTGAACTATCTCTCCCGTTTTCCCTTCCTAAAGTGTGGGAATAATAGGCATGAGACAGAAGTTCGAAGGCCTTGCCCACCTCTGTTTGTTTTTACTTTTCTTGCATAGTATTAATCTATTAAAACATTCCATTACTACTCTTTTCAGTGACACTACAGTAAACCAAATGCAGTTAAAAATTTAAAACACACAGAGTTAGGTTTGATTTATATATTTTAATATGACATGATCAGAATCCAGGCATTATAGCCTTTTAATAATTAACTCTGACATTAACATAAAGACTAGAAAATATTCTAGAACATTCTTATGACCTTTTAGTTATTTTACACAGAAAAGAACAACAAAAAGTTTGCAATATCTTTTCAACAGGAGACAACAAAATCTTACAAAAAAATTGTCATTTCAATAGAGAGAAAAATCTCATTTTAGTTTTGTAGCAAAGAAGCATTTTAATCCATTTCTCGTATGAAAACATTTATCTATCTGTCTATCTATCTATCTATCTATCTATCTATCTATCTATCTATCTATCTATTATGTATGAATCCTTAAATATTAAACATCATTGACTAAGATTGTGGGAATCTTTCTAACACTTCATGCTTTTTAAATTTGTTTCCCATGTTTTGTTGTAATGGGTCATTTTATTTTTAGAACAAATTATTTTTTAACAAAATAATGTTAAATATCTTGCATATAGTCATTTTTCTGGAAGAGTCAAAGTTGCATAAAATTTTAATTTCAGTAATTTTCTTATCTAATAGAGAGACATATGATGTAGATAATTATAGAGTATTTGACTCTGCAAATTCAGTAGATTCTGTGACTATACATTTTACAATTTATATAGGCATATGTTTTTTTAATGTGGTGAAATGAACATATTTATTCACAGAGCAAAGTAAACATTCTCCAGGCCATATAAGAGAGGTAAAATATGCACATTTAAATGCAAAATTTTGTGTTTTATAAGTGATGAAATAGTTAATAGCTGGTTAGCTAACGTAGGAATATGATTTCAGCATAATCAGACTCTTGGCAATTATTTGATTTTTCAAAAATAAATATAGTTATTGTTGGAATAAATTTTATCATTCATTTGAAAAACAACTGCATAATTATAAACTTTCAGAAAATTTAATTTTGATAAATTTTACAGTACTTTTAAATATTTTTAAAAATAAAATCCTAAATAGACACAAAATATGCTTAATAATGTATGCTGTTCACTCTAAATCTATAGTTGACTTATTTAAATAATATTAAACTAATATTTTCTGCAAACATTGATTTAAATAGAAACTGAATTTTTAAAACCTCTGAGATATTGTTCTCATGAAAATTGAAAATAATAATTTTATTTTAAATTTTAAAAATTTGATAGATGTAATTTATAGATGTATTTTATATAATATCAATTTATAATAATACTAATTTATAGTAAAGCTTTCCTCAAAAGATTTTTTTTCTAATTTGCTAATATCATCATCACATATGAAACTCACTTATATAGGTAAAACATATGTAAAAAGCATTTGGCTATTACAGCTAAGGGAATCTTTGTATGATGATAGATTCCAGTACCCATTTTTCTGAGGAAACAATGGTTATGGGTATACCATAGCAATGAAACATACTGCATTTTTCACATTTTTGAGGAACAGAATAATATCAAATAAACAACTTTAAGTTTAATATAGAAATGTTAAAAGAATGTAGGCAAAGACTGCTTGCTCATTTCCCAATTGTTCAAGCCCAAATAATCATTCAGATACTATATTAATTCAAACACTATTCAACCAATGATTTAGGCTTAGTCATAGTTAGCTCTTACATCTTTAATTAAACCATTTCTATTAATCTATATATCAGCACAAGGCTGTAGCTTAATGATAAGGATCCAGTGTCTGTCTCTTCCAGCAGCTACATGACATATTCCTGACTCTGCCTACTATCTATCTATCTATCTATCTATCTATCTATCTATCTATCTACTGCCTTACTGTACTCTGTTAAACCATTGGCCAAGATAGTTTTATTCAATAAAAGCTACACATATACAGAAGGACATCCCACATCATCTTCCCTTTTCTGCCTAATTAAAAAAGAAGGCTTTAACTTTTACATAGTAAAATTACATATACAAAACAGTTATCAAGCAAGAATTATAGTTACAATATTTAGTCTATTTCCTTGTGAGTCTAAAGTTTTATATTTAATTCATTTTTTATAATAACTAGGAGAAGCTATAATTATAACCATCTAGACTTTAACTCCATCAAAGAACAGGAAGTACAACCAAGCAACTTTCAAAGCTCTATGCTTCACAGATACATCTTAGTACCTGGACTCAAAGTTTTTTTTGTAGCATTGGAGCATCCATCTTTAGCCTACAGGCCGATGGTATTTGGCAGACTTTTCCATGAAGCAAGAAATTTGAAAAATTGTTTTGCCTTGTACTGGCAAAGTTTGTCAGCTGCTTTCATTTGTGTACTGTAGAATATCTGACAGTTTTATTTATGAAGCATGAATTCTGAAGGACCATCTCATCTTTTGGAAAGTTTAGTAGTCATTTTTTTTCTGGGTCTTGCATGTCTAGTTCATACAGCATACTATAAAGCAGAACAAGGAAGAACAGTTTCTTGCCCAAAAGGCTAGCATTGTCACATTGAAGGCAAATTTCACAATGAGTGCAATTTACCTCTCTGAAGTAATTGGTGCTGCCAGAAGCAGACATGTCTCATTGTCAAGAAAAGCCTACTTTTTAAAAGATTTTGAATGTTATATTTTATTGGTCTTTGATCCTATGGATCAAAGTGTTGAAGATTATCTAACTGAAATATATCTCTGAATATTTAGAAAATCTAACTAACTTGACTACAGTTTGACTATTAAAAATGATTATCTATTAATCTGCATTTTTTATTTTAGCATTATATTTTTAAATGAGCCTCACAAACACAATACTTTAAACAAGAGTAGAAATATATATTCACAGTCTAACATTTTGACCTTAAATTTGTATCATAGACCAAGATCCATACCAATGCAAAGCATTTAATTCTTTATCATATATACCCCACATTTTTAGAAAGAGATACAATGTGATCATTTAAGCATTCATAATTAACCCCCATTAAATGAAAATAAACATGTATAAAAAGTCATTTTGTGAATTTGGACCCTGTTCTATTCCAACTGCTGCTTGCTGGGCAAAATATTTTAGGATTCACAGAAACCTTTTGAGGGGTGTTCTATCAAACCACATTAGCCTGGAAGAATCCATAGGTTCTAATCTGTTGTGGAAACAAAAGCAGAACCTCATTTCCAAAGTATTATATTCTTAGATTAAAATTTTGAAGTCAAGATACCTTTAAGTGTTGCTTTAGCTTAGCAACCCATACAATAAAATGTCTCTCTGAACTTAGCTCATTCACAGTCAAAAAATTCAAAGAAAACACAATAGTATACACAGATCATACTCTTTGTATATTTTTTATTTTTATGTGGCTTTTTTACTCTATTACTTTGTAATATTTGTTTTATTATTTTTACACTTTCAATCTACGTCTTTTTATAACTGTCTGTACTCATATTTGCTTGCTCTCAAACCTATGTACATTTCGAAATGTACTCTGTCTCATTTAGAGGTCTTTTATGTCTGAATTTGTCCTATTGTGTATCTGAAATCATTTTCTGATAAGGAGCATTTTAAAATGGTAAGCAGTTTGGTTGTGGCTGCTCTGGATGCTGGCTCCACTTCTCTTGGCATTTCAATATGGCATAGGTATGTTTACTGCCAGCTCTGGGACTGTTGGGTGGGAGCTATGCTCACCACCTCAACTATGGGAAGCATTGTGCAGTACAGAAACTGTTTTTGTCTGAGTAAAAACGACATCTGCCATGCTGTGTCGTCTGGAAATGTCTCCGTCTGACATTCTTTCCTGCCTGTGCATGCCTAGTAGACCAGATCTAGCTGCTTGCCCAGGTGGGAGTGCTGAGAGGCAGGCAAGCTCTCAGCTGCTTTCCTCCTAACTCCTAGTGGGCATATAACCACCCAGACTGAAGTGTGTGGCTGGCTAAGCAGGTTAACCCCAAACATATGCACATCATTTTGTAAATGGAGGCTGCTCGTTCATTTCCTGACTGCCCAGAACCGAGTCAGTACCTAGACCCATAAAAAGGTGAAATGCCTTCTTATTTTTACTTTCGTTAAAGGTGTTGCTTCAAATTAATTTCTATGATATTAATTTTGGTATTGCTGTTTGCTGACTACATGTAGATATTATTGGATGAAAATTAATTTTACGAACTGAAAAAAAATTGTTCTATTCTTTCCAATAAATTCTCCAGTCATTTCTACTAGGTGTAGTTTTCACCAACTTTCTCATGTTAATATTAACATAAATTGTGGAGCAAATAGGCAGGAAAGAACTGAAATTCATATCTTACTGAGTAAAGAAAGAAGAATAATTACGAAACAGATTTGTTCTCTTATTTCTAATTTTCCTTCAAAAGATGTATTTGTTTTAACAATTCAAGTTGCATTCTGTTGAAGCATCTGTGTACCTTACAGCCATGTTTTCAAATTTTGAATGGGGAAAACTAAAAGATAATGGGCTATACCTTTTAATAGAAGCAAAATCAAGATGGCAAACAACAAAGGTGTGGCGGTTATTGCACACAACTCTTTGATTCATGAAGAACGAGGTCAGACATATATTGGAAATCTAAAATCTGATTTGGAAAAGTACATGAGCAAGTTTAAAATTGCATACATGTTGAGTTTAGAAAAATCCACTGTACCTGGTCAGTGCCATTGAAAATAAACCTGGTGTTTCTCAATGGCACCATGGGAAAGGTAAACTGGGGTAAAAACCAAAGGCTCTAACTGCTGGAAATTCATATTCAGTAAAGAAGAGGGTCTGAATTGGGAATGTTGCTGACCAAGTTTTCTCTTCAAAAATGGTCAGACAGGGAAATGGGTTAGAGAACCAGTTTGCAAGTTGCTCAGACCAGTATACTTATGGTAAAAGGGAACAAGACTAGGTATTGAGTTGTTAGGAAAATTTGGATACATTATCAACATGGTGCTGATTGTGCAGATATACAATGTAAGAGTTAGGAAGTAGTATAACCTTGCATGGATACCCCAGAAAGGTGAATCAGGTTGAGTTACAAGGTCATAGTCACTAGAAGGAGTTACTGAGTAGTCATTCCATGAAGATGGCAACTATGTTTCATTGAAGTTACCAGGATGGTGGAATATCCAGCGTCCAGGGAAAGAGCAGGAGGGGTGAGGGAGTCAGACCATAGAGAGTTATGTGTATTGTAAGTGGCAGAACTGGAGCCCAAATGAAGCCATCACAATTCTCAGATGCAGATCCAGAGCTGTAGGGTTTGGCTATTCCCTGCTGGATTTTGGTGTTTCTTCTGTCTAGTCTTTCTTTGCTATCCTCCATTTTCTCATTTTGGAATGATAATACCAGTCCTGTATCATTGTATGTTAGGTGTCGTTGCCTGCAACAGTATGTTATCTCATAGATAAGAGGCAGCTTTGAGTCAAGGGACTGGCTTCAACTGAGAAATTTTGGACAGTCTTGAGACTGATGATAAATATGTGGACTTTTGAACCGCTTAAACACATTTTACATTAGGAGCCTCTTGGTGGAAAAGGGAGAAAATTTTATCATTTAAAAGTGATCTGTTTGGCTGTGAAGGTGACAAGGGGTCAATTTGCGCTTAATCTTTATTATAAATTAGCCAGGATTTAAAATTACCAGAGAGATACACCTCTCTGGGGCATCTACAGAGATACTTAACTAAAAAAAGTCCCACCTCAGATGTTTATAACAATATCCTATTGACTAAGAATCTAAACAAAATAAAGAAAAAAGGATAAAAGAGTTGAATATTTGCATAAATCTATTTCTGATAGTGGCCACATGTGTACAGTTTTTCCTCCTGCCACCAGAGTTAGAAGTGTTTCTTGGCATTATGCCTTCCCTGCTGTGATGGACTCTACACTCAATCTACAAGCTAAAAGACACCCTTTCTTCTTTGCATTGCTTTTGCCAGTTGCTTTCATACAGCTATTAGAAAAATAGCTAATACAATCATTGATATCCAGTAGCAAGTCTATTAGAAACAAGACAGAAATAGAGTCATGTCTTGAGACTTAAGTGTCAGGATGTTTGATTCCCTTTAAATGCAATGACACCATTAATATAAAATGTGGTTGCACCAAGAATGGAGAAGTCGCTTATCTGAGTGACTCACTATCAATCAACATTACTGAGTGTGTTACTTGAGTTGCAGATTTTGTTTTTATAATATAAAGTAACCTGTGCATTTAATTGATATCCCAAGATTTTATTTTATTCTCTAAATTAAAAAAATAATAGCAAAAGAAATATGCTGGGAATCTTTTAATAGATTGTAATAGAGCTTTTATACAACTATGAAAGGAGTGTGGCATTTATTTTCTTGTATCAGCTTGGAAAGCATGGAAGAGATGATCATTATATGCAAAATCCTCAGATAAAGAGCCTACTCTCAGAACCTGATGATGTTTTACATCACTTCTCACACACCAAATGTTCTCGCAGTGAGAGAAAATGATGGAGTTATTTCAACCCCCAGGCTATACGAAAGCATTCTAATTCCTTACCACAATATTGCTCACTTTGTGTCATGCTGTCCTCACATTGAGAGGAAGATTGAATTTGGAATCAGATGGCTTAAAAATAATGTCCCATTTTAATGAAATAGGCGCCTTCTAGGTATAACATGGAAATTCATTTATTGAAAACAAACATCTAAAGTTAGGAGATAAATTTCCTTTCCTCATTTCAAGTAATAAAATAAAACAACAAGATCATTGCTTATTTTGGTGTTTCTAATTATTGAGACATCTGGCATTTTCTTCTTTTATTAGGAAGATATAACTTTCTCTATAATGAAATTTAATTACGTACCATACCACTGCTAAGTGATGTTGCAATTTTGATCAAATAGCATCTAATAGTTTGGGGTACTTTTAGCCTATGTATTTGAATATGTAATTATAAATTTATGTGAAGCTTATTTAGTGCAATAAAGCTATTACATTGCTTTATTCTTCCAGAAATGACTCATTGACCTGACAGCACAGTCAACTGTGGGTCCATTCCGAGGCTCAGGAACACTACACACCAAAGAGTGGGAATTGGCATTACCCTCAGAAAATTTAGCATCCACTAGAAAATTTCTATTCATAATAAATTTCTGATTACTGGGTAAATGAAACTTTTCAATTGTCATATCTCTAACAAAGTAATAGCTTTCTTCCTAACTAAAATAGTTTATTGTTTTCAGGATGGCTTTATATAAGAATCTGAACTTAGTTTAAAGTAGATAGCAAAACAAAACAAAACAAAATATTCATTATCCCTATCAATTAGGAGAATGAAAATCTTAAACAACTTTGAAATTTCACCTTACCCCAGTAATAATGGCAAAGAGAACAAGGCAAAGTATCACTTCAGGAAAAAAAAGTTGAATATTTGACTAGAAGGTATCTTAAAATGTTCAAAAATTAATAGCTAAAACAAAGGGAAATGTATAAATTAAATGTAAATTGTTTATACATTTATACAAATCAAAAACATAATGATTTGTAATAGTTTGATGTTGTGATTTGTTGTGTAAATGTCTGACATGCGACTCCTGTGGGGATAGATACCCATATGCTGAGAATAATAGGAACATGAATTTTGCTTCTACCTCTCTTTGAAAATTCCTTGTTGTGATTTCTTTAAAGTAAATTTAACTATAATGTGCCAAATTTTCTTTGTAATTTATTTGCTTGGTATTTGTCAAGTATTGTATTCTATTAGATTCTTCTCTCTATAATCAGATAATATCCATTAGTTGTAGAGATCTCTCCACTGTTCCCTGAGCCATCTCTTCTATTTTATAATCCTCCTTTTCTCTGTGTCCAATAATTACGTCTGTATTAGGCTGTTTGGTGATGGTACATAGCTTTTTTTCACAGTCTTTTCTGTCTCCTTCTACTCTAGTTTTCTCTCCTTTCTCAGAGACACTGCCCCTCCTCAGTGTCTGAGCCCCTACAGCTCAGAAATCAAGATATTCTCCCAAGTGTTTCTTAGTAATAGAATCAGTTCCATTTTTTTGCTTCAGTTTGTTCTCTGGCTGAAGGAGAGTGTCATGATGACAGTCATCTCTTTTCTTTCTTTCTTCCTTTCTTTCTTTTCTTTTTTTTCTTTTTTTTCTTTTTATTTTTTTATTCACATGATTTTTTTTTCCAAGACAGAGATTCTCCATGTAACAGTCCTGACTTTCCTGGAACTCACTTTGTAGACCAGGCTAACATCAAACTCATAGTGGTCCACCTGCCTCTATCTTCTGAGTGCTAGGAATATAGGCATGTACCACTAGCACCTGGCTCATCATATGCATTTTAACCTGAACCTCTGTTGTCTGTTGTACAGTTGTTTTAAAGCAACTATGAAGCTCAGATTAGTGCTCTTAAAGCAGAAACCACATTATGGTAAAGAAGTTGAAAAAAATACAGCTAGGTAAATAAATTTCCAAATAATACTGAGTAATTCTCATCCCCAGGATAATATTAGAATGTGAAAACTGAGAAACGTGTTTTACTTCATCTTTAAGAATATTTTAATCAAAGTGAAATTAGGGATGATTTGTAAGGATGTATGCATAAAGATGTATTATTCACTGCTCTCAGTGGCCTACAGTTGGTTAAGCCCAATGAGGCAATCAGTTTGATATTGAAAGCAAAAAGGGGAATATGGTATGTACACACTCATAAGTGTATTCTAGCCATTAACAAAGGACATTGAGCCTATAGTTTGTGATCCTAGAGAAGCTAAATAAGAAGGTGAACCCAAAGAAATACATATAGTTATCCTCCTGGATATTGAAAGTAGACAAGATAGCCGGGCAAAAGTTGGGAGCAGGGGGGTTGTGATGGGTTGAGGAGATGGGGAGATGGGGAGTCATCTCTTTTCTAAGAAACTAAGGAATTTTATAGGAGATTAAAAGGTGGATGGAGGTGCTTTTATATTTTGTTCATGCCCACCTTCAATTCTCAGTTACTTTTTCTATATTCCTGCCTTGCCTTCCTTCAGATCTTTGTCTGAACCCCATGTAAAGGTGTCAATAAAGGGAATGAACTTCTTTATCTGACTTTCAGGAGTTACTTATTCTTGTGGTAGAACCTCCTCAACCTATAGCAACTCATGAAGAACTTTAATTGGATTCTTCTTATTAAAAACTGAGTGGCATTTCATGTCTCATATAATCAAGACTCAGTTGGAGAAACTGTATTATTTTTTCATATTTTGGGGGGTAATATTTCAATGGTTCAAATCATTGGTGGAATTTTATGAAGTATAGGATTTACGGCTTCAGTAAGATTAGTGAATGAACACATGTCTAATAGCACATAGCTTGGATACAACCCAGTTCAGTCATTTCATGAGCTCTACTACTACTCTCCAGTACAACCTGTTACTTTTCATTATACAACAATGGTAATTGTAAAAATAACTACAAGAGGAACTGAAGTCAGAATGAATAATATTGCACCATAGCTATTCCTTCTCTTATTAATAGTTTTATGTGCAATGCTACAATCACTGTAGTTTTATCAATGTGTAGGATACCTCGGAACTGTTATCTAGTATGTGTTAGTAATGATTTTGTATAAACAGTATTCTTCATTTCTTCATATGAAAATGGATTTTATCAGCTTTTGTTATCCATATGTATTGGAACTTATAATGATCTAGTATCAGAGAAGCTTAAACAGAGATTAGCATAAGTAGCATATAATGGCAATACCACATTCCATGAAACGGTGACTAATTAGTGACAAATGTTGTCTGGTTAGTTAATATTCAAAACTACCGGTAGACCTTTTTATGCCTTATGTACCTTGAAGCAAATTTCCCAAGTTGAACTTAAAATATTGCATTTACGACTACCAGTACTTCCACTCTGATCTTTCCCATATTAGTGATTTATTTTACTTCCTGATGATGGTTTTTCACATACTGAACTAATAATATTCTCTATGCATGTAGGATTTGATACCAGTATTTTGCCAATTTGCAAGGATTCACTTGGATGGATGTTTAATAGACTTGATACAAACTACGACCTGCTATTGGACCAATCAGAGCTTGGGAGCATATATCTTGATAAGAATGAACAGTGCACCAAGGCGTTCTTCAATTCTTGTGACACGTACAAGGACAGTTTGATATCTAACAACGAATGGTGCTACTGCTTTCAGAGACAGCAAGGTAAAGCTGAGGCTACGATGGTGCAATTAGTTGACGTGCATTTCAAATTTCATATTTCCCTCATTATAGAAAATATTAGCATTAACCAATGCTTCATTCATTTTAGTAGATTTTTTCTAATGTTAATGTTTAATGAAAGAACAAATAAGTACCATAGTGAACAAAATAATTGTGTTGAAGATACAAATATTCTAAATAAGATAGAAATAGTAATTAATATTTTATATTAATGCATTCCATTATAGTTTCCATTAGGAACCAGCAAGCACCACACAGAGATGTGAGAACATAGATATTAAAACTAATCATTGAAATTAATTTGCTATCTGCTTTGCCTACAGTGTAAAATAAATGGAGTTTTTATCACTATACCGTGGAGTTTTAATGTTTCATTTCGTGATCTTATTAAATGAGTTGCATGAACAACGGTATTCATGTGAAGTTATTTTTACTCATTTTATTTTCAAAATTACTTGGTCTTTCAATCTTGCCAAAATAGTTTAGCTTGTTAAAAATTCACTAGTGAGAGAATATTCCAGAATTGTGTGAGAAGTGAGACCAAAGGAAGAGCAACAATGTCCTTTGTATGCCCTTTAGAATAAATTACACATTTTTATATAATTACCTCACATTCCCTTTTCTCTTTCTTCTCTTCAGTTCCTCCCAGGTGCCACCTCAAATCCCTGCAAATCTAATTGAGATAAAAATTCACTTAAAATTTAGAATCATACTTTTGGATTGAATTTAAACATGTTATATATTAAATACATGCAGGGAAAACACATAAAAATGCTTCACATTATAATAAATATTTTGAAAACAAAGGAATTATTATTATGTTTGTGCTAACTGAATCAACTGGAAACAGATTGCTATAGTACAGCTAATATTGGCTATACTTTTTAAACTTGATGAAAGATGAAAGAATGAACAAGATATAAACAATTATTACCATACTTCATAAACTATTATAGGGATTGCTTTGCTAAGTAAACTGTGTACATTTAATAATAGTCCAAAAATTGAGGAGAAAATAATTGTCTACATATTGATAAGAAGTAAATCCACCATATGTTTATTTAAGGAAGAGGCCATAATCATCCTTTAACCAGCTTAAGGTTAAACAACATAGGTGAGGACGGAAGTGTGGAGGATCTGGGAAGAGCTGAAAGAAAGAAAATCACAATCAGAGTTTATTTTCTTTTAAAAATATCTATTTTTAATAAAAAAGAAGAAGCAAAAAATTAACTTTGAAATACATTATTAAATATTTTAAATTGCACACACTTACAAATACAGATTATTGGCTTAATTTCATATGCATCCTATGTAAACAGGACTCCCTAAAATGCATTCTAGTCATTAATAGCTAGTGTACCTTAATTAGTAAGTACGTTTACATAGTAAATTCAAGTATATTATTATTAAAATGTATTTGTTCATACTTGTCATACTTTTCTGTATTTTAACATTTGCTGTTTATATTTTGTTGTTTGTTATAATATGTTTTCCATGTTTATTCATGAGTACTGAAAAATACATAGATGTGAACATACGTGTAAAATCTACAAAGCTAAGTTCATTGAATGTGATGGTGCATAGTAATCATGACAGTCTAAAAATTGGGAATGGTACATATAAAATTGTATGAAAATGTTTGAATTGAAATTATCAAAAATTTAATTTTAAAATTATTTTAAAACCTTTTTCTAAAACACATTCAAAAGTAGGTGGAATTTCGGGTGCATATCAGTATAAATCTCCACATTTATTTAGTAAAAGTAAAAAAAATCCATTTCTCCTTTACAGCACATTAAAGAACTATTTTTAATAAAATTGGAAAGCTTGGTTAATGTTATGTCAGTAAGTAACGAGACCAAGAATTTTATTTGACATTACAGTGTATCTTAATTTATAGTCTTTGTTTTATGGAAAAGTTAAATCACATCAATTTAAAAATGAACTAAAACAACAAAGTAAGTTACATAGTATTTGAGAATAAATTACTTTTTCTTCCCGTAAGATACAATATTTCTGTTCTCATGTACTGATCTAGATAATATACAATTTAAACACATTAAGTATTCTTTCTTTCTGCTATCTTTTTAATGATTGAATTATTTTGCAGTTGGCATAGTAAACAATTTCAAAATTATTTGAATTGTATTAAGTATTTAATCTTTTTACAGAGAGTATATAGTGTACAAGAATAAGAATTAGTTTGATATTTTTGTGTCCCATGTCAGATATAATATTTTTCAATATCTACCTTTCTCAAAGATAAAACTTATTCATTTGTTCTGATGGCATTCAGTTAACTTTTGAACAAACATTTTAAATTACAATAATACATATGGTATTTTTAACTATTTAGACTATTCAAATTCTCTATACATGCATGTGCTCATTTGAATCACCTATATTTAATACAACATAAAATATATACTTAGACTTTGACTTGCATATTCTAAGGTTTTTTTTGAATCTTGACTTATGACAGTTTATATTGTATTTTCTTCTTAAATTATTACACATCTGAAGCCTTTGTATAACTAGAAAGACAAAGATACACAGTAACAACATACAAAAACAAAATGGGTAAATGTCTAATATGACTTGGAAGAAGCAGTATGGTTTTCATAGATTATTTTATAATGAAAAACAATTAAATTTATGTAATTATGTTGCAAATCATTATGCTACATCATGTACTGTACATAGCTATTTTGGTGTACATGTTTATTATGATATCCACACATATATATCCATGTGCTGCTATAATAACAAATGAATAGCATGCATCTTCTCGTGAGATGAAAAACTTCCGTGAGGTTGAGAGTTTGGCAGGTGCACATTTCTTGCTTAACGAAATCCTGGAAGTATTGTGTTTAATGTCATTGCAGACCCACCTTGCCAGACAGAGCTCAGCAACATTCAGAAGCGACAAGGGATAAAGAAGTTCCTAGGTGAGTCACAGTTCATTCTTCTGGAAGTTTTATTGATTATATAAATAACCCCAGGGAAGCAACAACATAAAATCAATATTAATCCAACAAAGCCTGACTGTGTTAAATTTCATCAGCAAAATTTATGAACTTTTGGAAAGTCATTACTTTTATTACCACACTTATTGAAGGATATGTCTGTTTTATTGCTCCAATATCATGTTCATTTTGAAAGCTGTTAAAGACAAAAGGATTTAAGCAATACTAAATTTACAAATCAGCAAAAATATCCATTTCTGTGCTTAAATGTTTAACAACTGGTGACATCATACATCATTACCTATATTAAATATAAGCAAGGGATTAGACACATGGAGTAAAAAGTTCTCTAATTTAGAAATCGGGAGCAGGACTTTTAGTGGTTATCATTTTTAAATTTCTAACTGTAGATTTTAGTAAGAAAATTTTGATACAAATGTAGGTGGTAGATAGATAATAGGTACATAAAGAGAGAAAGAAAGAGAAAAAGATAGATAGATGATAGATAGATAGATAGATAGATAGATAGATAGATGATAATTGTATATTTTAACTAAACTCTAAAAATATTTTTAATAATTGACTATCAATATATCGCAATGCTGTTACATTTCCTTAAAGTATATATATACCTATAATTACACGTTATTAATAAATATCATTTGAAGTCATTTTAAATTGGAAACATTTCTAAAATAGAAACTATATCCTACACATCCTTCATCTGGCTCTTTCCTCCCCTTTACATTCTGTAAATTATCATAGCTCATTTGTAAAATCTAATCAATTATTATTGCTAGAATTTAAGTTAGATTTGGTCAGTTCAGCCACTGTTCATATTTTAGCCCAGTAAGTACGTTTGTATTTTCACAGTACGCAGAACATTGTGAGTATATATTGAAGCATTCATATTTTAAGACTTTACAAAGTCTCAGAGTCTGAGTAATACACGTTATTTTATATAGAATCTATACAATTAAAGTACAATAACTTTAAATTGGAACATTTTCATATTGCTACAGAATTCTTGTCCCAGGGCTCATCATTCAATTAAATCGTTGGTCATAAAATGCTTTAGGTGACAAACTGATAATGATAAAAAACAAACTAGCAGAACAATTGTCTTTTTAAACGGTGGCTAGCTGCTTGCGATGACAGAAGTCATGACTGCAAATAATAGACCAATGCATGAGTATGTTTCTATAATCCAACGTTGTATGTCATACAGTGAAAGAACACCATTGACATCAAGGAAATAATTTAGAGTTGATTAAGGGCGAGGAATACTGGAATCCGTAAGACTGTCGACTTTCCTTCTTTGAATTTCTTTTCAAAATCACATTAAATGGCCACCTGGGAAGATTTCCCTTACTCTACTTTCATGATTCAAGAAAGTAGATATTAGAACACTGGGTGCCTTAACTGTTCTTTCTGAATAGGGTAAGGTCATGATGTATACCTAAATTGTACAGCTTTTCTGTCAGGATAAGGCATTCTGTGTTTCAATATGAAGATCAATTTGCAATCAGGCCAGTAGTGCAAGGGCTATACTTACCTGTGATCTCTTCAAAGTTTCTGACAATTAAAAAAAAACAACAATTGTAACATCATAATATTTTAAATATGTGGCTCTTACAAAAAAAATATTCTTGTATTTCATGGCCTTAAGTCTGTAGCGTAAATTCACAAATTTTCCACATTGGTAAATTGGTCCATGTCGTTCACATATTTCAAATGAATTATATTTGGATTGAACATATCATATATTTAATAGACTTATGAAGCTTTGTATGGTGTAAAATTACCATTCCACAGGTGGTAATAGAAAAAGACATTTATATTTTGTCTGTATACTACATGTTTTTTAATCAAAAGTCTATGACTATTCTGTTCATATAAAAGAATAAGTGGGGGACAAAGGAAAATATCTGATCATCTAGAAGTTGTGGCTAAGACTGGAGTATTTATTGAAGAATTTTACTAAGCTTATAAAGAACTAAACATTAATTACTACACATGTGCTGTGTGGCTATGTCAGGTTCTATTAGCAGGAGTAGCTTTTTTCCCAGCATTTATTGGCTAGACTTTCACTATTATACAAACCAAGAGACCCTAATATTTGCAAGCAGAGGAGATACCACAGAATATGCAATGGTAGAAATATATAATGGCATTAGACACAGAGACATTCACATATGTACACACACACATGCACACACATACATACACACACACACAGATGAATTTGTACTGTAAGTCACACTCTCATATTTAAACCTTAACATGAAAAGTGTAGGATTAGAAGATGATTTTATTTGGCATAAGCAAAGTAAAACTATATTGGAGAAAAACAGCTTGACATGTAATAATTTTTGGAAGGTATAAATGAATGTATAGGAAAAAAACCAAGAAATTGTCAATAATAAGACAGTTGAGAGTTTTAAATGCCATACTAAATGTTCTGAATGATTTAATATAAGCGTAGAATCAGCCATGTTTTGATTTAGGACATTAAACATAACAACCACCAAAAAATACACGTTATTAACAAAGTTTTTGCATTTGTGTATGTGACCATTCATTTCACAGGACAGTACATTCCTCTCTGTGATGAAGATGGTTACTACAAGCCTACACAATGCCATGGCAGTGTTGGCCAGTGCTGGTGTGTTGACAGATATGGAAATGAAGTCATAGGATCCAGAATAAATGGTGTTGCAGATTGTGGTAAGAGAAAGGCTCACAATTAAATATGTCAAAGGCTCAAGAACTTGTTCAAGTATTTAACAAAGCCCTACTCTATTTTGATTATCAAATACGTAGAATATATATGAATATTAGGGGTGAAAAGAAGTCTTGGTCTTTGTGTATTGTAAATTTCTATGCTAACAATAAAAATATACAAAACAGATACATTTAAGTATATAGAAGAGAATTAATAAAAGCTTCGTTCCAATTCCTACTTCAAGTTAAAATGTCTGTTACAAACAAAGCAAACATCTCTCGTTCTAAGTCTGTAAAATATAGGTGCATAGTCCTTCCCATACAGATAAAGAAGACATTCTCATTAATCTAAGTCTGTAAAACATAGTGCATAGTGTCTGCAGATCCACGTGGAGAGGATGCCTGTAGTCCTCTGAAGGAAATGCTTTATGTAATATGACCCTCATCCACCAGACCAAATGAAACCAACCCAAACAACGCACAATTTCAACACTATAAAGTGTGAGATAGACTAACACATTACTTGTTTCCTATGTTTACATATGAAAAGCATCATTTATATGTTAAATGATAGTTTTAGTTAAAGTTCTAATTATTTTATGAACATGTATTTTATGTGTCTATATAAAGATGATGTAAGAATTTGGCATTATATGTATTTTAAAGTTTTCAACTTTTATCAAAAATTTTTCCAGAAAGTAAGATTCAAATCAGTGTTCGTGTTGAACAGAAATTTAACTATACAGAACACCTTACTATAGTACCCTCCCAACCTCTACAATGGTTTAAATGCAAACTTATCATGCTGTTATGATTAAACATTTGGTCCCCAAATTTTGATGTTATTTGGGAACTTATGGAGCTTTTAGGGTGTGTAGTCTATTGGACACTGCATGTTAGGGCCGAGGCCAGCTTCAGCATGGATATCCACTTTCTGGTTTGCCACTTAGGATGCATCTGCCATAACTTCAAAATCGCTTCCCAATGTTCTTATTATTCCAGCCACCATGATTCCCTGCTGTGATGGATCATACCCTCTAAAATTTAGCCCCAGTTAGCCATTACTCCATTTTATCATATTTGTCAGATTGGTCACAGAAAAGAGAGAAGTAATTTCTTAAAACAAAACCATAGAGCAGATCTAATGGGTTTATTCTCACTATTTCAATAAAAATCATGAAAATTAAGTAGTCAGTAATAGCATGTTTCTCTTATGCAATTTGTAGACTAATAAACAAGGATTATTTAATAAGAAACAAGTGGTAGATTATAACAAATAATCTTACATAATTGTACCTTCCTGCCTTGCATTTATTTATTCTATAACATTTTATAGCTTGATTTGGGTGTTGGGGCCTTACACCCATTTGATCAAAGCAGCAACTAGGATTCAATACCTACCTTACACAGTATTAAGAACTATAGAACATATCTTTAAAATATAAATCTTAAAATACTTACATAATTTATGGCTTCATCTACCTGTGATAATAGTAATGGATAAAGTATTTTTATTTTTATGCTACTAATGAAAAATATATGCCATTGATTACAATAAGTGAGAAAAATTATTTTGGAAAGTTTATTGCTGGGTTGGTTTTCTTATACTACTGCAAATATAATACATTAATTTAAGAAACAGTTTATTGTTCCTAAAAATGGCAATTTCAGTATTATATGAAATCAACCAATTTATAGCTATATAAATACATTAATAGGAATTATAAAAATTAAGACAAAAAAGGCAGACAAAAATTAAGACAAAAAAATCACATGAAGACTTAATATTTATTACAGTTATAATGAATCTATGAGTGTTGCTATCTCTAGAAATATTAATAGCTGACTTTAAGTTAATATGAGTATTAATTTTCTGTTGTTCTAGTAACAACAGAGAAATCAATCTTACAAAGATGCTGGCTTAATCAGCACATGTTTATTATCTTTCAATTCTTCATGACACATTACAACAGATCTCTAAACTAAGCATCAATATTTTAGTAAGTTATTGCTATTTCTAGAGATTTTTTAGAAAAATCAATTTCCTTGACTCTTTGGTCTTCTAGAATTTTCTGATATGCTTTTATTATGTATCTTTCCCTCCAATTTGAATATCAAAACCTTGAAATCTTTTTGAACATACTTTTATAGTTACATCTCTTAATTATAATTTTCTAAGAAAAAATGATTAACTAGAAGGAAATGATAGTGAAATTGCCCAGGATAGTCTCCTGCTACAAGATCAGTAGTTGAATCATATTTATAAATTGCCTTATAATATTAATTCGAAATTTAGATTTAGAAAGTGTTTATTTCACTGTGATAACAGTTCCACCTCATATACTTGTAGGAGTAATTTAGAGAAGTATATAAGACTCTTAGTCTGTCATGGAATTCTACAAAACTTGGGCTGAGATCAAATTTACTGAATTGGAAATCTTACACTGTGCAGTGCTTTGAGGATAAACATTTTAACAAGTCAGAGTTTTACCACACAACAGTCTTCCCAAAAAGAGATTTTTCTCTTATTTTCATTGAGAGAAACAGCAAATTTTTTTGTTTTATATAATTCAGAACTCATTTCTTAGCCAAATAAATCTGGTGCTTGCTTTTGTAGCTATAGATTTTGAAATTTCTGGAGATTTTGCAAGTGGAGATTTCCGTGAATGGACTGATGATGAAGGTGAAGAAGATGACATTATGAATGATAAGGATGATATTGAAGATGATGATGAAGATGAAGGGGATGATGATGATGATGGAGATGACCATGATGGATATATTTGACCAGTTACAGCAAAAGTCAGCAATGTCTAAATTTTTAATATTTACAAAATAATAGCATATTGAGAATTTCCTTCTTATCCCTGAACAAAGTGATTCTAAACCCCACATATATTTTGTATAATTATTTCGAATATTGAAGCTAAAGTCATAGAACATTATGTTTAAATAAGAATTATTTAATTTTGGTTTTTATATGCCTTAGAAAAAAAGAAAACACATATGGGTTGTAGCCTGAATAGAGAAAGTTGTGAAGACTATCATAACAAAATTTTTATAAGAACAAATTATGTAATTGTTTCACAAACAAAAACCAATGATTGTGTGCTTAGGATCATATGTGTTGGTTTTATGACAGATTTAATAAGTTAAATTTATAATAACTTACTAATGACCTAAATTATAAGGATTTTATCAATTAATGCATGATGTTTCCTTCAATTCAAATTGGGCATCTTCCCAAACTTCTGGCAGGGAGAGGAAGAAAGGTGACACATGGTAAGACAAAGTTACCACTACTGAGTATTTATTAAGTGGTGATTTTTTTAATTATGAAGTCATTCTGGATATGTTTAGATCATTTTGTAATGTTAACTATGGAAAACTATGGATTCTGCGAGATAAAAGTTTTTCTTCCTACTTTTTAATGCAAATTGCATTATGTATCAGGTAGATTTATAAAAATATTGTTAAACAACATTATTTCTAGACTTTTCTATCTTTCCAATGAGCATCTGGGTCCATAATTTTATTTAGGAAGAAAAAGATTCATCTCAACCACTTCTTAATTATATATATTTCATTTGACTGAAGATCAAATATGAAAATATGAATTCTCATTTTTTATTTAATATAAAATTTTGTGTTTAATCTTGGAATCATGACATTTTTGTTAGTAGTACTGGAATTAGAGAATGTGTTGTATGGTGCCTTGCAAAAATAGAGATAGAAAGGATCAGCATGCATACTGGTATAGGATATTAGGCAATATTTAAGCACACATAATTAACAAATTATTGCTATTAAAGATACTGCTGGAATGAAGAAAATGGAATATGTTTCTTTCTTTTTTTCTATTGTTACACAATCCCATATGGACTTGTTTATAATTATTGTGAAAAGTAGCATTTAAGATTTTACTGTAACAAAAATTATTTTGTTCACTATACATCAGTTAGCATGTTCATTAATTGTGTAGACATTTTGACATACCACCTCCTTTGGGTATATGAGACCATAGTTTTGTGCTCAGAACAGAAATGGGAAAACCTGTTGAATTTTACATATTGGTATCTTTCACTTCAACAGTGAATTTACAGATTTCCTGGATTATTATTCATAGACATAAATTTGGTGAACTTGTTCCATCTAATTTCTATACATTAAATGAAAACTTCAGTGTTGACCATATGTAATATTTAAGCTATAATGCATTCTCTTTTTTTTACTGTTTATGTATAGTTTACAAAATAAAGAATCTTGTAACCAAAGTAAGCAACTCCTTAATGATTTTCTGGCATCCATAGTAGCATGGGGAGTTTTTAGTTTGTTTCGTGATTCTGGAAAATGACATACCACAACAACCAAGTCAAGAAAGGCTTTGTGAGTTATTTTTCAGTTTCTAAACCATAATTGTTAGTATCTTAAGGAGAGTTAAGATTATTTTTGTTGGTTGGTTAAGCTTAACTTGTTCACTTGTTAAAATATTGCAAAATAAATAATTTTCTTTCCAAAAGAATAGCATTTTTAAGATTTATTCTGATTATGTATTTCTTAAAATAGTTACCTATAGTTCTTAATAAGACTAATTGAAAAATAATTGAATAACTTTGTCTATGAAAATTTTGTATGAATAATAATAATTACACTGAGGTTATCATGAACGACTACAAATCAAATTACATATAGCTATTTAGCCTAAAACCATGATCTTGAAGTTAAACGTTTTTTATACTGTCATCATTCAGAATTACAGGAAAGCAACTAAGTTAACAACAAATTCAAATATGGAAAGAATACAGGGCAAGAAAATTACCAAGATTAACAAATGTTTTCTAACTTATTTGTATATAGTAAATACGTTTAAATGTGTGTTCTTAAAGTTTTATTTATGGCAGGTATTAATTGCCTTGACCAACATGTAATTTACACTATATCTGTTAATTCAGTAAATTTCTGCCTGGACATTTATTTCCAGTACTATAGATATTGGATGTTTGTGTTAAACGAGTTACTATTCTAGTTTAGGAGATTTAGTATTGAACAAAATATTCATGCAGATGAAATTCTAGTATTCCACGTGGACAATGTACATACATTTCTATTCCATTACCTGATAGAGCTGCATGTTCTAATATAATACATCAATTATTGTACTATACAGAGTTAAGGAAAGAAGAAAATTTGAACTTCAATAATATTACTTCATTCCAATTCATAGACTCAGATAAACATATTTAGCTAGAAGGTATAATTAACTTAATGGTTTACTGTTCCTTAAGCTCAATTATGATTCATGGGCAAGAATGCGAAATAAGATAACATTGTAATCTTAATTTTTATGGTATTATTTATCAAAACACAGCAGATCAAAGACTGGGTGACATTTTAGATTACAATCAGTCAAATACTAAACAATAAAGAAAAAGATAAGAAACTTTCGATGAAAATATTCAATGTTTCTGGTACATCACAAATTTATAAATTAGTAAATATTGTGTGTTTGTGTGTGAGTTTGTATGTGTGTTTGTGTGTGTGTATGTCAAAATGATATGTGAAGACAAGGAAGGCAGAAAAATAGTGGGATGTCTGCCAGTCATTTAGCACAAATCAAATCCACTTAGAAAAAGCAATCATGATGAATTAGTAAAACAGGGTCTAGGAGTACCTGCTTGCTACATACATTTTGCCGTTTCCCCCCCAAAGCTTAGGATGTTAAACACAACTCCTGAGTGTTGGTTCATTTATTCTGCTGATGACATAATCACAGGGAGCACCTTTACAGAAAAGCATGAATCAACTCATTCTATGTAACAAATGTTTGAAGATTTGTTTCTTATAAAATGAATACAGACTCAGTTGCCTGTAATTAATAGGGTGCTATACAAAATGATTTTTCAAGATGACACAGATTCATAGGAAAACTATAGAGATAGAGCAAACCAGGATTAGTTACGTGTTTTGTTTGCCTGATGAAAGCATGCATGTATATTTTAACATGCTAAGATTAAGCAAGTGAGTTCTGGGCCTTAGATGGGACACTGAGAGCAACACCTCCCCACAGACTCAGGAAATATCAAGGTGAGTAGGAAAAACATATGAATCAGGACAAGGACGAGTGCTGGGAAATACTGTCTGCAGAAAAGAGACATGGCTGTTGCATAGAGGGATTAAGAGCAATTTTGTTTACCTGAACATGAACTACACAAGTTCAAGCCAGTTAGATATTCTATCATGTAGGTCAGAGGAGGACCTGAGGCCCCATGACCAGCAAAGGAGCTATTACTTGATAACGGCTGTTGGGTGTTGCAAGTATTTCTCCCTCCTGCATGCCAGCTCTGACATCACAATATGGGGACTTATTAATTATGTAAGCTTGCTCAATATCTTAGGCTTGTTTCTACCTAGCCCTTTTAACGGAAATTAACCACTTCTATTCATTTATGTGCTGACACATGGCCCATGGCTTGTTATCTCATCTCCTACATGGCATGCTTCCTCTGTGTTTCCTCTCAAACCTCATCTCTTCTTCTCAGCTTCCTCTGTGCCTGGAAATCCTGCTTAGATATTGGAAATTCAGCTATTTTTAAACCAATCAGACTGACACATTTTCACAGTATACAAAAGGATTATTCCACTACTGCTGGGGGAGGAAGAATTGCTTTGCTTTCAGTTTAGTCACTGGCATGTTACCTATGCCTCAGGGGATGACTCCACACCATGTGCATAAAAGCAACACTAATTAAAGTCATTGGGTGGAAAACAACAAAATACGGGAAGAACCTGAAATTAAAAATTGAAAGGGATATGGATTGAAGAGTTCAAGGGGAATTGAAAGAGAGGAGTTAGTTCGAAGGGAACTTGATCAAGAACCATTATATACACATAAAATTTTCAAGAAAAAAACATGAACAGTGCATTTAGTATTGAGATAAAACATAAAATAAAAGCATTTGTTCCCATTTACTTATCATATTATTATTAGGATGAATATACCACATAATAGATTGAAAGATAGTATAGGCAACACAAAATCTGAGAATACTACAAAATGGTATAAAAATGGTAATGTAAATACGACTCAATAACTAAGAGTACATACTATTCTGTGTTTGCTTCCATCTCCTGCAAAAGAAAACTTTTCTGATAATGGCTGAACAAGGCACTGATCTACTAGTATAGTATATCAGAATATTTTATCAGTGCATATTTTTTTTTCCTTTTAGACAACTATTATTTGGTCGCACCCCAAATCCCTGAAATATCTAGTTTCAGGTTCTTGGTCACCCAATCAGTGTCAGGTATGGGTTTCATCTCACGGAGTGTGCCTTAAGTCAGATCAGTTGTTCATAGGCTATTTCCACAAACTTTGTGTCAACATTGCCCTAGTATATCTTGCAGGAGCATCATCATTGTAGAAAAGGGGTTTAGGGTTTTCTTGTTGTTTATGTTTTGTATTTTTTATGATAGCATACGAAGTACCTTCCTTTACCAGACACTGGGAAGTAACGGTGAAGGTTCTATGTAGGAAACAGCTCTGCATCTCCATGTTCAATGAATTGTGCAGGTATTGTCTTCAGCAATAGGATTTTGCTGTCAGTTTGCGGAGAGTAACACATAGTCTTGTGTAACATGGAGGAAGCCGCCCAGTACCCCACAGCTGTTTAGTCCCAGAGAAAATCACACAAAGATCTCTATTAGTTATAAAGCTGATTGGCCCATTAGGTCAGGCTACATATTAGTTAACTCTCATATCTTGATTAACCCATTTTTCTTATCTACATTAGCCATGTGGCTCAGTATCTTTTTCAGTGGGGCAGATCACATACTGCTGGTCTGGGCAGGAGTGGGAGGAATCAGCTTCCTCCTTGCCAGAATTTTCCTGCTCTCCTTGCATCATTTCCACTTCCTGTCTGGTTTTCCCACCTATACCTCCTGCCTGGCCAATCAGCATTTATTTAAAACATGATTGACAGAATACAGACAATTCTCCCGCACCAGTCTTGGCAACAGCCTAGGTTGTTTGGAGTTTCCCATGGGATCCCTTGGTCCAATAACTCAACTAGATGTGACTCAGTCCTGTTACTGGAAGCTTGACTTAGAGATAAGACATGGACTGTTGAGACTCTGTCTCCCCCAATATTTGCAAGTTCATTTAGATTACCTTCTTATACATATGTATTTTAGGAAGTTTCTATTCTATTAAGTTTAGTTATGTTGGAAGGTTTATGTTGGCTGGTAGAGGAGGCAGTCTCTCATGGTCTGGCAGATTGTCCCAATACATTAGCAACATGAAACACCCTCCCTCCCCAGCAGAACTTCTTGCCTCTACCTGTACTTATGTGGAGAACATCCCTGGAGACCTGGCCTTATCTGACAGCTATCTCTAAACCAGATGCCTGATTTATCTTTAGCTTGACTCTTGGCACAGATTCCTGCTAAAAGATTTGTGCTAGGACTCCGCAATAGGAGCCGACTGCCACATAGGAAACCTTGTGATAGAAGCATGCAAATTAATGCAAATTAGTGTTTGTCCCCAGGATCCCAATCTTATATATTTATATTCTGGAATGAAGCTGAGCTCTTTCTTGAAACCAGATACTCGGAGGGCTATCTCCATTTATACCCATCGCCATTTCCACTCTGTTCCCATCCTTGTGGACCAATGCCGTCTACAGTCTCAAGAAAGAAGCAGAACCACATAGTTGTACCTTTCCACAGTCCTTAACACATCCCCTTTCCTCCTCCCCCTCTGAAGAAGGACACTAAAAAGAAATCCCACACTAGTTCAGAATTGAATATAATAAAGAATTATTTATTTAGGGGTAGATTCACAGATCACAGATCTCTGCATGAACAGGGTAAGGGAAACAAATCCAGCAGCCAGAAGAGAGCAAGTGTTTGCTTTACATCGGCATTCATTTTATAAATGAGGCCAGGCCCAAATTAGCTGGTAATTTAAAGGCTACAGGCTGAAGGAGTTCTTACAGCACTGCTCCCTATTTGATCTACCAAGTCAAGCCCCGGTTTCATCCATATCTATCTATTCTACTTTCTTAGAGAGATCGTATCTGTTCCCTCTAGTCCCTTAGTCTACTATATCTACCCTCTATGGTTCCATGGATTGGAGCTTGGTTATCATTGACTTAATAACTAATATTCACATATAAGCAAATGCATACCATATTTGTCTTTCTGAGTCTAGGCTACATCAATCAGGATTTTTTTTTCTAGTTCCACCCATTTGCCAGAGAATTTTATTTTTTTAAGAAGCTGAGTAATACTTAATTATGTAAATGTACCAAGTTTTCTTTACCCCATTCTTCTGTTGACAGACATCTTTCTTGTTTCTAATTTCTGGATATTATGAATGGAGCCACAGTGAACATGGTTGATCAAGTGTTTCTGTAGTAAGATGAATCATCCTTTGGATATATGCCTGGGAGTGGTAAAGCTGAATCTTGAGGTAGATCAATTTCTACTTGCTGAGGGACCACCACACTGATTTCTATAATGGCCTTATGATTTTGCACTCCCATCAACAATGTATGAATGTTCCTCTTACTCCACATCCTTGGCAACATAAACTATCACTTGTTTTGCTGATGTTGACCTCAGATAGACATTATAAAGAGAGCCCTCAGACCACTTAACTCTAGTAGGGAATGTGATGGTCAATCCCCTCTGCTCAGAACTCAGGAAACCCTAAGGAGGAGGCGGCTGTAAGAGTACAAGAGCAAGAGGGGACGGAGGACACCAAGAAATCAAGGCATTAAAAATCAACATAATCAAAACTCATATGAACTCATAGAGACTTATAGGCTGAGTTTTCCTGTCCTAACAGCCTATTTCCAAATTAACATCAATTGCTTTCCAAATAACTAACCCAGAGACTTATTACTTGAAATGCTCAGCCAATACTTCAGACTTGTAATGATGTAACTCTTACATTTAAATTAGCCCGTATTTATTATCTAAGCTTTGCTATATGGCTCATGGCTTGTTACCTCATTTTTACACATCCTGTTTCCTTGGTGGGTAGCTGGTGTCTCCTGACTCTGCCCTTTTTCTTCCCATCATTTTCTTAGTTTAACTGTCCTGCCTATAATTCCTGCCTGGTTACAGGCCAATAACCTTTTTTGTTAGATCAATCCAAATGACAAATCTTCACAGTGTACAAAGGGATTGATTATTCCATAGCAGAGCCTGAATCAGAAAGCACAGTGCCTGCATGGGTCGGCACTAAGTCCTCTGTGTGTCTATTAGGGATTCCTTATTGTGTAAATGAGTCAGTCTCTTATTCTTGTGCATTCTTTTGGGCTCTTTTCCTTCTGTTGGTTTGTCTTGTCCAACTTCAAATGGATTTTTTATATTATTATATATTTTTAAACATTTGAATGAATGAATGAGTGAGTGAGTGAGTGAGTGAGTGAGTGAAAATATAGCTACTTACGTTAAGGTTAACAACCAACTGTCACTTATACTTTATGGGAGAGGGAAAATTCAGCTTTTCGTCTTGCAGTGACACTGGGTATATAAACCACTCCAGGGCAGACCTCATGTTCAGGAGGACATGACCATCATTGATTGCTCTCCATAGAAGTACACAGTGCTCTAAACAGTCAGTCCACATTCAGTTCCCAGCTACCATATGAAAGTTAGCGAAAATGGCTCAAAATTTCCTGTAACTCTAGATTCAGGGGTCTGATATTCCTTTCTGATCACTGAAAGATCCTTCATCACTGCACAGATACCCACATACATTCATTCAATACTATAATGAAAGCAAAATAAGTATTTTCTAAAAAGAAAAGAAAAAAACACAGAAGATAGAGGTGTTTCGACATGGTAAGGATGTGTAAGTAAGTGGTGATAAGATAAATAATAAACCCAAGGTCATGCAGAGGACCTAGCTATGCTCAGTGGGACTTGAAGGAAAGGAGGTTGACAAGGGTGGGAGGTGAATCAGGGGATGTGTGACTAATAAGAATCCATTGGCACATGAGTGAAATTGTCAAAATCCATACTTAATTAACTAAAACACTTTCAAATGTTTAAAACATTTCCACATAATAATTTTGAGAAGCAGTATTCATGCATATTTATTATAAGTACCATAGATTAAATAGTGTACATACTAAGTTCATTCAGAAAATTAAAGGGGCATATTATTAACAAAGAGATGAAGATTCATGTAATTCACTGAAAGTCACCACAGCTAGTTACAGGATCCTTTCTCGCCATGTGAGAGACATATATATTTTTTTTTTGCTTCTTCAGAGCCAAATTGAGATTATGGTACCATATCCAGCTATGAGGCTGTGAACTGAAATAGCTTATATAACACTAGGCAGACCAGATTTCACAGTTATTTGAAAGTGAATTATCTCTCACAGGCTCCCAAGTTTGAGGAGTTGTTTGCCAGCTGGTGGAACAGTTTGGATGGTTATGGAACCTTTAGAAGGTCTAGTCTAGCTAGAAGAAGTGGGTTCCTGGGTGGGCCTCACAGTCTAACCATAACTCTGGTTCACTGCCTGCTTCCCATGGGTGGATACAACGCTATCAGTCAGTCCCAGGCTCCTGACTCCTTTCTTTCCCTGTCTGCAGCCATAGCTTCCTAATCACAATATTCTTTATCCCTTCTGGACCTGTAAGCCAAAATAATTACTTTATCTTTTGAATTTCTTCTTCAAGGTGTTTTATCACAGCAACAGAAAAGGAAACCAAGACAGGTATCGAAGCATCAGTTTAGACGCAGTTGGTATTGAACAACAAATCTGTGTACACTATGAAATCCTACATTCTAATGTCACCAATCATACCAATGTGTCATCATGTCAAAATTCACCTTCAAATCTGCACTAATTGTCCACACAAATGCCTTATTTTACAGCATACATTTTAAATTTTAATTATTTATTAAAAATTTCCACCTCCTCCCCACCTCTCATTTCCCTCCCACTCTCCTCTCCCCCTCTCCCTCCTTCTCCAGTCTTAAAAGCAGTCAGGGTTCCCTGCCCCATGGGAAGTCCAAGGTCCTCTCCCCTCCATCCAGGTCTAGGAAGGTGAGCATCCAAACAAACCAAGCTCCCACAAAGCCAGTCCATGCAGTACAGTCAAAACTCAGTGCCATTGTCCTTGGCTTCTCAGTCAGCCCTCATTGACAGCCACATTCAGAGAGTACAGTTTGATCAAATGCTCCATCAGTCCCTGTCCAGCTGGCTTTGGTGAGCTCCCATTAGATCATTCCCACCATCTCAGTGGGTGGATGCACCCCTCGCAGTCCTGACTTCCTTGCTCATGTTCTCCCGACTTCTGCTCCTCATCTGGACCTTGGGAGCTCAGTCCAGTGCTCCATTGTGGGTCTCTGTTTCTATTTCCTTCCATTGCCCGATGAAGGTTCTATGGTGATATGCAAGATATTTATCAGTGTGGCTATGAGACAAGGCCAGTTCAGGCACCCTCTCCTCTGTAGAACAATGGATAAAGAAGGTGTGGAACATATACACTTTAGAGTTTTACTCAACGATAAAAAACAATGACATCTTGAATTTTGCATGCAAATGGATAGAAATAGAAAACATTTTACTGAGTGAGGTAACCCAGACCCAAAAAGATGAATATGGTATGTACTCACTCTTAAGTGGATTCGAGCCATAAATAAAGGAATTGAGCCTATAATTCGTGATCCTAGAGAAGGTAAATAAGAAGGTGAACCCAAAGAAAATCATATAGTTATCCTCCAGGATATTGGAAGTAAACAAGATTGCCAGGCAAAATTTGGGTGTACAGGGGTGGGGGTGGGGTGGGTATAAGAGGAGATGGGGAGAGAAAAGGGAGTAGGGGAGGATTGGGGAGAGCTTGGGGGAATGGGATGGGTGGGATGGAGGAAGGGTGGATATAGGAGCAGGGAAGTAGATATCTTAATTAAGGGAGCCATTTTAGGGTTGGCAAGAGACTTGACTCTAGAGGGGTTCCGAGGTCCAAGGAAATATCCCCAGCTTGTTCCTTGGGCAGCAGAGGAGAGGGTACCTGAACTGGCCTTGTCCCATATTTTACAGCATAATTTCATGGAGATGTCATCCCGTCAAAAGTGAAGTATAGAACTAATTGATTCAATTAATTAATGGAAAAATGGACATGAAAGTTTATGTTGTAAGCCACAAGTCGGGATGATATTTGTTGCAGTTCAGCCATGATGAATTCTTATGTTCCAGGGTAGAAGTGTGTGGATTAGTAATGTTAGGCCGAATATACAAATGAACCGAGACATTGGATAGTACTGAGAAGGCAACTCAGTGAATACTCAATCCGCCCATGTTTATTTTCCATATGCTTATAGGCCCCAATACAAAATGGGGGGAAGAAGGCAAAAGACTGCTTTAGCAGGACATATAGGACAACCAGAACAGTTACTTGTTTCAATACTTGAGACAACAAGTCACTATTTCATGAATTAAGCATTTTAAAGTTTTGGGCAGAAAAATGAAGTGAATACACCCTAGACCAAGTATCCTGTAAGCTCTAAAACCATCAGGCCCTGGGCTTTTTTTGGTTGGGAAGTTTTTGATGACAGCTTCTATTTCTCTGTTTTCTTTATGTGGACACTTAGTACTGTGAACTTTCCTCTTAGCATTGCTTTTATAGTGTCCTGTAGGTTTGGTTAAGTTGTGCCTTCATTTTTGCTGAATTTAAGGAAGGCTTTAATTTCTTTTGTTGTGCCCAGATCACGACCCACAGAGAATATTAGTGCAGCAATTACAGCACAGACCTGGTAGCATCAGCTCAATATAAATTTTCTTTTGAACTCATAAATGTCCTCTTTAAAATGTACTTTTCATTTGAGGGATAACATTTTAAAATATTGGTGATCTGTCATTCACTACATTCTTTCTAGGCATGGTTGTTCATAGATATTATTTGAGAGCCTATTGATGGAGGCTCTTTGTATTAGAAATACTCAAGTCTTTCTTACTGATGTATTCTATGTTACCAACTTTCATGATGCTTTTTAATCCCCAAGAGGATAACAGCTATGTATGTTAGGGCTGAACACAAACTAATAATTAGATACAGCAGATCTGCCTTACTTTTTTCCATGACTTGTGTTGATCTGCCGTTGTGAATTTTATTTTGTTAGAAGAGGCCAAAACATTTGTGATAAATATTAAAATAATTTTTATATGTACAAGAGGGGAGAACATGATGATGGAACTATGAGAACTGTGGGTTATGTATTTTGATATTCTTCAGTAGCCACAAAGACTGCAAGTATGTGACATAAATTATACATTAATATACATTTTTCAGATATTTAAGGAATCTTACTACCTAATACATATGAGTATGAAGGGATACCGTTATTAGTAGATAACTACTCAGGTTACCGGTCTGTGCTTCCTGACATGATAGGTAAATATTGATTTTTTTTTTCTATTTTACTATGATGTATTCCAGATCATCATCTTACAACTCCACACAATAAATGACTTTTCGGGCCAAATTTTATCACCTGGAGAAGGATAAATAAGTATAAATGAGGGGGCTATTCTTTACTGTAAAATAGTTTTGGGAAAAAACTAACAAAAATAAATTCCATTATTTCTCTAATCTAACATTCATCTTAGAAAAAATTGCAGCAAATAATACGCGTAAACTTTGTTTCATAAAAAATGATCTTATATACGTTCTCCAGTTAGCCTTGTGTATATAAATTATTGGCATAAGCATAGGCAGATAACTTATTATTAAGATGTTTATGAGACACCTGCTTAATAACTACAGTATGATGTCACCATGCAACTCATGTTCATCTCTAAAGTTTGTAACTATTCCAGTGAATATTTGAGTCTTTAAGTTATGTGAATTCTTTCATCATATTTTCCCCTGAACTTCCACAGCAACAGAGGTGACAAAGATTATATTTTACATTAATTTCTACATATCCCTGATGTTTAATGCATCTGAAAATTCTGAATCCACATAAACATTTTTATTTTAAATCACTCGTGCTTCTAGGCAGCTGATAACAAAAAACCTCACTTAGTAAGTAAGACAACCTAGTCATTCACCTGACAGCCAATTCCAATTCACTTTATGTAGAGAGCTGCTTTGCACCATGCCTTAAAGATGGCACTGGCTTCTGCCTTCCACCCCCCATATGGTGTGTGCTCTCGGTTGTAAATAACTCCACTTATGGCCAAAACTTATAATCAGACTTGCTTCTGCGTACCTGGGCCTATCCGCATTTCCCACATGACTTGCTGGGGTTGGCTACCCAGAGGCTATTCTAGCTTCGAGCGGGCTTTCCTCAGGGTCAGAAGATTGTTCAAGGTTCCTGATTAAACTGCAGTTAGAAGAGTCTGTGTTGCGTCTTTTTTGCTGGTAAAAGTGATCGCGAGAAGTGGTGGCCCCGTATGGGGACTCTTCTTGTCAAGGACTCAGAACTCTCTGCAGCCAGGGAAGTGTACTTGTAAGTTCCCAGGTAAGTTGGGAATCCGCGACAAGAGCAGGGGTTAATTACTCTACTCTGTAGATAAAGAGAGAACGAAGAGCAGTTTTGCAAGTTGACAAACAGAACGTAAAAAGAAAAATAACTCAATTATGGGGGTTTCTCAGTCGCACCCATTTTTTTGGCTCTTAACAAGCTGCTACGTTCAAAGAATTTAAAGATAAAAAGAAGTATTTTAGAGACGTTTCTGAACGAGTGTGATACCATTGCACACTGGTTCGCCATTTCAGGGAGTCTCCCAATATCATCGTGGGAGAAGCTAGGGAGAGACCTAGATTTTGCCTTTGAGCAAGGGACCCTTAAGGGTAGGGTCAGGCCAGTTTGGAAACTAGTCAGAGGCTGTCTTGAGGACCAGTGCTGCAGTGAATCAGTAGAAGATGGACAGGCAGTGCTGAAAATGTTGCAAGAGGAAAGGTCAGAAAAGTCAGAGAAGGCAAGCAATGAAAAGAACCATCAGAAGCAGGGAAAGTTAAACCCGGACCTCTCTGAGTTAGAAGAGTCAGATGAGGAGCTGCAGGCACTCATAAAAAAATTGGAGAAGGCAAAACTGAGAAAAAGGGAGAGAAAAAAAGGAGAAAGGAGGTTCAAAAGCTCCGACACCTAGTCCCATGATACCTCCACCCCTCCACCTTATGTGGGAAGAGGTCAGGGCGGCTCCCGACACACATTTTGTCCGGGCGTCTAGAAAGCGGTGAGAACTGAGCTACGATTAGCATATCCAGTGTTTCAGGATTCACAAGGGAACAGATGTGAGGAACATTTAGATTTTAAGATTATTAAATCTCTGGCTGAGTCTGTAAGAACTTATGGGACTAGCGCTTCCTTCACAGTGGCACTGGTAGAAGCCCTGAACCGATATTGCATGACGCCCAGCGATTGGAGTGGGCTTGCTTGTGCGCGTTTGAACCCAGGACAATATCTAGACTGGAGAGCCTTTTTGATAGAGTTTGCAAACGAGGAAGCAGATGCCAATCAAGCAGCAGGAAACCATGCTTGGGACAGGGACATGCTACTTGGCCAGGGTTGCTTTGCCAATCAGCAAACTGGGTACCCAGTTCAAGTCTTTGAACAGATTAATAAAATTGGCATTAAAGCCTGGAAGGCCCTGCCCAACCAGGGAGAAATGAGTGGCAATCTTACTAAGATCCTGCAGGGCTCCACTGAGCCATTCTCAGACTTTGTCACTTGCATGGTTGAGGCTGCAGGCAAACTCTTTGGGGACCCAGATCAGGCTATGCCACTGATAAAACAGCTGATGTATGAACAATGCACGAAGGAATGCAGAAATGCTATAACCCCTTACAAAAGCCGAGGCCTTGAGGCGTGGATGAAGGTTTGTAGAGAATTGGGAGGGCCGCTTACAAACGCAGGCTTAGCGGCAGCAGTGGTTCAGCTGACACAAGGCTGCTAAGGGTGAACAGATGCTGGACCAGGCCTATGTGGAGTTAGTTATATTGCGTGAAAAGAAGGGACTGTCTATAGCCCCTGAAAAGGTATAAAAAGATAAGATTGTCAATTATCTAGGAGCACAAATTTGTGAGAAGCAAATTATCCACAAAAGGTAGAATTGAGAAAAGATAATTTAAAGAACCTGAATGATTTTCAAAAGTTGTTATTTGTTAGATGTTATTTGAAGCTGCCAAATTATGAGTTAAAAGCCTTATATAATGTTTTAAATGGAGATTCTGCTTTGGATTCTCCAAGGCAACTGACTAATGAGGCACGAGAGGCATTCAGGAAGGTGGAAAGTAGATTACAAGATAGCTTTCTACAAAGGATTCAAGAAGGTCAAGATATCATTTTGTGCATTCTTCCTTCATATCACCAGCCTACAGGGTTGTTATGGCAAAACGGGCCATTGCTTTGGATTTATCCTAAGATATCTCCAGCCAAATCTCTTGAGCATTATCCTACTGCTGTGGCAATTTTATCCCTGACCAGGATTCAACAGTGTCTACAGTATTTTGGGACTGCCCCCACCACCATTATAGTGCCTTATTCCAGCCATCAAGTTAAGATCTTGTGTGCTATGATAGATGATTGGGCTATTTTGCAGTGTGGTTTTGATGGCAACATAGATAATCATTATCCCAAACATCCATTATTAGGATTTTTTAAGGAGCATCCTGTAATATTTCCTAAAATAACATCATTGCAGCCTATTTCCTTGGCCCCAAATGTATTTACAGATGGATCTAAGACAGGCTGTGGGGTGTATATGATAGATAAACAAAAACCTGTGATGCATCAGTTTCAACCTGGCTCCCCTCAGATTGTAGAGTTACAAATTGTGGTTGAAATCTTTAATGTTTGCCCTTTTGCTTTTAATCTAATATCGGATTCCACGTATGTTCTTAACGCCCTTAGAATTTTAGAAGTAGCTGGACCTATTAAAAGTTCCAGTCCAGTGTGCCTTTTATTTCAACAATTGCAACATTTAATTTGGCAGAGAAGAAATTGCTTTTACACCCAGCATGTTAGAGCCCATACAGGTCTGCCAGGACCCTTGAGTGAAGGAAATGATATAGTTGATCAGTGGACTAGGATGGAATGTATATTCATGAGTTCTACCTTGGAAAAGGCAAGAGCTTTTCATAAAGCTTTTCATGTTAATGCTAAAGCATTACAACAAAAATTTCATCTCTCTCAAGCAGATGCTCGACAACTGATTTTAGATTGCTCTCAATGTATGACTCATCAGCATCCACCCAGTATTGGAGTAAATCCACGGGGTCTACTCCCTCTAAAAATCTGGCAAATGGATGTGACACATATATCTGAGTTTGGAAATATAAAGTATGCACATGTATCTGTGGACACCTGTCCAGGCGTAATACATGCCACATCTCTGACTGGAGAAAAGGCACGCAATGTCATTGCCCATTGCCTGGAAGCTTGGACTGCTTGGGGCAAGCCTCAACAATTAAAGACTGACAATGGACCAGCTTACGCAGGTCAAATGTTTGCCTCCTTTTGTCTACAAATGGAGGTGCTGCTTATTCATGGATTGCCTTATAAGCCTCAAGGACAAGGCATTGTGGAGCGAGCTCACCGCACACTAAAAGAATGTCTACAAAAACAAAAAGGGGGAATAGGCCACGGCCGAAGCCCAAAAGAGAGACTTTCCCTTGCTTTATTTACTATAATTTTTTTTAAAATTTGGACACTCAAGGTCGTTCTGGAGCTGATAGACATCAAGACCGTCATGGCCCTGCTAAAGGGATGGTCAAATGGAAGGATATCCTGACAGGGCTCTGGTACGGTCCTGATCCCGTGCTGACATGGGCACCAGGCTCTGTTTGTGTTTTCCCACAGAACCAAGAAGATCCGGTGTGGGTGCCAGAGCGTTTGACTAGAAGAGTAAATATGCTGGACTCTGTGTGACTAGCATACAATATGAGAATTTTACCCATGCTGCAAATTTGTCTAAACAATTGTCTAGTTGTCTCCTAGGTAACTGGACCAGAAAATTTGAAACTATGATGGAACAGCTGAGGGTGGCCATTGTTACCGTGAATTCTACTCGAGTTGATGCTGGAATGGCCAAAGGACTCTCATCCTGGATCTCCGGAGCCATGAATCATCTGAAGGAGTGGGCAGGCTTGGGAGCGTTAGCTGGCCTTCTGGTGTTGGTCTCTCTAGCCTGTCTGTGGTGTATCTGTCGGATTAGGGACTCCCAGCGTCACAACGCAGCCATGATAATACAAGCCTTTACAGCCATAGAGGCTGGCCAATCCCCCCAAACATGGTTAGCCACCATGAAAAGGTAATTTGACACAATCAGGGTGAGAGGCAAGGCACTGCACTCACGGATGGCTTTTGCTGACTTTGAGAAGAGCATGCCTGACTGCATGTGGGATGATGCCAAAGATCCCACCTCTGGAAAATGGCATTGAGCCAGTCTGGCAATCTTTGCGTGGAAGACACCTAAGGAGGAACAGTACAGGGCTCTTGTTTCACAGAGAGCAGGCCTCTACTCTTACCTGTGGCGTCTAAAACAAAAAGGGGAAACTGTAGAGAGCTGCTTTGTGCCATGCCTTAAAGATGGCGCTGGCTTCTGCCTTCCACCCCCCAGATGGTGTGTGCTCTCGGTTGTAAATAACTTCATTTATGGCCATAACTCATGATCAGGCTTGCTTCTGTGTACCTGGGCCTATCCGCATTTCCCACGTGGCTTGCTGGGGTTGACTACCCAGAGGCTATTCTAGCTTCAAGCAGGCTTTCTCAGGGGTCAGAAGTTTGTTCAAGGTTCCTGAATAAACTGCAGTTAGAAGAGTCTGTGTTGCGTCTTCTTTGCTGGTCAAAGCGGACGTGACAACTTTACACGACCTTGTTCTTCTTTTTCTGTAGGAGAATCCTCCCTTCTAATTTATTTTTCTTATAAGAAAAATTGTAAGTCTTTGTATGGCAAGAAATTTGGCCAATGTCCCTAAAGAATTGAGTGAGTACTAGCTACTATTAATATTTTTTCATCTGTGCTTTTAATTATCCCTAAGAGGAATTTACTTCATGAAGGTTTAACTGGATAATAATGTATTTTGATTAACTACAGGAACAGCTGTGTCAGACTATGCTCCAAGACCTTGTAAAATATAAGCCTAACTTATATCATGATTAACAAAAACCCAGAGAGAAAAATTGGTGTTCAACCTAAAGGTTAGAGAAACAAAGCAGCCTTCCACTTGTTCTTACCTGTACCTCAGTCTGAAATGGCAATGATGCCTTCACGAATCTCAGAATGAGATTGTATGGAGAGAGCTGTTTCCTCCTGTTTTGTATTCTTCTCTAGTGCTGGGATTAAGGGCATACACCACTACTGCCCGGTTTCTCTGGCAAACAAGTGTGGATACTGGGATGAAAGGCGTGTGTCACCACTGCCTGGTCTGTAAGATTGGTCAGTGCGACTGTTTTACTCTCTAAACTTCAGGTGAGCCTTATCTATTAAAATACAAATGAAATATCATTACATTAAATGATAAAGTTGTCTTCTTGCCAGGATGGCAACAAACTAAGTCCCTTTGATGCCGGCAGATAAATTGTCATGTTGGATCAGAAAAAATCAAATCCCATTCTTCCCATGTACTGCCTCAGGCACATTAATATTAGCTATGAACTTTGATGGGTCCAGTCTAAGATCTCTTCATTCAACAAAGGATCTAGGATATTTCTAACATAACTTTTGAACATTTATAAAAATAATAGATGTACTTTAAATCATCCAAGTTTTAAATGCAAATAATAAAGACCCCATATGAAAATAAGAGATATTCAATTGCTTTAGTGTGCAACTTAAAACAGAGCATCTATTCATTTCGAAGGGATTTCTAGGGCATGAGTCACACAAGTATTATTGAAATGTGAGCATCCCTCGGTCTATAACGCTTCAGGCAACCATTTGTGTCTCTTATTTGTTGTAACCTTCTTTATGACTTGTGAATCCATTGACATGTCAAAGGAGAGAAAACATACTTGATTCCATTTTGTTCTTGGTAGTGCCCAGTCAGGACGTTAATGTAGATGAACAGTAAGGAATTCTCTTACACACAAAGAGAAAGAAGCAAGTTTCTGGAGTCAGGTGTAAACAAAAGGTAGAAGTAGGCTGACATACAGAACTAAAGTGGAAGATAAATACCCGTGAGTCCCTCAAAACCTACCAGAATAAAAGACCCACTGTATTTGATTGAATCACAGTGCTCAAGGTCCATTCTTTCCTCAACTTCAGATAAAACCTACTTGCCCCAGTTGTCCTTGTTGTCCCCAAATGAACAAGAATAATTGCCTTTTAGTCAGCATAAGTCATGTAAGTTAATGCTTTTTCCTCCAAACACTAATCTCTGATCCAGCACATATAAAACTTTAAGATATGTAGTTTTTTAAATTGTGCTGTTTTTTGGCTGATCTCTATGGCTATGTGTCTGTGTGCATGACTGCAGGCCTGCAAATGTACTGTGAAATCACATGAGGAGGTCAGAGGACAACTTCAGAAAAGTGGTTCCTTTCTCCTATCATGTGGGTTCTAGAAATAAATACCAGGTTCCTGGGCTTTGTACTATGTCTCTATTCACTTAGTCAACTCCATGTTCATTTTTATAAAATTATTTCACCCCTTTCTTGCTACTACCAAACTCGATGGTTTCTTCTCTGTTCTTTGGATTGAAAGATCTGATTTTAATTTTTATCAGTTTCAACAAACTTTGTTCAACAATCTTTTTTTTCTTTAAAGTAATTTTATTAAATTATAAAAGTTTCCATTTCCACCCCTCCTCCCACCACCCTCCCACTTTCCCCACTCCCTCTCCTCCTCCCTCTCCATCCCTAAGAGCAGTCAGGGTTTCCTGCCCTGTGGGAAGTTCAAGTTCCTCCCTATTCCCTCCAGGTCCAGGAAGGTGAGTGTCCAGACAGACTGGATCCCAAAATTCCAGTATATGCAGAGGAAACAAGTCCCAGTGCCATTGTCAATGGCTTTTCAGAAAGACTCCAGACCAGCCACATTCAGAGAATCTGGCCACAATCAGAGAATCTGGTTGGATCACGTGCTCGTTCAGTCCCAGTCCAACTGGCCTTGGTGAACTCTCATTAGATCAGTCCCCTTGTATCAGTGGGTGATCGCATCCCTCGCGGTCCTGATTTCCTTTTTCATGTTCTTCCTCCTTCTGCTCCTCATTTGGACCTTGGGGGGCTCAGTCCGGTGCTCCAATGTGGGTCTCCGTCTGTATCGCCATCCATCGTCGGATGAAGGTTCTCTCTGATCTTGCCTTCTTTGCTCACGTTCTCTTTCCTTCTGCTTCTCATTTGGACCTAGGGAGTTAAGTCCAGTGTTCCGATGTGGGTCTCTGTCTCTATCTCCATCCATCGCCAGATGAAGATTCTATGGTGATAAGCAAAATATTCATCAGTATGGTTATGGGCCAAGGCCGTTTCAGACACCCTCTCCTCTGTCCAGAGAACAATCTGGGGATCTCTCCTTGGACCTGGGATCCCATTTATAATCAAGTATCCTGTAAACACTAAAATGACTCCCTTAGTTGAAATATATTCTTCCCTGATCCCATATCCATCCTTCCGCCCTCCCCCCATCCCAGTCCACCGAGCTTTCCCCATTCCTCCCCTACTCCCTTCTCTCTAACCCTCTCCCCTTCCAACAACCCTCCCACCCCCCAAGCACCCGAAGTTACCTGGGACTCTTGTCTATTTCCAAACTCCATGAGGATAGCTACATGATTTTCACCATGTTCACCTTCTTATTTAGCTTCTCTAGGATCACGAATAATAGGCTCAAAGACCTTTAATTATGGTTAGAATCCACTTATGAGTAAATACATACCATATTCCTCTTTTTGGGTCTGGCTTACCTCACTTAGTAAAGCGTTTTCTATTTCCATCCATTTGCATGCAAAATTCAAGATGTCATTGTTTTTTACCACTGAGTAAAACTCAGAAGACCCGGGTATTAACCCACAAACGTATGAACACCTGATATTTGACAAGGGAGCTAAAGGTATAAAATGGAAGAAGGAAAGCATCTTTAACAAATGGTGCTGGCATAACTGGACGTCAACCTGTAGAAGAATGAAAATAGATCCATATCTTTCACCATGCACAAAACTCAGGTCCAAATGGATTAAAGACATCAACATTAATCCGACCACTTTGAACCTGATAGAAGAGAAAGTGGGAAGTAGTCTACAAGATATAGGCACAGGAGACCACTTCCTAAGTAGAACCCCAAGAGCGCAGACAATAAGAGAAACAATGAATAAATGGGATCTACTGAAACTGAGAAGCTTCTGTAAAGCAAAGGACACTGTCAGTAAGACAAAAAGGCTACCTTCCGTCTGGGAGAAGATCTTCACCAACCCCTCATCAGATAAAGGTCTGATCTCCAAAATATACAAAGAACTCAAGAAACTAGCCACTAAAACTCTAATTAACCCAATTAAAAAATGGGGTACTGAACCGAACAGAGAATTCACAACAGATGAACTTCGAATGGCCAAAAGGCACTTAAGGTCATGCTCAACCTCCTTAGCGATCAGGGAAATGCAAATCAAAACAACTTTGAGATATCATCTTACACCTGTCAGAATAGCCAAACTCAAAAACACCAATGATAGCCTATGCTGGAGAGGATGTGGAATGAGGGGAACACTCATCCATTGTTGGTGGGAATGCAAACTTGTGCAGCCACTGTGGAAATCTGTGTGGCGGTTTCTCAGGAAACTGGGAGTCAACCTCCCTCAGGACCCAGCAATTCCACTCTTGGGAATATACCCAAGAGATGCCCTAACATACTACAAAAGCATTTGTTCAACTATGTCCATAGCAGCACTATTTGTAATAGCCAGAACCTGGAAACAACCTAGGTGCCCCTCAATAGAAGAATGGTTAAAAAAAGGTGTGGAACATATACACATTAGAGTTTTACTCAGCGGTAAAAAACAATGACATCTTCAACAATCTTTGTTTAAGAAGTTTTATCAGTCCGTTGCTCCAATGTGAGCCTCCGACTGCATAGCCGTCCTTCGCCAGACGAAGGATCTATGGTGATAAGCAAAATATACATCAGTATGGTCATGGGCCACGGCCGATTCAGGCACCCTCTCCTCTGTCCAGAGAGCAATCTGGGGGATTTCTCCTTGGACCTGGGATCCCATATATAATCAAGTCTCCTGTAAACCCTAAAATGGCTCCCTTAGTTGAAATATATTGTTCCCTGATCCCATATTCATCCTACCTCCCTCCCCCCCCCCATCCCCGGCCACCAAGCTTTCCCCGTTCCTCCCCGACTCCCTTCTCTCTAGCCCTCTCCCCCTCCATCGACCCTCCCACCCCCCCATGCACCCGAGGTTACCTGGGACTCTTGTCTATTTCCTACCTCCTGGCAGGTAGCTAAATAATCTTCATCAGGTTCATCTTCTTATTTAGCTTCTCTAGGATCACGAATAATAGGCTCAAAGACCTTTAATTATGGTTAGAATCCACTTATGAGTGAATACATACCGTGTTCCTCTTTTTGGGTCTGGCTTACCTCACTCAGTAAAGCGTTTTCTATTTCCATCCATTTGCATGCAAAATTCAAGATGTCATTGTTTTTTACCGCCGAGTAAAACTCTAATGTATATATGTTCCACACCTTTTTTAACCATTCTTCTATTGAGGGGCACCTAGGTTGTTTCCATTGGAGCAACGGATTGAGCCCCCCGAGGTCCGGAGGGGGAGCGGAAGGAGGAGGAACATGAAAGACGAAATCAGTACTGCGAGGGATGCTATCACCCACTGATACAAGGGAACGGATCTGATGAGAATTTACCAGGGCCAGTCGGACTGGGACTGAACGAGGACGTGATCTAGCCAGATTCTCGGAATTTGGCCGGATTCTCTGACTGTGGCTGGCCCCGGGTCTTTCTGAAAAGCCATTGACTATGACACTGGGACCTGTTCCCTCTGCATATGCTGGATTTTGGGGATCCAGTCTGTTTGGACGCTCGCCTTCCTGGACCTGGAGGGAGGGGGAGGGAGCTGGAGCTTCCCACAGGGTAGGAAACCCTGACTGCCCTGGGGGATGGAGGGGAAGGAGGGGGGGAGTGGGGAGAGTGGGAGGGTGTTGGGAGGGGGGGCGGAAATGGAAACTTTTATAATTTAATAAAATTTACTAAAAAAAAAAAAAAAGAAGTTTTATCAGTCTCAACAATCTTTCTTTTTTTGTTTTCATTAGAATACAACAAATGACAAAAAGATGGGTTCTAAATTAGTGTGCATTGTTAAAATCTCCATATACATATTTATAAAGATGTGAAAAATTACAGCTCCATTTAATATTCTCTTGTTATTTGATAATCATATAGATTCATTCTTTTCATTCAAATTTCATCTCTCTCTGCGATGATTGAAATTTGTCTCACCCATTTTCATATTTTCTATTTGTACCTTTTTTTTATGTCACACACAGACACAGAGTAGAGAAGAAAATTTGCAAACATTTATGTTTTATTTGGCCAGAAAACTTACTTTGAAATATTTTGGTGTTCTCATACTTACATCCCTAGCATCCATAATAAGCAAATATATAGAGCATCATTCTACTTGGAAAGTTATTTATCAATTTCACTATGTTGAAAAGTAATTATGCTGAAAGTACTATCAAACTGTGCTCTTGTTGATGGAGCCTGTAATGATGTCTTTCTTGCATGGAAAGGCCATAAACAAATTGCTGCTGCTGTACAAACACATTAATTTCTGATGTAGGAGGAAATTTCTTTTTTGACAGAGTACGCTTATACTGCAGGCATTAACACCTGCTTAATCATAAAAGCATATGTTGCCATATAATGGAGTTCTACATTAACTCTTTCATATATTTAATGAGTGAGTGATTGGGCAGCTCAGTAAAACAGACTGACTATTTAATACTCTGATATAAAAGCTTCTAAGATACATCTCAGTACATAATCTACCAAACCATTTAAATTGGCCTGGAATAATGACATGGGTTTTCTGACTTTCACATCATTTTTAAAACACATGTTTAACTTAAATCCTTGTTATTTTTACTTAAAAAGCAATAAAACCTTGAAGTAAATTTCTATCTCCCTTTCTTTCTTTCTCTCTTTATTTTCTTTTTTCCCCTTTCTTTCTTTTTTGGAAAATGAAAATGTTACATATTTCAAGAAGAGGATTTTTCTTTTACACGCATTGGGGGTCAAACTTGAGATCAATCATGTTAGCTATAAAGTCCTTCCCAAGAGGTCTACCTGAACAAGGCTCCCCTTGCTTGTCTACTCTCTGTGATGGATGGTAGTACTTCACCCATAGACCTTATTATGTAGCATTTATTTTTATTTACATAAATCTCTCAGACAGTAGAGTCCCTTACTCATCTTTAATCTACCCATAAACTACCACAGGCTACAGCTGGTGGTGAAAACTCATTAAGAAATGAGATTTATGTAGTGAAACCAAGCTACTTGTCAAAATACCAAAGGGAACAACCAAAGAGATTGGCCTAAGAGCTCGTATGCATGCAGAGCTTAGGGAGACCGTTCATGGTAACATCATGTGGGTACCAGAAATACTGTCGTGGAGAACAGGATAAAAATGACCTGTTTGGAAAATTAGAAAAATGAGCACGAGGAAAAGAATGTTTTAAAGCCCATGTGTGCTTTTATAAATAAAGGAGTGCTAATGGTGCATTCCATCAGTAGTGATTTGACAGCATTGATGCTAACTGCTGTGTTTACTCTAGGAAGCACACTAAACCTTAACAGAACTGACCTGTGATATTTTGACAAACTGCAATATGTCTCAGTGCTATTTCACTGGAAAATCATTTGTCAGCCCCACGTGGAGGTTTTGGCATCCCTTACAGCTACGATACTTTTTCTTTATTACATAGCTCAAGGATAAAATCTGTTCATCTGTTCCATGGGCATTCACTTGTCCTTTGAACAAATTGAAGTAAGAAATTTTTTTGAAGAAATATATTTTAGCTAGAAAATTCTGTCATAAGTACAGTGTTATTCGAATAGTAACTCTATTAATTTGAATTTGCCAATACAAATTAAGAAAAAACTTAATTTTACTCAGTATTAAGAATCGGAAATGATTGCATTTTGTAAGAGGAAGCTCCAGCCTATGCCAGGGCTCAGCACAGTTTCAGTGAAATAATTAACTGTGGTATGGATTAGCTTTCTGATCACTCTAACCTGCAAAGAAGCAAGTTAAGAGACAGAGGCACTGTTTGGCTCCTGACTCAAAGAAAGGCAAACCATCACTACAGAGAAGGTATGATGGTGGGAGGAACTTAGGACTGGAAGCAAGAGTGTGAGGATGCTTGCTCACATTTCAGTGGACCATGAAGCAGAAGATAGAAAACACTGGACATTAGATTTTCCCTCTTTTTTTTTTTTCTCTTCACGGTAGGACCACATCCCACAAGCTAGCATTCAGAATCATTCAGAATCTTCTGCTAATAGTCAATCTTTTCTTAAAAGTGTTTACAACACACTCAAATCTGTCACTAATTGGTTTCCCAGACATTACTTAATCCAATCAAGATTGCACTAAAAATTAATCACCACAGCCAGTTTCAGGATGCATTTCTCCACCCTTTAGTGGTTCTACTTTCCTTTATATAAGCCTCCTGCTTACCTGAGGCCATTTTATAGAGTTGCAAATGAACCATCAGCAGTTCTAGGTATCCCATCCATTAACTTTGTGAAAAAGTACTGATATAGAACCTCTTATTGACAAAAGATTTAGGAACATTAGGAACATTCCCAAAGACTACAATGAGGATTTTGAAGTAGTGAAATGCATTCTTCCTTATTATGAGTCCAGTTATAAGACTTTTGTTTGCTAAAAACATCCATGTAAAAGGAAAGTGGGAGGTCTTATAAAAGAACAAGCTTTGGAATTTGAAAAGTTCTCCATCTCTGCTACCTGGGGTTTTGCCACCTTGACACAAGCTAGCACCATTTAGGAAGAGAAGCCGTAGGGAGAAAATGTTTCTACCTCATTGGCCTATAGCCAAGTCTGTAAGGTTTCTCCTTGGTTAATGGATGAAAACTAAGGCAGCAGTGGGCATTGCTTGTCTTGTGGAGGTAGTCCTTAGTTGAGTAAGAAAGAAGGCTAAACAAGACAGAATATATATATATATATATATATATATATATATATATATATATATCTCACAACAGAAGCATTTCTCCACACTCTAGGATTCAGTTGCTGCATCCATGCCCTACTTTTTCTCCCTCAATTATGTTTTGTGATCAGGATGTGTAAGCAAAATAAACCCCCTTTCTCTCCTAAGTTGCTTTGGACAACTTAGTTAGTGCAGCATTATCATGTAGCAAAGTGACAGAGGTGACACTAAGAAGTGAAAAGTTGATTTTGATCACGTTTGAAAGGTTAAGGCATTGTTGATGGACCTCTGATAAGATATTGCACCAGTGAGAGACCCTGAAAGTAGAGGCTTCTCTGTTCTGGGTAACTAGGAAGTCAAGCCAGGAAATTTCCCAAGAGCCCCTTCAAGGACATCCATACAGTGACCCTAAATTTATATTGGACTCTACCTCTTGAAGTGGTCTCCATCTTCTCAATGGTTGCTTTAGATTAACTGGAAGTTGTATTTTTCCACATGGATATGTCAGCAGTATTTAGGAACCACGTTAAAATGTAGAGAAACAAACTGTGTGTTGTCTATTCACACAGATACATAACAAATGGCATCAATATTTCTCTAACATTCAAATTTAAGATCCAGGGGAAAGAATATAAAAATTATTTCAGCTATCATTCTCCTTGACCATTCTTCAAGCCCAAAGTCCCTCAATTTTATCATGATATTATAGTTGCAAAAAAGAATTAAGACAAAATCTCCTGAGTAAATTTGGAGCATGGGAACATTGGAAGAGAGTTGAATGGGGGAGGGGAAACACAGGGAGGAAAGCAGAGAAAAATGTAGAGCTCAATTAAATAAAAATAAAAAAATAAAAAAGAATTAATAGTGATATTTCACAGAAATAGCAACGATCATAGTTTTCTATAAAACAGTTAAAGTAATCTCTTAACATAGCTTAATTTGTCTCAGCTGAATAATTTTCCTGGATAAGAACCTTGTAGCTGGTGAAAAGTGGATTACTTGGGTTTATTCGCAAGACCATCAGCAACAAAGAAACATCATAAGAAAACAAGTCTTGGGGCCCTCGGCAGGGGCCCAGGGAGGAGGAGCTCGGACTTTCCCCGACCCCATAGACTCCCAGGTCACCCTGCAGTTCTGGCTCCATCCTGCTAAGCTCTCCCGCGTGCCATCCCAGCTCCCATCCAGAACCTTCATCTGGCGATGGATGGAGATAGAGACAGAGACCCACATTGGAACACTGGACTTAACTCCCTAGGCCCAAACGAGAAGCAGAAGGAAAGAGAATGTGAGCAAAGAAGGCAAGATCAGAGAGAACCTTCATCCGAGGATGGATGGCGATACAGACGGAGACCCACATTGGAGCACCGGACTGAGCCCCCCAAGGTCCAAATGAGGAGCAGAAGGAGGAAGAACATGAAAAAGGAAATCAGGACCGCGAGGGATGCGATCACCCACTGATACAAGGGGACAGATCTAATGAGAGTTCACCAAGGCCAGTTGGACTAGGACTGAGGACTGAACAAGCACTTGACCCAACCAGATTCTCTGATTGTGGCCAGATTCTCTGAATGTGGCTGGCCCGGAGTCTTTCTGAAAAGCCATTGACTATGACACTGGGACTTGTTTCCTCTGCATATATTGGATTTTTGGAATCCAGTCTGTTTGGATACTCACCTTCCTGGACCTGGAGGGAATAGGGAGGAACTTGAACTTCCCACAGAGCAGGAAACCCTGACTGCTCTTAGGAATGGAGAGGGAGGAGGAGAGGGAGTGGGGGGAAGTGGGAGGGTGTTGGGAGGAGGGGCGGAAATGGAAACTTTTATAATTTAATAAACTTTGAAAAAAAAGAATTTCAACAAAAAAAAAAAAAAGAAAACAAGTCTTTTCCTATTCTGTCCTGCAATAGGCTCAAAGTAGATTTTTTGTTAACCAATGGTATTCACAGCACACAGAGGGGAATCCCACATCATACGTGTATACACATAATTTTTAAAAAATAGATTGATATTTTCAGTGAAATCGCATCCAAGTTCAGATAAAAGTTAAAGGTCAAAATCTACAAGCTAGAATAAAGTTTAGGGAAAATTTAATGCATCTATTATGTGAAACGTCAATAAAATCTAATTTCCAAGCAAAATATCAAGAGCACTTTGAAAAAATTAGCTATCTGTCTAGATAGTATAATAACTTGTTATTTATTTATTCACTCAGTTTGTTAAAAGTCATAATAATTACCATTGAGTAGAGTGATATTATTCCAGACCCCCAAATACGTATAATGTAAAAGCTTTAAAATGGGCAATTCAAGGCACCTTCATCAAGTAACGTGATATCAGATGTCCTTCTGTATATGTGTTGCTTTTATTGGTTGATGAATAAAGCTGTTTTGGATGTAGGAAAAAAAAAGAAAGAAAACGAGTCTTTCCTCTGTCTACTGAGTACAGTTCTTAAAAGCAGGATGAAGTGTTTATCTAATTATTCTTTATCAATAAAAATTTGGGAGTCGGATATCAGAGTAAGAACCTGAATAATCAGGGAAGTGGCATAGAAGTGACCTCCTCTTTCTCCTTCCTCAATCCAAAATCGCCGAGGATCTTTCTAAGCCCTACCCTACTCCTTCCTTTGTCTCTGTATACATTCTGAGTCCTCCAAAACCTCTATGGCTAATTTTTGTCAGCCTGTACCTAGTACTGTCCTCTGATTCAAAGTAAACTTTATTATCACTTTCCGGTGTGACAGAATGCTGTCAAAATATCCCACAACAAAACACTGTTCAGACTTTTCTGGTCCAAACTACCACCCAAAACAATTAAGAATATGTATAAACTACTTTTGGCCAAATATGCTCCTGTCTGCTCTCTCAGCATGTGTCAATCCATGACTTCGAATCACCACAAAAACCTCAGGGTATCCTCTCCACTCTGCTCAACTCCCTGTGTGTCCTCATTCCATGTGCTTTATGAACCAGATAAAATGTGATCCTGTTTGTCTCTGTTCGTGCCATTGTGTCTGCAGCAAATCCCTTTCTTCACCTGCAAAATTTTATCTCCAATCTCATTATGTGTCAAATAGGATTCAGCATACTCTGTGTCAACCTCACTGTGGTATCTATCTTGCTTGTGAATACCCAGCCTTCTTAATTCAAAGGATAGCTGTGTCTTTAGGTAAAAAGCCAATCATATAACCTAAAGAAGTGTCCAAAACTTTGAAGGTAGTTGTTTGTTCTATGATTCTTCAAACTAGAACATCCATGCATGAAATCTCCAATATTGAAGAGCAGGGCTACAGCAGCCTTCAATGGGCACATAGGGGAGGAGACACAGAAATCCCCTAGTACTTTATCTGTACTGCCTAAACTAGGTGACTGTAATTGATGTGCTCCCTTTTTCTCCACTGATTGCTGGCTTTGATGTTGTCTGTGATTCTACCTCCATAGCTTCTGAAGTAGACGAGAAAAAAAAAAGAATTACAGTTTTTAACTCTTTGCTTCTGGAAAATAGTATAATGAATTACATATACAAGGAAGAAAAATAATGTTGGCCTAAGCAATGACAATCAAGATTTAGGGTAAAAACTACCCCACAGCCTGTGTTAGCTGTAGAATATAGATAAAGCATAAACAATTACTCATTTTAGCAATAAATCAGTATTTTGGTTCTTTGCAACTATGGATTTCATAGCAACTAGACAGACACAAACACATTTGTCACTATTACTTCAATAATGACTTGTGCTTGTATCATTGCTGAGCATATGGTTAAAATTTTAATACAGAGAAAATAACTGCTTATAAATATTGCAGTGTGTGATCAAAGGAGTAAAAAGAGGGTATGGAAGTAATAATGTGATATGACTACCGCAATAATAGACAATCACAAAAGTACAAAAAGTGGTTGCTCGGATTGAATCAGCTACAGACTTAAGGACGAACAAGTTAGAGGAAACAGCATGCAGATTCTTAAAGACCCAAATCAAATCAAGGGATGTTGACAGAGATTTCTGTTCCTTCCAGTCCCACAGCCATTCAGTACCAAAGAAACACACAGAGGCCTACATTAATTATAAACTGGTTAGACTACTAACTCAGGCTTTCTTATTAACTCTTATATGTTACAGTAACCCACAATTCTTGTCTGTGATAGCCACATGGATTGGTAACTTTATCAGTAAGGTATTCTCATCTTGCTTCCTCTGTTTCTGGGTGACATCTACAGACTGACCCTTTCATCTTTCTAAAATTCTCCTTGTCATGCCACCTATACTTCTTAACTGGCTACTGGCCAATCAGCATTATATTAAATTAACACAAGTGACAAATCTTTACAGAGTGCAAGATCATTGTCCCACAGCAACAAAGTATCACAGTGAGTAGTCTATTAGATTATTAGCATAGTCTAAGGTGTGAGGGTGAGAAAGTGAGATTAAAGACAGCACTGGAGAAGCTATTAAGTTACCACAAAGCTTTAAATAAAGCATTGAAAATCACTACAGAAGCAAAATGACTAAATTTGTGATATAGGAATTGCAATATATGGGCTTGTGGCAAGTAGATGTAATGGTGAAGCTGATGAGTCTAAAGACATGTATAGAGATCTGACAATGGTAGCCTTATATTAAATGGAGTCTGAATGAAAATATGTTTTTCTTATGAATTTGGGAATTAAACAAATCTAAAGATATTTTGTCTAGTGGTGATTATCACTGAACTTAACAGGAATGTGACTCCACAAGGATGCTACACAAATAAAAATCTGCCATAAGGAAGATGAATTGGGCACAAGCCAAAGAAAATGAAGGGCTCTTGTCAACTGGGGAGCATTAGAGGGAAATATGTAGTCCTGTGACATGCTGCCTTGTTTTCTGATCAGCATTTGTTTCAGCTTTGACTCTCACAAATTCCAAATATATGGTGTTTTCCTTGACTTTAAAGCAGTATTTTCTTCTCTGTTGTTACTTTTGAAACAATTGTCTTACCTACACTTGAGAATAGTACTGTTCTTCACAAACAAAGAATTTTCAAGAAAGCAGTGTTATCAATAATGTACAAGAACTTCCTGCAGGCATTAACACAGAGAAAAACAATGGTTCAGTAGAAAGTATGGACTATGGAAAACAAAACTCAAGGGAGGGGTGTTTTTTCTTTGGTTAGAAATTCTAAAACAAATTCATGCTCTTCCTTTTGGGACTTACTATTTCGCTGTGTCTCTTTATAAAAAGTAATTTAAAATTTCCACCTTATAAAGCTATCATGGAACTTGGGATGTTTCCAGATGTAAATGGCATCCTTTGTTTTCATGAGTGTTTTTCCCAATTTTGTGTTATATATTTCTCTTTTCATTTGTTTACCTGACTCAGACCAATAACATTCGCTTATATGTAGACAAATATTTTTATGTATATCAGAATTCCTTATGCTATTTTTTTCTTGTTTGCCATCACACACAGCTGCTTTCAGTCTCCTGGGAAACGCAGAAAAGTTTTGGAATGATTGGTGATGATGGAGAGAAGGGGGTCTCACAAAGGGGCATAGTAGGACACAGGTAATATAAAGGGAAAATTATAAATAACATGAAAAATGTCAGAAAAAAAGCAAAAGGGAAACTTGATATTTCATAAGATTACTTTTAAAAATATAATATGTGTGTGTCTGAAGATGTATGCCTATGTGCTTTCTTGTTTGTCTTTCTGTGTGATAGAATTAGTCCACAGGGTAGAAAAATCCTCCCCTAGAAATGATGGACTATCAAAGAGCAACCCTAGAGCTAGTCATGGATACCTCTGTTTATGTTTTTAATCACAGGTATATAAAAGGTCCCAGAAATAAACAATGAAATAAAAACAATTATTGTTTCTCTTGGTTACCTGTCAGATCATGAAGATATGACCCCATTACTGAAGACACCACATATTTTGTTCACATGTCTTGGAGAAACATAGCTGGCATTGACCTGGGAGCCACCTATCTGATGGTTAGCTCTCAAAAGTGTTATGCAAGTTGCTAATAGTTACCAACAGTGCTACCCACTGAGTGCTACAACAATGATCACACTAGTACACATCCCCAGTGATGCCATAATATCATTTATTTATAGACCAAGAATTGTCTGTTTGGTTCCAATACCTGCACAAAAGCAGGCAAGTTACGATTGGGACTATAATTCTAGTCAATTCAACTGGAGAGGTCAGAGAAGATAGAAAACCTACTCCAACCACTTTGACAATCATTATACTTGCCCACTATCTTCTAAAATACTTATCCTTATAGCCATAGATAAATGCAACTCTGGTCCCTCATCAAAGAAAATTTTTTTTTGCAAGAGGCAAAGGCAATTTTAGAGATCCAAAACTGATTAAAATGCCCATGGAGACCAAGCTCCAAATGAAACACCAATATCACAATTCTTACCTTTAAATCTCAGTGAACATTATGGAAAGGGTGGTGGAAATGTTCTAGGAATCCATGCTGAAGAAATGCTGTTCCTGTTGGAGGCTGCTTGTTGTTTCTAAGCTGCTCAGCCCCCCAAAATAATCACAGAAACTATATTTTTCAAATCACTGCTTGACCCATGAGCTCTAGCTTTTACTGGCTAACTCTTACATAATAATTTAATCAATTTCTATTAATCTATGTATCACCATGAGGCTGTGGCTTACTGGGAAAAGTTCTGGTATCTACCTCCGGTAGAGCTACATGGCTTCTCTCTCCACACTTCCTCCTTTCTCCCAGCATTCAGTTTAGTTTTTCCTGCCTATCTATCCTATAAGGCAAAACCAGTTTCTTTATTAAACAATGGTATGAGTAACATACAGAGGGGGATCTCACACTAAATCCAAGAATCAGGACAATTTCTGTGAGATTATGTCTTCCAGACAGAACAAAGTTATAGGATTTGTGAAATTCCAAAAACAAGCTTGAATGTACAAGACCTACAAAACTACAACAGTTAATATGCAGACATAGAGTAAAAGTTTACAAGTTTCACCCCTACTTAAAGACTTTAGAAAATAGTTAATGCCTGATGATGAACAGAGAACCAGTTTTCTTAAGGATGATGCCCAAAAACTAAGTGGTCAGCTATAATCACATGTACCTACCATATGGGAACATATTAGAAGCATAATAGGAGATATCTGTATTATAGCTTTGTTTGTAAATATGTATTTTTAACAACAAAACTGATAAAAGAAGCGATCAGGAATTTGAGAGGGTCATGAAAGGAGTTAGCTGCTGAAGCTAAGCAGAAAATGATGTCAATATAGCATAGTTGTGTATGAAAGTCTCAAAAATTTTTATCAAATTATATGTCTGTTGTGAAATACTTAATTTATGTTATAGAGGTATCATTGTTAATCCCTTAAAATATGATCCACTGCATATATAACTATTTGCTGTACTGTAAAATAGAGTATAGCATATAAATTATTTCTTCCCTTGGGAAAAATTTTTGGATAGTAGAAAAGATACATTGAAATATTTAACAATCATTTTGCAGGGTTTGGTCAATTGGGATTATATATGAGTTAAACTATGATGATAAAATTCATGAGGAGAAAAGTACTCTGTATCTTGAAAGCACCCTTAAGCCACTTAAGAAAGATCATTATAAATAAGTGTTGTTTTAGAAATGCTCTATTATTGCTCTTTACTGTGGTGACATAGACTAAAAAGCTTGATAAAGCTATGAAACAAGAGATCCTTTCTGTGAAGCCTAAGGATCTAGGTCAGGCAATGAGCAGGCACAGGCACTATTCCTTTCAAAGGCCAAGGTGGTCCAGAAGCTAAGCATTAACATGAGTTAGGAGCATCTGTTCACATACTTGGGTTCACCTTTGATCCTTGGGTTATGATTTAAATACACCATGGACCTTTTCACACTTCAAAAGGTGTTATGACTGAGTAAAATCTATTTGCACACTGCTTAGAAGTACTGTGTGGATAATTAGTATAATAACATTAGATCTCTGAATAAGAGATCACATGTCTACAGGCACGTCTGCCAGGCTATGTCAGATATGGATTTTAACATTTTAGTAACTGATTGTTACCACAAGTGATTACATGTTATTATCAATATGATTCTGAACATAAGTAAAAGTGTAGTAATTGATGATCATTCATGTACTATAAAGAGAAATATATGTATATACGTAATTATAGAAATTATTAAAACATTCTATTAGCATCACAATAATGTTCAACCAATTATTTTATTATACTTTGATTCTGAGATGAAGAAATTTCTAGTAATTATTTCTAGATACAAAAATATTCACTGACATTGATAAGAACTTTCATAGATAAATTTTTGGAGGAGCCCTGGTGACATGCTTATCACTTGACTGGGATACTCTTGTGAGTTTTAATTCCTTCCATTCCTGTGAAAAAAATGAATTGTGAACCACTTCCCTGGAAGTGGTTCAGAATTTCCCTCCTGAACAAGAACACAGACAGAGTAGGTTTAGTGATTTTTTTACCTTGCCTCCAGTGAAGTAACATTCAAACAATCTGAGAAGTAGAATGTTGACTTCAAACTTTAAAGAATTGCTTTTATATTAGAATGCTGAATTCATTCTTTCTTATTATTTTTATAAGTCTGTATTGCTGTACACATAATTTCATCTTAATATCTGTGCTCTGAATGTACTTTCGGAGAGGTATAGAGTAAAAGGAAATGTTATTGACCTGAGGAAAATTTCATCTACTTTTGATTAAATTGTTATATAGAAGTAATATAAAAATTTTGCTTAAGCCCGTCATATTATCATAGACTGTTTTTCACTGTTAACCTAGCAGCACACAACATGATGTTCATTCTACTCTGTTTCTAGCTCATGTCCAGTCTAGTGCTATAAGCAGATGTGCATTTTGATATAGTGATTGCATGCAATATCAGAAACAATTTAGATTTTGAATACAAATAGGACCTTGATAAAAATATCAAATAGTAATGTGATTAGTAATAAAAGAAGAGGAAGAGGTAAAAGAGAGACATGTACTTAGTGCATTTCCTGGCAATCTGATGTTTCACAATAAAATAGAAAAGTGATGGATTCTGTAAAGATAATTTACAATGGTAAAAGAGAAAGAAAAATTGAATTTTCAATATAAATATGATATTAATTTATTTAGCACTTAATACTCAAATCACTAAAAGCGCTGTCTAAAATCAGAATTCTGGAGGAGAGCCTTCAAGCTCAGCCTTTAATCTCATGCCTTTAATCTCAGCTCTTGGGAAACTAAGGGAAGCAGTATCAGTTTGAGCTCTATGATGAGTGCCAGGCGAGCTTTAGCCACAGAGGAAGACTCTGTAATACCAAATCACAACAGCAAAAAATGGAATTATGTGAACACAGAGGCTTAAGAAATTTTCAAAAACAAGAGTCTTGCCTGCTGACCAACTAGTGGGTCTGCGATGGGTGGGGAAGGGGCACGGGATGTGCTGCAGGGCCAAGGATCTAGGATTGTCTAGCTGAGATACTCATCACTTCATCCAATGAGTGCAGGCAGTGTTTGTGCTTCTCAGGGCTGTTGGTGCTGTAGTAGGATTTGTAGATTACAGGGTCCAATGGGGGATGTAGGTTTGGAGGTGAAACGGCCTGCCTGCAGGAGTCTTGCCTGCTGATTGGCTAGTGGAGCTCATTTTAAATGAAAATATAATAAAGTATTTTATTCACTAGTCAAGATAGTTCTGAACTTCATATTGATATTGTAAAAGAAGTGTAGGCATATAATACACTTTATCCATGTCCCCCATATTCTGCTACCCACACGTTTCTCCTCATTGATTTTTCTAAATTCTCCTATGTAGTTTGGCTTATATATATATATATATATATATATATATATATATATATATAATATTATATATAATATTGCATCATGTAAAATATATAGTTCCTACATAGTTTGGCTTCTGTTTATATTATATATATAAATATAAATATATATATAATATTGCATCATGTAAAATATATAGTTCCCAAACTAAAGAAGACTGCAGTATTTGTTACTCCAAATCTGACTTAGTTCAATTATTAACAAGATAATAACTTTTACTTATTCCCATTTAACAGCCTATACAAAATTTATTCTTTCTTATGGCTGAGTGGAATTCATATATCACATTATTGTTTTAAGTTCTTCTGCTACTGAACACCTACATAGGTCCTAAAATAGGTACTGTGAAAAATGCTCCAATAAACATTGATATGCAAGTATTTCTGTGATAGTTATACACACAGGGGGCCAGAGATGGATGAATTAATAGGTTGATTTTTGTTTTCTGGGGAAACTCTATACTAATTTCCAGAGAGTCTGGACTAATTTACATCACTGACATTTCTTAGGACTGTATTTTCTATACATTATCACCAGAATTTTGTATTACTTATACATAACATGATTCCCATTTTGACTAGACTGCAATGGAATCTCAATTTAGTTAATTTTGTTTGTTCTTAATAGGTGAAGAAATTGCTTTTAGTGTGGGATTTTCACGCATGCTTTCTTTCTTTTTAATCTATATATGTTTTAATATATTAATATCATATATAATATGTTACACACATACATATACACACATATAAATACACACACATATTTGCAGGAAGAAACTAAAGTCAAAGAAACTGCCAGTTGATGTGTGCACACAGATGAGTAGAGCTGGTATGGGTACACATGTGTGTTCATTCCAAGCTCATATAAATGCTCAACAGTATCTGAACCACCTTGCTCTGCTTTGGCATTGGCATACACCTTGCCAGTGCCAAAGCAACTTCCATAGTGTCTCCCAATTTGAAGGTTCATAGATGAATCTGTTTTCCTCACCTCTACTAATCTTTTCACTCTTCATTTACCAGTCTAAGGATCTGTTATTTTTTAATTAATTAAATTAATTATTTAAAATTTCCACCTCCTCCTTTCCTCCCATTTCCCTCCCACTCTCTCTCCAGTCCTAAGAGAAGTCAGGGTGCCCTGCCTTGTGGGAAGTCCAAGCCCCCCTCCTCAATCCTAGAAAAGTGTGCATCCAAACAGACTAGGCTCCCAAAAAGCCAGTATATGCAGTAGAATCAAAATCCTGTGTCATTATCATTGGTTTCTTAGTCCGCCCTCATTGTCAGCCACATTCAGAGAGTGCGGTTTGATCACATGCTAATTCAGACCCAGTCCAGCTGGCCTTGATGGGCTCCCACTAGATCAGTTCCACAGTCTCCATGGGTGGACCTAAAATGCTATACTCTGATCCAAAGACTTACAATGCCCTTCTTCAAATGTTTCTTTGCTTTTGCTATCCAAATGGGTATGAGGTGCACTTATACATATATTATAATTGCTTATGTGTGGGTAGATGTATGTGTGTACATGCCTATGTGTCTACATGTATGAAGAATCTTAAAGTTGACATTACGAATTCTCTCATATTGCTCATGAGTCACTAAGGCGGGTTCTCTCAACTGAATCAATAGCTCACATATGGTGGTAGTTTCACAAACCAGAGTATTCTAAAGATCAGTGGTCTGTATTTTCCAAAGTCGAGCACTTTTTGTAGTATATCTCGACCACCTTGCATTAAGTGAGTTCCGGAGTTCTGAACTCATTTCTATATGCTTTCAATACAGGTGCTTTAGGCACTGAGATATCTACCAAAAGCACTGTTTTTTTTTTTATTGTTTAAACCTATTCACTCTGCTTGATTTTTTCTTCTTTTTACCCTCTAAAATTTTTCTTTGAATCTAAATTCTAGATATGAATACTATTAACATTTTAGTTTCCTATCAGTTGATAGCCCCTTCTTTATTTTTGGTTTGAATCTTCTTTTGAGGTATACTACTTGGGTGCATTTTGACCCAACACAATCCACAAGTGTGTGTGTGTGTGTGTGTGTGTGTGTGTGTGTATGTGTGTGTGTGTGTTTTATTTTTTTTTATTAAATTATAAAAGTTTTCATTTCAGCCCCTCCTCCCAACACCCTCCCACTCCCCCCACTCCCTCTCCTCCTCCCTCTCCATCCCCTAGAGCAGTCAGGGTTTCCTGCCCTGTGGGAAGTTCAAGTTCCTCCCCCCTCCCTCCAGGTCCAGGGAAGGTGAGAGTCCAAACAGACTGGAGCGCCAAAATCCAGTATATGCAGAGGGAGCAAGTCCCAGTGTCATTGTCAATGGCTTTTCAAAAAGGCTCCGGGCCAGCCACATTCAGAGAATCTGGTTGGATCACGTCCTCGTTCAGTCCCAGTCCAACAGGCCTTGGTGAACTCTCATTATATCAGTCCCCTTGTATCAGTGGGTGCTCGCATCCCTCGCAGTCCTGATTACTTTTTTTATTTTCTTCATCCTTCTGCTCCTCATTTGGACTGTGGAGTGCTCAGTTCGGTGTTCCAATATGGGTCTCCATCTGTATCGCCATCCAACGTCGGATGAAGGTTTCCTCTGCCCTTGCCTTCTTTGCTCACGTTCTCTTTCCTTCTGCCTCTCATTTGGACCTAGGGAGCTAGGTCCAGTGTTCCAACGTGGTTCTCCGCCTCCATCTCCATCCATCGCCAGATGAGGGTTCTATGGTGACATGCAAAATATTCATCAGTATGGTTGTGGGCCAAGGCCGATTCAGGCACCCTCTCCTCTGTCCAGAGAACCATCTGGGGATCTCTCCTTGGATCACGCATGCTTTCTTGTTTGCCTTGTCCCATTCCCCTGCCTCCCATTTCTCTTGCTTCCGTGTCCCTTTTCTCTTGTGCCACACTTCTAGTTGTTCACTTCCACTCCATCCTGCTGCCTCACACTTGTACCCCACACTCTGCATTCCTACTCCCCATTTCTATCACCTTCCCACCCTCAGAACCTACGTTTCTACTTCATGTCACTTTCTATTTCTGCTCATGCCCTTCCCTTAATATCTCTTTCCTCTGTGTCACAGTCCCCTCCCTACTTTAGCTACTACATCCTCATTTGAAGCTTCTATATTAAAAAGTGAAAGCTAGAATGTACATATGAGAGAAAATCTGCAAGATTTGTCTTTCTGTGTCTGCGTTACTAAACTTACAAACTTAGGATTCATCCATTTTCCTAAAAATTTCATGGTTTACATGTTATGACTAAATAAACATTCACTGTGTATGTGTGTGACACGTTCACAATTTATTCATCTTCTGGTGGATCTATAAACTACAGGGAATAATAAAAAATAAGCATCGATGTGCAAAGTATCCCTGAAGTAGTATTTGGGAATTTGGAGTCTATGTCCAGTAATGCTACAACAGGATCATAGGACAAATCAATATTATTAATTTGCTAGGAAATCCTACACTTATTTTTCTTTTATTTTTCAAGAGAGAGTTTCTCTGTGTAGCTCTTGGAGCTTGTCCTGGAACTCACTCCATCGACCAGCTAACGCTTTGTAGCTATGACAGTTACAGCTATCCCCCTGTTCAGACATCTTTCCTAGTCTATGTTGTCTGTTGTTTACATGAAAATTATTCTGATATGAGTAAGATAGAATCTCAAAACAGCTTTTTAAAATAGTTTCGTTTATATTTCCCGAAGGGATAATGAAGTTGAACACTTTTTACAACGTTTAGGTGTTGCAGTTTTTTCTCTCTTGAGACCTCTCTCTGTTCCATTCATTAGTCTAATTAGTGATCAAAGATTCACACTATAGTTTTCAATTCTTATATGTTGTAAATATTAACCCATTTGGCATATAAAGAGAAAAGATTTTCTCCCACTCCATGGGCTATTTCTATACTTGCTAATAGTTCCCTTCGATATATAAGAAGATTTTAATATCATGTAGACCCAGTTGTCAATTTTTAGAGTATGTGGTAATTTGAATGTATTTTGCCCCCATAAGCTCATAGTAAATGGCACTTTTAGGAGGTGTGGCCTAACTTTTTGGAGTAGGCTGGATGACACATGATGACACATGCCTTTAATCCAAGCCTTGAGGCTGGTGGACACACATTTAATCTGGTCCACTCCTTTTGTTGGAAGTGTGTCATGGGGGGTGGGGGGTTGAGGTCTTTTTCTCAAGTGTCACTCAATGAGACAGTTGACTTCCTGTTGTCTAAATACAATACAAATTTATTTAGATAAACATTTGTTTATCTAAATAAAGATATAGGATTATTAACAGCAGCACCACATCTGCCTGCATGCCACCATATCGTCTGCCATGATGGACTGAACCTCTGAACTGTAAGGAAGCCACTGCAATTGTTTCTTTTAGAAGAGCTGGAAGAGTCGTCGTGGTCATGGTGTCTCTTCACAGAAATAGTAACCCTATCTTAAACAGAGTACTATTAAATTCTTTCCAGAAAGCTATTGTGTACACCTAGATTTTAAAATCTTGTAGATATTTCACTCAAGTGCAGCTGTGACCAACATTCCTGCGGCTGTGATCCTTTAATATAGTTCCTCATGTTGTGATGGATATGAACCATAAAATTATTTTGTTGATACTTCATAACTATAATTTTGCTACTGTTATGAATTGTAAGGTAAATATTTAATACACAGAATATCTGCTTTATAATCCATGTGAAAGGGTTATTCAACCCCCTAAAGGAGATATAAGCCACAAGCTGAGAACTGCTGTCTGAGTTGGTTGTCTTTCAGGGTGAGAGATAATGAATCTATTTTCATTCCTCTACAGGTGCATAGCAAGATTTACCCGTAGTGCTGATTGCACCGGCTTTCTTCTTTTGTTTTAAACAGAAAAATGTCTTTGAGATGAAGATTCTTAAAAATGATACTTATGCCTTTGTGAGTTTATTCTAGTTAATCTATTCTGTTGTAATATCTATGTATCTGCTGTTTGTGATGAAACTATTTTGTCTGTGTCCTCTGTAGAATAATTTGCCATCAGGTACTGTGATGCCTTCTACAATATTCTTTCCACTTAGCTGCTGCAGGACAAAAGAGACATCTGAAGGAAAAGGACAAATCATACGAAAAAAAAATGACTCAAGGAAAAGAGTAAATTGGCCTATGTAATATCACATTTTCATCAAGGTAAAATTTTGTCATTCTTCCCAAATGTTTGTTTCTGTTGTTATCTACAGCTATATAATGCAAATGGTATTTTTGTAGTCCCAGTCCAATTAAAAATTAAAGCTGGGTTGGGAGTGGGGGTGTGGTTCTCTCTTTCTCTAAACTTAAGCATGCTTCTTAAAGTGAAATTTAAAATCTCTTTTTCATGTCAGAAGAACCATGACATGGGACAGATGAAAAACAGCAATTTCAGGACTATTTTATTGCTACTAATCTCATAATTCTTTGGTTTTATATTGACCTTTTGTCAGCTTTTCTTAAATATATATATATTAAACTTTTTGTCAAAATATTAATTGTTTATAGAATAGAGTACTAACTAATTCTAGAAAAAGATTTCACCTACCTTCCTGTACATGATTTGGGTTTTGAGTTTCCATCAGTTTTCTGCACTGAACAATGGCCACACCTAACAGTGACCTTTGAAGTCCCCATAACAAGGATGGGGCCCCACAACGATGACTCCTCCAGAAATATGATCACATTACTAAGTTGAAAAGTACTACCTAAGGATCGGCTTTGGATGGCAAACTGCTCAGAATAATTTCAAGGTAGCTAGCTGAGATGATCCAGCCTCACAGACTGTTCTAGCCAGAACTTGAGACAAGCCCTGCACTTTCTCATTACACATAGACTGGACCAAAATGTTATACATACCTCTCCCAGGACTTGACAATTAACATAAAATATTTTTTTCAAGAACCTCTAACAATAATGTCATCCCCAGAGAGCAGGAAATACATTTGAGAATACGATACCCACATTCCCAAGAGGTGCAGTGACTGGAGTTTGATCATTTAATGGATTATTGGTATTTCTCATTGTTTAAGGTGTCTAGTTTAAAGTTATTAAAGGTGATGGTCAGGAAAAAAGAGATAAACTAAGAAAATTAGATTCAAGGTTCTTGTTTTGAAAAAAAGAAAAAGAGGATATAGACATGATAGGCTGAAAGGGTAGATTATGGCGCATTTTCTCTGAATTTGTCAAATGCAAATGGGCTAGACATTGCTGATGTATTTATTGCCAGTATATATTGTAAATAGTCATTGTACTTATTGTACATAGTTTCCTTATATTAGTTATAGCCTCACTTTTATTTTAGACAAAAAGGGGAAATATGGTGATATTTCATTTGCATTTTAATAAATAAAGTTTTCCTGAAGATCAGAGAGTAAAACATCCCTACTGATTAGGCAATGGTGACACATACCTTTAATCCCAGTAGCCACACTAGTGTGCCACAGAAACCAGGAGGCACATGACTTTAATCCCAGTGGTGCTTGTCTTTAATCCCAGGTCTAGAGAGAAATATAAAACAGGAGTTGACAGCTCACAGACACAATCTCAATTTGAGATTCTTGGAGACAGGATCACCATTTCAGACTTAGGTAGATGTAAGAGCCAATGACTGCCTGTTTTGCTTTTCTGACCTTCAAGTTGAACCCCAATTTCTGACCCTGAGTTTTTATTACTGGTGCCACAGAAAATTTTTCCTTTTATTGAAAATAATCTTCTTTTTCTCACATAGTATTTCCTGATTATGATTTCCCTTCCTTCTATTCCTGCCAGTTCCTCCCCACATCCACTCCCAGTCAAATCTACTCCCTTTCTGTCTTTTATCAGAAAACAAGTGAAATTAATCACACATTTAGAATCAAAGCAAGTGACAACAGGCACAAGAGAATTAACTTAATACCCTGCACCCCATCTACCATCATAGATTAATTCTGAGAAAGTTCAGTGAGGTACTGAGAAAAGGTTCCATTCCTTTGTGTTTGGATCAAATGTTTTCTCAATATCCATTAGATCCATTTGGTTTATTACATCAGTTGGCTCCAGCATTTCTCTATTTCATATTTGTCTGGAGAGCCAGTCTATTGGTGAGAAATGAGGTATTGAAGTCTCCTGCTATCAGTTGATGAAGCTCAGTATGTAATTTAAGCTGTAGTAGTGATATATGTATTTGGGTATCCCTGTTTTTGATGACTATAATGATTAGAATTACAATGCTCTTTTAGTGGATTTTTTTTTCATTTGATGAGTATATAGTGTCCATTCCTAACTCTTTGGATAAGTACTGGGTTGAAGTCTATTTGTCAGATATTAAAATGGATACACCAGCTTGCTTCCTAGGTCCATTGGCTTAGAAGATATTTTTCCATTCTTTTGCCCTATGGGAATGTGTATCTCAGATTTTAAGGTGTTTCTTGAATGCAGCAGAGGATAATTCATGTTTCACTTATATTCTGTTGGTTTCTGTCTTTTTATTTATAAATTGAGACCACTTTTTATATTGAGAGATATAAAAAAGCAATATGTGTTGATTGTTATCATTTTTTGGTTCTCTCTCTCTCTCTCTCTCTCTCTCTCTCTCTGTGTGTGTGTGTGTGTGTGTGTATGTCTGTATCTGTCTGTTGCTTAAGCTTGTCTCTTAGGCTCTTGCTAAAGTTCTTAAATTTTTATTTTCAGACTTCCCTCAGTTTGGGTTTATTTATTGACTCTACTTCCAGTTTCAGGACTTAGAGTGTTTAGCTCATTTCCTTTGGCTGTTTTTATCTGTTTTTTTTTGAAGGATTTTATTAATTTCTTCTTTCAGTACATCTGTAATATCTATAAGGCTGTTTAGCTTTCTTTGCCATGTGCTTCAGTTGTTTCAAGCCCACTGTGGTAAAGCTGCTGAGCTCTAGTGAGTACAGAGTGTCATGTCTGTTGTTGATTGTGTTTTTATGTTGTTATTTAGGTATCTGAGCTTGGGAATATCGTAATTATAGGTGCTGATATCTGCTCTTATCTTTGTTGGGTGGGGGCCTTGTTTCTTGGTTTTTGTAGCCCTCTTTGATTCTTAGGAGAATTTGTGTCTGAGTGATGCCTGGTAGGAAAATCTGTGGTATCATAGGTATGGGTACTATGGCTTCCAGGTAATATGTGTTTATAGGTGTAGGAAGATGACAGGAATATGGTTAGCTAGGAGGCGAGGTATGAGGTGGTCAAGGGGTCCACAGGAAGGAGCGGGGCAGTGTATTCTACTAGGATCTACTTTACCCTCTGCATTCAGTAGGGGCAGAGGCTGGAGCAAGTGATTTGCTGCAGAACTGGGATGAGCTGCAGCTATCTACCTGCTATCCTATACATAAAGGTTTCTAGCAAATGCCTAATGGAGTTAGGGCCTGCTTCCCTGACAAGAGTAGCATTTGGGTGCAGAATATGTTGACTGAAATTGTGGAGCATTTCCCTGGCTGATGTGGCTTATGTGTTCCTAGAAAGTCCCTGCAGGGGTTCAGTGTTTTGATCATATTTACTCCTCGCTCATCTCCTCACAGGTCTGTCTCATCTACTCATCCAACTTCGTGACCTTTCTTTTAGGTCTTAATTCAATTGTTTTTTACTTAGTCCAGAAATCTCTTCACAATTCCAAATGTATAAATGTGGTAGATGTCATAGTCCTAAACTTCCTTGTTGCTACATTTATCTCACTGTAATAAATAATAATATAACTCTATAAATTAGTGCCCTATACCTCATTCTGTGAAGGTGGCAAAGAATCATTTGTTTAACATACCACGACAAACTATGAAACATTGCAAAATAGTGCTTGGTCCAAAACATTATAAAGTATCTTCTCTCCTTGTACACATGTTCTTCCAGTGTGTTTCAGTGTTTGTAGACAAACAAACAAAAATATCTAAATCCAGAAAAGTGACAAAAGGTTCTGTCTTGGTTAGGTTTTTATTGCTGTGAAGAGACACAATGACCATGAAAACTCTTCTGAAGGAATCATTTAATTGTGGCTGCTCCCTTACAAATCAGAGTTTTAGTCCATTTTGGTGGGGAGTAGGCCAACATGCAGACACATATAGTACTAGAGAAATACCCTAGTGTCCTATATTTTACAGACAACAAGATGAGCTACTGTTACACTGAATGAAGCTTTATTTTTTTAAAAAAAAAGACCTTAAAGCTCTCCTCAACAGTGACACACTTTTAGTAAGTGTGGACCAGATTAAAGATGTGCTCCCCAGTCTCAAGGTCTAGATGAAAGCTGTGTTGCATCCAGCCTTCTCCAACAAGACCACACCTCCTAATAGTGCCACTCCCTATGAGCTTCTGGGGTCAAATACACTCAAACAAGTGAATCTATAGTTTATTTGTTTCTTCATTCCTTTTTCTCCTACATGTTCTGGTATTTAAAAAAATGTATACTTGTAGGGACAAAGTGGTTTTGGGGAGCCAAAGTACCACTGAAACAACTTTCATTAAAAATTTAAAAGCTATATCATATAATCTTATTGAAACAAGAAAAAAACCTTTATTCTGGTGATCAGTCTACTGAGACTCCAATGGGATTGAACACTAAAGATCCTTGACAAAGACCTCATCCTCACACCCATGTCCATTTCTGCAAGTGCCATTCCTCCATGGGAACATGGGGGTATTCTTAAAATAAGCATTTCGCACCTTCATGCTAAAATTCATTCCATCAGGTCCAAGGCACCCTTCCTCTGTTTCCAATTCTCTTTTTTGAGTGAAGTATTTCCTTTGTTTTTTCTTTTTTATTGTTTTTATTGAGCTATATATTTTCCCCACTGTCTTCTTCCTCTCCATTCCTATTCCTCAAGGCATCCTAATTCATGGCAAGTGTCAAGCACAGATTGAATATTCTTTATTTTTTTTCATGGTGTCTGGAGTTTTTCTAATGTAATTATTTATGTATGATAACAGCCTGATCAGAAGGGCCTGTGTCTTTATTTGCTTTCTCTACTAAACCATTTGGGGTTTAAATAGGGAGAACATGTCTTTTTCCATTTGTACATTTCCACTCTCTGCAATATTGCTTTACACAAGTTCAACCATCAGCAAATATTTGTGGAAGCATTAGACTGTCTAGTGAAGCTCTGGATTTGGCAGTTTGTTTAAACAAGCCCTTCTGCATATTAACTTTAGGCTTTATGTAAATTCTAATGAGTGTCCTCATCCCTTATCTTTTGCAGGGACTCTTCAGAGTGGGATGATTTCAGACAGCGTTCATTCATCTCATGGCAAAATGCCCACATTGACATGTCCAACTCATTTTTTAACCATCTGATTTGAAGCTTAAAAAGACTGTCTCCATTTAATAATATAGCTTTAAATAAAGTGCTATGAGATTTAAAAATCACCTCTCAATTCATTAATTAGAATATCAGTTTCTGATTTATATAAATATTTGCTTAACATTTCTTGTATTACAACTATCAGCAGGGAGAGACGACCACCTCAGAGAGCTTTATAAAACAAAATAGGAAGAAATTGTTTATATCAGTAAAGCTTTCATAATGGTCTAGGAGGTCCTTCTATATTTGTGTTGGTATCATTGGTTGAATAAAGAAGCTTCCTTGGCCTTTTGATAGGGCAGCCCTTAGGTGGGTGGAGTAGACAGAACAGAATTCTGGGAGGAAGAAGGCAAAGTCAGAGATAACTGCCATGAAGTTGCCAGAGTCAGACATGCTGAATCTTTCCCGGTAAGTCACAGCCTCGTGGTTTTACACAGATTATTATTATATATGGGTTAAAGCAAGATTTGAGAGTTACCCAATAAGGAGCTAGAGATAATGGGTCAGACAGAAATTTAATTAATACAGATTTCTGTGTGATTAATTTGGGGGTTAAGCTAGCCAGGTGGCAGGACACAGCCCACCACACCTCCTTACTACAGATTGGCGCCCAACCTGAGAGGGCTTGAAAAGGAATTTTACACACAAATATAGAGTTTAACATATCCTTTTGCTGTTTGCTGGCAGTTCTGCTGCAAATAAATTTTCCTGACTCAGCTGCAGGAAAAAACTGGCGGTTTTAAAATGCCAGCTTCTGGGCTGTGTCACAATTGTGATTTCTGTCTGGTTCCTGAGGGAGACAGAACTTTTGAATGGGGTTTTGTGAGTAAAGTTCTACTGCTTGCTTGATGGCAATATGGACCTCTATGTGCATGTGTGCACGGCTCAGGGGCACCACATGACTCTGAGACAGGTGAGGCGCTGACATGCTGAACTGTGCTGAACTCAGGCAGGAACTATCATAATTACCATAATAACAGCACAGTTAAGGTTCATACTGGGCAGGAAACAGGCAGTACCATATACCCCTATACGGCACAACTTAAGGTTTTAACAAGTGTTTAGCATTTTAAGAAATGCTCCTGAATAGTAAAGAATTACAGATTCATAATAGGCCAGACTGCACAGTGCTCTGTGTGTCAGATTTGGCTGTTACTCAGAAAGGAAAAGTTTATGTGCTGCATGCTCAGACTCAAAGTGCTGAGAGCAGTTCTTACCTGGCAGCCCCAGAGCTAGCAGAAATGGTACGTCCACCATTTTGAAATTGAAGAGAAGTGGAGCCAACATCCAGAGGCGACACAAACTAGCTGCTTAGCATTTTAAAAGCTCTTCAAGACAGTAGAGAATTAAAGACAATGCAATAGGACAGATTCAGATATAAAAGACCTCTAAATGGGTCACAGTGTTAGATAAAGCATGTAGGCTTGGGAGAGAAAGAAGAAAAAGAGTATAGAAAGTCATAAAATAAAGTTAATGCTTAAAACGGGCTAAAGTCTTTAAAGAGACAGACAATAAAAATATTGATAGATTAAAAAGACTAAAGAAAAATAAGCCATGCAAAAATGGAAAATTCACAGTCTGGATTATCTGTATTATTGTATTTTCTTTGAATTTTTTGACTATAAAGGAGCGAAATACAGAGAGACAGTTCATTGTGTGGTCTGCTAAACTAAACCAATATATATGCTCTAAAGGTATCATGACTTCCAAATTTGGGTCTAAGGATATGGTGCTTTGGACAAGAGGTTCTTTTGTTTTCACAGAAGATAAGACGCTGTGGATTGTTTCTGGACTAATATGGTATGATAGACCATGCCCTCATGAAGGGTTGCTGTGAACACCCTCCAAAAATTTCTTTGTTCAACTGCCAACTGAGATGGACCCAACAAACAGGATACACCATGAAAGACCTGATTAGCAGTGCCCCCATTCAACACGAAGCAGTTTCGAGAGGAATAACTGTGCCCAAGTTCCCAAATATTGTTTCGAAATGTTCTTTTACATTTAAAGGGGGATATGATATAGATATGAAAAATTTGCATTGGTATAAATCTTGATTTATTGATACAAGTTTAAGATCAATTTTGTTATATATATAGAATCCCCTTTTCCCCCCACTCCCCGCTCGGCTGCCTGCAACCAGCTCAGCTTGGCAAGAGCCCTACCTCAGCCACGACCTGTACCCTGTGCATGGAACCAGCAGTTCAATATAAATTATCACACAGTGGCTTTTCTTGCTGCAATTCTCTTTACACGCCTCAGATTGGCTTCAAGTTCCCACATATCCTATCGTTTGCCTCCCCACATGAATTTAAACTCCACACCTTGAAGGCTCCATAGGCCCATACAGTCTCTGTCTGCCTGGTTTGCTCTTTTCTGAGTTGTTTTAAAATCTCCCTTACAAGTGCAGCGCTTAAGTGGCACGACTCAGACTGCAAGCGGTTGCCGAAAGCTGTAACCCTTCTGGGTGACTTGGTCACATGGAGGCATATACAGCTTCTGGGTTGCTCTTCTCTACCCCTGGATTCTGGGTTTCTGGTTCCATGTATGGAATTGATTTAATTATATTTACTTTGTTGAACAACTCATATTTTTCAGTTTTTAACAAATACTAAGGCAGACACCGAAACAGGACCCCGTTTCTGTCACCTTTGCCATGGTTCTAGTCATGACTCAGCAACAGCGCCACCTGCTGGATAATAGGTAATATAACAGTTTTCATTTCCAATGCAACATTTACTGCTTTTTTTTTTTACTAATACAATGCATTATATCATGCGAGGTTTATATGACTATGAGGATACCTTAATTTACTGGTTACTTTCAGTTTTCTTTTCCATATTCTATCATTAAGTAAGAATATGGCACTCCTAAGAATGATACAATCTTTATGGACTAATAATGAATGGCTAGCTGAAAGGATTAAAATTATTGAAAATCAGAGGTTATCTGAATAAGTGGATATTATGATAGACAAAATTGACTCCATATCCAGGGGTACTATGAAGTTACCTGAAAGGGTTCAGACTGTCAAATTTGACGTTCAGACGTTATCACAAAGTTTTGATAAGGTAACAGACAGAATGCACCTCCAGGATCAGAATCTACATGATATACAAGAAAAGTGTAAGGAGGACATGTTATCTTTGAAGGAAAAAATTAAAGCCTTGAAAACACTGGTGCAGAATGGGAACCAAAAAAATGACACCTTAGTGAAATCACTAGAAACACATGCAGGTCAGGAGATTCAGAATTTAAGAAAGACAATGATAAAAAGATTTGAAATGATTAAAGAAATTATTGGAGCTGGTGAACAGAGTAAGAAGGCATAAGGACAGGATACAATGCCACCACCAACTGTTAGAACTGACTTACCTAGGATTTTAACGACATACCCTGTAATTTATTCTGATAAAGCATCAATTTCTAAAGGCTCAAAGTGAGTCAAAGAAGCTAGATGGATGCCAATAGGAATGAATGATCTAAGAGAAATTAAGCAAGCTGTAGTTAATTATGGCTTGCACTCTGCATTTGTTAATGAAATGATAAGGACTTGGGCTTCTAATGTCAGAGCTACCTCCCATGATTTTTCTCAGTTAGTGCCTGCAGTTTTAGATGATGGACCTTCCTTGATGTTTGAAATTTATTTCTGAGAAGAATCCAAACATATGGAACAACAAGGAAGAGCAAAAGGTGTGGAGGTTTCCCAAGATCAAATTCTTGGTGTAGGAGCATATGTTGATCCACAGGTCCAAGCTCTTTATGACAAAGAAGTATTACTTCTATGTCACAAAGCAGCCTTGAATGCTTGAAATAGATTACAAAATCCAGGAAAAAGGGTCAAATCATATACCAAGGTTAGGCAGGGACAGAGAAAACCCTTTGCTGACTTTTTGCAAAGATTAATTAAGGCTCTGGATATAGGGGTAACAGACCCAGAAGCTAGTTGGATAATTCTTGAATCTCTGGCTTTTGAAAATGCAAACATAGAATGCAAAAAGATAATTGGACCTTTAAGGTGTAGATCAGCACCTATGGATGAACGGATTCAGCATACAGTGAATGTAGAGATGTTGAGCTATAAAGATGAATCTTGAGTAGGAGAAGCGATTTCCAAAGCAATGAGGAGACATCAAACTGCCAGGTGTTTTAATTGTGTAAATTACGACATCTGAAAGGGGATTTCAGACAATGAATCTCTAGGAATAATATCTCCTCTGGGAATGACAAAAATAGGAGACCTCAGCTTTCAGGTATATGTAGGAGGTGCAGTAAAGGCCAACATTGGTCCAACGAATGTAGGTCAACAACAGACAGACAATGCAACCTGATACCACCAGGAAACCCCTTAAGGGGCCTCTCTCAGGCCCCCAAGCCCAAAGTGGGCCCAGTCATTCCCAGTTACAGTGGAGAGCATGTCTTACCAAGAAAATTAAAAACTCCAATGTCTGCTGTAAAAAGCAATACTGGTGTAAATGATAGGTTACATGTGGAGGATGAGTCAAAAAATCCAGTAGGACAGAGTAAACGTATATTTTGGCAGACTTCTATTAATGATCAAAGATCAAAGCTAAGAGTCTGTATAAATGGCAATTTTATTGAAGGCTTATTAGACACAGGTGCAGATGTAAGTATCATTACTCCAGAATCTTGGCATCCGAATTAGGCTCTTCAAGAGGTAGATGTTCAGTTCCTGGGAATTGGAACCCTATCTTGTGTAAAACAAAGAACAAGATTGGTTGAATGCATAGGATGTGAAGGGCAAATAGGAAGACTAAGGCCATATATAACCAATATTGCAATAAATTTATGGGGCCGTGAACTGTTACAGCAATGGAATACCCAGATTAACATTCCTGTAGTCCCAGGAACTCATATTTCTGGGAAGAACATAATGAGGTATTGTGGAAAAAGGTCACCAGCTATTCAGGTTGTACGAAAACATACAACAACTAGCAAACCTTTAAAAATACCAATAGCTTTAAAATGGTTAACTGAGAAGCCAGTATAGATCAAACAGTGGCCTCTAGCTGAAGGTAAATTATAGGCATTGGAGCAGATGGTACAAGAGCAACTAGATGCTCACCATATTGAAGAAACAATTAGTCATTGGAATTCTCCTGTGTTTGTTGTAAAAAAGAAATCTGGCAAATTGAGAGTGGTAACAGATCTAAGAGCTATCAATAAGGTAATTCAACCTATGGGTCCACTACAATCTGTAATTCCTTTGCCTTCTCTATTACCAAAAAGATGACCTTTTATAGTTACTGATTTGAAAGATTGTTTTTTCACTATACCTTTAAAAGAAAATGATAGAGAAAAAATTTGCCTTCACAGTGCCTACTTATAATAATTCTCAGCCTACTAGGAGATATCAATGGACTATCCTCCCACAGGAGATGCTCAATAGTCCCACATTGTGCCAATATTTTGTAAGTCAGCCATTGGAAATAATTCATAAGCAATTTCTCAAGTCCATAATTTATCATTACATGGATGACATTTTGTTATCTGATTCAAATAAAGATACTTTGAATGGATGTTTGAAGAAGTAAAAAAAAAATGTCTTGCTAAAATGGGGATTACAAATTGCTCCTGAAGAGATTCAAAGATGAGATTCTATTAATTACCTAGGTTACAGAATAGGTTTACAGAATATTAGGACACAAAAGGCACAAATTAGGAGAGACCAATTATGGACACTTAATGACTTTCAAAGATTGTTAGCAGACATTTTCAGTCTACGACCACCTGTTGGGATAACACCTGATCTAATAGTTCATTTAAACAAAACTTTAGATGGTGATAAAGATTTGAATAGTCCCAGAATATTAACAGCTGAAGCAGAAAAGGAACTGACAATGGTTGAGGAAAAATTACAGGAGGCACATGTGGATAGGGTGAACCCAAATCTTCATTGCATCCTAGTCATATTGCCTTTCAGAATTTCTCTAACAGAGAATTTAATGCAGAGGAAAGACATTATTTTAGAATGGATATTTATACCTCATAAATCAAGTAAAAAATTAAAAACTTATGTGGAAAAAGTCTCTGCTCTTTGGACTGGAAAGGGAGGGGGAGGAGTGGGGGAAGGAGAAAGGAAATGGGAGGAGGTGGAAATTTTTAATAAAAAATGTGAAAAAGGGTAAACTGAGACTTCGTCAGTCAGCAGAAATTATAGTGCCTTTTACTACTGAGGAAATAAAAATTTATGGGAAGACAATAAACTATGGGAAACAGCTTGTGCTAATTTGGGGGGAGAAATTAATAGTAACTATCCCAAAAATGATAGGTTTACCTCATAAGGAACTTCTTGGATTCTTGCTCGAATTGTACATGATGCACCAATAACTGCAGCCCATATATTTTATACTGATGCTAATAAATCAGGGAAGGCAGGTTACAAGTCAGGTGAATTGAGTAAGGTAGAAGAAAGCTCTTATAATTCTGTCCAGAAGGCAGAATTATATGCCATTCTTATGGTGCTAAGGGATTTTAAAGAACTTCTTAATATAGTTACAGATTCACAATATACAGAAAAAGTTATCTTGCATATTGAAACTGCTAAATTTATACAAAATGACACAGAGTTGACTTCATGGTTTATTCAAGTACAAGACATAATTAGGAATAGGCTTTGTCCAATGTACATAACACACATTCGGTCCTATATATGTCTGCCTGGTCCTCTAGGACAAGGTAATGCTGAAATTGATTAATTATTGATAGGAAGCCTGTTGCAGGTCTCAGAATTTCATAAAAACATCACATCAATAGTAAAGGCTTAAAGAAAGAATTTTCCATTTCATGGCAACAAGCTAAGGAGATTGTAAAGAGATGTCCTACTTGTTCTTTTAATAATCAAACACAATTGCCTGCAGGGAGTAACCCAAAGGGTATTCAAAGGAATGAAATCTGGCAGATGGATGTGTTCCACTTTATGGAATTTGGTAAATTAAAATATGTACACCACATCATAGACACGTATTCAGGTTTTCAATGGGCAACTTCCCTGAGCTCAGAAAAGGCTGATTTGGTAATCACATATTTATTGGAAATTATGGCCATCACGGGTATACTTGCACAAATAAAGACAGACAATGGTTCAGCATATGTATCTAAGAAAATGAAACGCTTTTTTGTTTATTATAATATAAAACACATTACAGGTATACCAAATAATACTACACATCAGGCAGTTATAGTAAGATCAAATCCTTCTATAAACGTTATGCTGAACAAATAGAAAGGGATGGAAAATACCCCCAGAAATAGAATGCATAATGCTTTATTAACCTTGAATATTCTTAACGCTAATGAGAAAGGAACAACAGCAGCAGAAAGACATTGGATAATAGAAAAGTCTGCTGAATTAAATCAAACGGTTTATTTCAAAGATGTGCTGACCTCTCAATAGAAGCCAGGAGATATGCTACATTGGGGAAGGGGTTTTGCTCTTGTTTCCACAGGAGAAAAAAATTGGGGATACCATCAAAATTAATAAAGATTCGATTTGAAGAGGAGAAATCTCTTGGAAAGGAGAAATGACAGCTCATCTACAATGATAATAATCATACAGGGGGTAAGAAAAACATAGAGATTAGGGGCAGGGTTCTGATCTCATCTCCACAGGAAAACACTCATCTTTGAAAAATTCAAGGGACCCTGGATGTTTGAATACTGACAGATGGAAAAATAACTATCCAATAGGAAATATCAAATAAACTGAATAGGTTCTGTAAGTAAGATACACCAAATAATATTTCTAAATTTATAGAGCTGATTTTGGAGTTGGACTCTGACTTAGTTTTTCTCTAATTCCAAGCCTGTTGTTAAGAGAAAACCCAGACTTTCTGGGGTTTCTGTCTCATGTCAAGAACCATGAAAGAAATATAAGATTAGAAAAATCTTTGCTTTCATTGAATATATCTATCATGCCTTTCAATGAATATATGTATGTCTGTATATGTCTATATGATTAAAGTTTAGGTTTTCCACAATGAACAATGAGTTTTCCTGCAGTGACATTTGAAGCTTCCAGGGAAAAGATGGGGGTCCCATAACAACACCTCCACCTGGTTGATATGATGTCATGATACTGATAGCACTACTACAAGATCTGTTTTGAGTACCAGGTGTGCAAGATGATTCCAACTTAGTTAGCTGAAATGGTACACACCTTTTAGAACATTCTGGCCAGACCTTCACAAAATACCCAGAGACTATTTGCAATCTTACCAGACATTAATCTTGAAATTTCACAGAATCCTCCAGAAAGAATGTCATCCCCATGACAGCTGGAAGTATTTCTAGAGGGCAATGTCCCCTCTCCCAGTAAAGTTTATCCTTGGGTTTAGGGACATCATTTATGGGTTGATTATAATTAGTATACAGTTGAGGGCTGGGGGAGGAATTTTATAAGCTCAGGGATCTTTTTGGAAAAAAAAGGGATAATTGGATGATGGATAATAGATAGATACTTGTGAGTTATAGTTTTTAGACAAACATATTGGTATCAGTTCTTATGTATTGATACAAAGTTAAATTATATTGAATATTGTATGTATGCAGGCTTCTACCTCTGTTTAAAACATTATTTATGCATTGATATATACATTGTATTGATATATGTATATTTACCATATTACAGTGTACATTTCTACCTCTTATTAAGATACTTATATATTGTTTATGTATTGACATGTATATTTACCAAATTGCAATGTATACTTGTAATTTTCTACATTTGGAGGTCATATTGTCCTCATTTATTGCACAGTCATTAAGGTAGATAGGTATTGAGAATTATATAGATCAATAGTCATCTATGTCATTTATAATTAGACTAATCAGGTTCTTTAGATACATAGAGATTATATTCAGTATAGATATATAATCTTCAACCTCTTCAAAAAGCTGTAGAAAATGGCTTTTAATCTAACTCAGAGTTCCATGGTAGTGAAACACAATCGCTCCTGGCAACACCAATCTATTCCAAAGAGAATGTTGAGCACCAAAGACACTCCACCTGGAGCCTTTCTTCTTGGCAGAACTGGCCTTTGAGTAAAGAAATGCCCATACCTCAACCACTGACAGAGATACAGAGTATCCGTAAACAGGACTGTCATATCCTGCCAAGACAGGGTAAGATAGATTTGAAAAGTTTCTTGCCTTTGAAAATGGTATGTCAGTTACATTAGGCCTTAGCCAAAGTTGGTTGCTTCAATGCTGCAAATGTGACTTTGGGTGGTTGCCCAGGTAGCCAGTTGTCTCTGTGATTTGTTGCATGTTTTGGAAGTTGTTTGATTGTACTTCCTAATTACTCAGGTAACATTATTTCCCTTCTCAGATCTTCAATGGGGTTGAAGACTATATAAATGTAGTTACTTTCCTCTCATAACTTGGCCAAGTTATTTATTATACAAGACTTAAGCTAGTTAGAATAGGATATTTGTACTTATTGTATATAATTTCATAGTAGGTTTAGAACTCTCTTACTTAAACAAAAGGGGGAGGTGCTGTGGGAGCTCCTTCTGCCCCTTCAGCCAATAACCACTGAGATACCAGCCCATTGGGGCATTGTCTCTCTCTCATTAAAAAACAGCGACAGCCATGTGCTCTCTCTCTGGTTTCCGGCTCTGCTTCCAGTTCCTAAAGTCCTTTCCTGATTGCGCAGAAGGCTGTTGTTTGAGAAGATGATCTGTAAGTTTTTACCCTTTAAATAAATAATCATTCTACTAATCATAATTCCAAACTGGTGTGGGATTGTTTGTGACTTACGCCTTCAAATATTGTTCATGCACAATGATGCCTAGACTGTTTTTACTTGATTTTTTTTTCATTTTACACACCAACCCAAGTTCCTTCTCTATCCTCTTCTCTTGCTGCCCCACTATGCCCCACACTACCCCATCCACTCCTTAGAGAGAGCAAAGCCTCTTTGGGACATTAACAAAGTCTAGCATACCAAGTTGAGACAGGACCAGGTTCCATTTGCCTGCATCAAAGCTTAGCAAGATATTCCACCACAGGAATATGCTCCTAAAAGCTAGTTCATGCGCCTAGGATAAGTACTCTTCCCACTGCCAGGAGCCCAACAAAAAGATCAAGCCATACAACTCTAACCCACATTCAGAGTGCCTATTTCAATCTCATGTGGCTCCCCAGCTATCAGTCCAAAAGTATGTGAGCTCCCACTAGCTTAAGTCAGCTTTATCTGTGGTTTTCATCAACATAGTCTTGACCCATCTTGTTCATATAATCCATCCTCCTTCTTTAAACTGAACTCCAGAAGGTCTACCCAATGCTTGACTGTGGATCACTGTATCTTCTTCCATCAGTTACTGGATTGAGAAACATCACCTTTTACAATGCCCACAATAACAAAGTATCTTGGGGTAGTTCTAACTTAACAAGTGAAAGACCTGCATGACAAGAACATTAAGTCTTTGAAGAAAAGAACTAAAAAAGATATTAGAAAATGTAATGACCTTCCATGCTCATGGATGAGTATGATTTTCATAACAAAAACAGTAATCTTATCAAAACAATCTAAAGATTCTGTGCAATCCCCATCAAAATCCCAACACAATTCTTCATAGACCTCAAAAGAACAATACTCAACTTTTTATGGAAAGACAAAAAAAAAAAACTAAGACAGCCTAAGTAATCATGTTCCACTATAGAGTGATAGTAATAAAACAGACTGGTATTTACATAAGAACATACATATGGACCAATGGAATTGAATTGAAGACTGTGATATTAATCTATACCCCTACCCAAAGCCTTTCCAAACTAACCAAAAGGCAGAGAGACCCTTCAAATTAACAAAATCAGAAATGAAAAGAAGGACATAACACCAGACACTAAAGAAATCTAAAGAATCATTAGGTCATGCTTCAAAAACCTGTATTCTAGAAAATTGAAAAACATTAAAGAAATTGACAGCTTTTTGGATAGGCACCTCACAGCTAAATTAAATCAAAACCAGACAAACAATTAAAATAGATCTATAATTCCCTAAGGTAATTGATGCAGTCATCAAAAGGCCCCTAACTGAAAAACACATAAAAACAGAATTCTACCAGACCTTCAGGGAAGAGCTAATATTAATACTCCTAAAATTGTTCCACACAATAGAAACAGAAAGAACATCATCAAACTCTTTTTATGAGACTCCAATAACCTGGTACCCAAACCACAGAAAGATGCAACTAAGAAAGAGAATTATTGACCAATCTCCCTCATAAGCATTGAATCAATAATACTCAATAAAATATTGGCAAACTAGATCCAAGAACACGTTAGAAACATCATCCACAATAATCAGGTATGTTTCATCCCAGTGATGCAGGCATGGATTAACATATGAAAATCTGTGAATGAAATCCACCCTATAAGCAAAGAAAAAACTACACAACCATTTCATTAGATGCTGAAAAAGCCTTTGAGAAAATTCAACACACCCTCTTGACAAAGGTATGAAGATATCGGGGATTCAAGGAACAAAATTGAGCATAATAAAGGCAACATACAGCAAGCCAACAGCCAACATCAAACTAAATGGAGAGGAACTCAAAGTTACCTTACTAAAATCCGAAACAAGACAAGGCTGTCTACTCTCTCCATGTTTATTCAATATAGTACTCAAAGTTCTAGCTAGAGCAATAAGACAACAAATGGACATCAAGGGGTTATAAATTGGAAAGGAAGAAATCAAACTTTTGCTGTTAAGAGATATATACAGACAGTATGCATAAGTTACCCTAAAAATTCTATCAGGGAACTCCTACATTTGATAAACACCTTCACTAATGTGGCAGAATACAAGATTAACTCAAAAAAGAACCAGTAGTCCTCCTATATTCAAAGGATAAATATACAGAGAAAGAAATCAGAGAAACATAGTCCTTCACAATAGCCACAATAACATAAAATATCCTGGGATAATGCTAACCAAAGAAGTAAAAGACCTGCAAAATAAGAAATTTATTTCAGATAAATTTATCCCCAATAATCCTTTATGTTTTGTGTTAAGAATTTTTTGGGTTTTACATTTCTTTGACCACTGAATGCATTTCCTCTATTTTATCTTATATAATCTCAAGCCTGAGATTCTGTTTTTCATGTCTTAGATTTGGTTGGTTGTACTTGCATTCGTAGTTCCTGTTAATATACACATATTTTCTATTTCCAGAATTATCTCTGTGTTTTTGTTTTATTGCCTCCATTTATGTTTTCAAGTCTTGAGCTATTTGCTTCACTTGTTTATTTTTTCTTGGCTTGCTTTAAGGCATTTATTGATTTCTTTCGATTTTTGTTTATCTTTTTCTCCATTTCTTTAAAGGAATCATTCATTTCCTCTTTAAGGGCCTCTATTATCTTCATAAAGTTATTTTTAAGGTTATTTTTTTCTGCTTCATCTGTGTTGGGATGTTCAGGTCTTACTGTTGTAGAACCACTAGTTTCAAGTGGTGCCATATCGTTCTTTATTTTGTGGAAAAGATTCTTATACTGCCATCTACCCACCTCTTCTTTCAATTAATGTAGGTGTATCCTGTGTCTCTAGGTGTCCCTCTTCCTTCAACTGGTGCAGGTGGCCTGTGGCTCTGGTGGTCTTTGAGGTTGTGGGGAATGTTTGACATGGGGAAGAGGTAGGATCAGACTCTCTCTCCTCTATTGTTTAGGGTCTTAGCTGGGGTCATCCTTGTGAATTCCTGGGAATTACTCTAGAGCCTGGTTTCTGCTAACCCCATAATGGCTCCCTCAATCAAGATATCTCTTTCCTTGCTCTCATCTTTGTCCTTCCTCCATCTTGACTATCTCTTTTACTCAAGATCTCCCCAACCCTCTCATTCTCTCCTTCTCTTCCCCTTCTACCCTTTCTTCTTCCCCATCCCCCTGCTTTCAATTTGTTCAGGTGATCTTATCTGTTTCTAATTTCTAGGTGGGTATATATAGTAAGGAGGCCACTTGTTGGTTCCCAGTTGCTTAGCCCTAAAATAACTGTATTAAGCAATAACTGTATTACTTAAATCATTGCTTGGCCCATTAGCTCTAACTTCTATTGGCTAACTCTCACATCTTTATTTAATCCATACATAGTAATTTGTGTATTACCATGTCTGTCTCTGGCATCTGTCTCTTTTAGGGCTACATGGCTTCTCTCCTGATTCCTGCTTCTTTCTCCTAGCATTCAGTTTATTTTTCTCTGCCTGCCTAACTTCTGCCTTGCTACAGGTTCAAAGCAGTTTCTTTGTTTGTAATCACAGCATACAGAGGGAAATCCCATATCAATGGTTTGCCTATCTTGTTGATTTTCTTAAAGAACTAGCTCTTTGTTTCATTGATTCTTTGTATTTATTTCTTTGTTTCTATTTTGTTGATTTAAGCCCTCAATTTGATTATTTCCTTTCTTCTACTCCTCCTGAGTGTGTCTGATTCTTTTTGTTCTAGAGCTTTCAGGTATGCTGTTAAGTCACTAATGTGAGCTTTCTCTGTTTTCTTTATGTGGGCATTTAGTGCTATGAACTTTCCTCTTAACATTGCTTTCATAGTGTCCCATAAGTTTGGATATGTGTGCCTTCATTTTTGTTGAATTCAAGGAAGTCTTTAATTTCATTCTTTATTTCTTCCTTGATCCAGGAGTAATTAAGTAGTTCACTGTTTGATTTCCATAAATTTATATGCTTTCTGAGAGTAGTATTGTTGTTAAATTCTAACTTTAATCCCTAGTGATCTAATAAGACACAGAGTTACTCCATTTTTTTTTTTTTGTATCTGTGGAGGTTTGGTTTGTTACTGAGCATGTAATCAATTTACAGAAGGTTTCATGTGGTGCTGGGTAGAAGGTGTATTCTTTTGTGTTTGGGTGGAATGATCTATAGATGTCTGTTAAGTTCATGTTGATTCATGACATCTGCTAGTTCTCTTTTTTCTCTGTTAAGTTTCTGTCTGGTTGACCTGTCCATTGGCGAGAGTGAATGTTGAAGTATTCTACTATTAGTTTGTGGTGTTTGATGTGCAATTTAATTACAGTAATGTTTCTTTTACGTATGTGCGTGCTCTTGTATTAGGGGCTTAGATGTCCAGGATTGATACTACATTTTGATAAATTGTTTCTGTTATGAGTATATAGTGTTCTTCTCCATCTCTTCTGACTAATTTAGTTTGAAATCAATTTTGTTAGATATTAGGATAGCTACACCCTCATGTTTCTTAGGTCCATTTAATTGGAAAACCTTTTACCAACTGTTGGCTCTGAGGTAGTGTCTGTCTTTGAGGTTGAGGTGTGTTTTTTTGCATACAACAGAAGGCTGGATCCTGTTTTTGTACCTATTCTTTTTGCCTGTGTCTTTTTATACATGAATTGAGTCCATTGATATTAATTGATATTAATGACCAGTGGTTGTTAATTCCATTAATTTTTAGTAGTAGTGTTTGTGTATTTTCATTCTTTGGGTTATGCTGGTGTTGGTTTATTAGGTGCTTGTGTTTTTGTCAGTGCAGTTAGCTTAAAAACAGTGGTTAGATTTCTCAAAGTAGTTGGCAATGCCTTAACCTTATGTGGATTGTTAGGCCCAAGGGCCTCTTCTATCCTTGTCAAGGGTAGTGCTAACATTGTCTCCTTTCATACAACACTATATTTCTAATTTTAAAAAAGTAAATGGAGTATTCTTTTTTTGTTCTACTTTAATGAGTCTGGTAAAATTAATTTTCTACCACTGCATTTTGAGTAAACCTGCATAACATTAAAAAGTATCTGCTTAGTATTTTTTTAAGTCTCAAGAATCTATCATCAGGGCAAATCTTTGTTTCACCATTATTTTTCACCATTTAGTGGGTATCTGGACTAGTATAGATATTAAGATTTTTTAAAGCCCCAGAGAGAGAGAGAGAGAGAGAGAGAGAGAGAGAGAAGAGAGAGAGAGAGAGAGAGAGAGAGAGAGAGAGAGAGAGAGAGAGAGAGAGAGAGAGAGAAAGCACATGGATGGAATAAAACAACTTCCCTCGAGTGAATAGAACAAGGTGAAAGAAACACAGACTTCCCTGACACCAACCATGCACACATCTGCTAATTTGGTGATTTTTATACATATCAACAGCAGCACTCAGACTATGACCTGAATTAGATTACTACAATTTTCCTGTAACAGAGTCTATGCAGAATTTCCAAACTGTCATGGGTGCTTCAATTCTCAGAATGTCATATGATTTTGGAATAAAATTTCAGTTTGATTTGAGATATTTTTGATACTTAAAATAGGTAGAATTGACTTACCTCAGTCCCAGCGACTGGTCAGTAGCATCACACCCCACAACCACATCAGGGACCACTGAAGCCACAGGCCCCATGTGCATCAATGGGCAGACGATGTGAGTTTTTGAGCTCCCATTTGGACAGTCCTACTCTCTAGGTCCTAGCCCCCAGCAGCATATACCATGCCCCTTCCCCAGTCACCACAGTCCCAGCCACCAGAATTCGGGTCTGATCTTGACTTGCCCTGTAATCAGACTGATGATTATCTTAAATATCACCATAGAACCTTCATCTAGAAACTGATGGAAACAGAAGCAGAAGCCTGCATTGGAGCATTGAACTGAGCTCGCAAAGTCCAGTTGAAGAGTGGGAGGAATGAGAATATGAGCAAAGAGATCAAGACCATGATGGGTTCACCCACTGAAACAGTGAAATTTAAGATATCATCAGTCTGACTACAGGGCAAGTTAAGATCGTTTTGCACTACCTAGTCATGAAAGAAGTACAGCAAAGCCAGACATAGGATCATTTGTTTGGTACAGAGCCTGCTTGTCATGGATACTGACAGCACACACACCACTCCAATAAGCAAACTTTTCAAAAGACACAGGAATACATCACAGTGCATTGAGAAGAGAACAGGGGAAACAATGACCTACTCGGTTTTGCTTTGTTTGTTCTGTAATCCACTTAGACAACTGTTTTCATGATGCAGCATCCTTAAACACTCAGTACAAGTATGAAATTTTTTACATGAAGATATTACCCCATAGTATATGGGATTTCACGTCCATTCTCCCCATTGGCAGTCTGACAAGTAGTTAGAACTTACTAACAGGCAGTTTTACCCAGTAATTATTCATTTCCTTCCAGCATTTTCCACTAGGGAAAACTTTTGATAAAAATATTCTTTTTAGTATTTTACAAAGATCTAAAATTTGAAATTCATATGTAGAGTTCTCCAAAACAACAGATTCATTTATTATTAATTGTGGTGCTTAGTTAGAAAGAGTTTTTGTAATTCCCTAATTATCTTTAGCATATGATATTAGTCTCCATTAGCATGGTACCTAAAGGATGATGCCACAGAGAAGATTAATGTCTTTATTTTAAAATTAACATGAGTTGACATTCTTATTTAAGTATTCAAGACTGGTTTTTGATGGATGATGACAGGTGACCTATTCAGTCTTTTTTGCACAATCTCAATAATAGGTATAGTCATCTTATAGTTCTACAAATACTCAAAATTGGTAAAATACTTAATTATTTAAAAAGCCATTACATTTTGAGTTCGTTTTTCCTATCATTTTCTATACATAAAACTGACCTTTTTCTTTGAATGTTTGACAAAGGTGTTTGACCATAGATAAATATTCATCACCAATTATTTAATTCTTTTCCAACTTAACTTTAAATTTACATATATTATATTTATAGTACAGGAAGAAGAATTTTTTGAAGGCATACTAAAGAAGTCCACAATAGTTCAGAAAGGAGTATAACAAAGGTTTATATATTTGAGGTTAAATTTACAGTAAGGGTAGAGATCTACAGTCCTCTGTGGGCGCTGGAGTTTGGAACTGAACCCATCAAAAAATATACACTCCCCCCATGTTTTCCCATCCCCAGCTCTTATAGTAACTCAGACCATGCACAAACTGGCCGGCTTTTGGCTGAAAGAATTCCCATGACAGAGCTTGAGTGATAAGAATTTGCCTCATATTTCTCAGAGAGACATTTGTCTCCACCAGCCATGTTAAAGAGATGAAGGATTTAATTAGATACACAGAGAGAATGATAGACCACTTACATGCTTTAAGCACACTGCACCTAGTCATTATCAATCTTGTGTGAGGTTTTAATATTAATTAAAAAAAAAGCCATTAATATTAGTCAAATAAGCTGATCCTGCAAGACACATCAGAATGTGTCAAACCTTGGTTGTCGATCTGACTGTATCTGTGGTCAACTAAAACAGCTGCTGGGAACTCCTGGGAGCCCTTTTCTTGAACAAATTCATTGAAGCATAAAGGACCACCCTAAACAAAGGCAGCCCCTTCTGGTGGCAGCCCAAATGAAAGAACGTGGAAAACAGAAACCTTGCCATTTCCCTGCTTGCCCTCAATTTTGCTGACACTTTCATCTATCCTGTTTCTGTGGCATTCTATTACTGGTATTAGAACCACTTCTTTTGAATTCCAATGTAGACCAAAGACTAACAGCTCTCCAAAATCTTGCAGCATTTCAGTACCAAATTGGGACATCATAGACATTCAGCCTTTACAATGTGAGCTAACCAATACTCTCCTCTACTATCATACTGTTACTTGTAAACCAATCAATATATTTGATGAATATACATATATACATACAAATTTGATATATATATATATACATATATATGTATAATATACATACACATATATTGATTATAAAAGGTTTTTTTAGAGAAACCCTAACACAATCTGCAAGTATATTTACATTTTAATCATACCGATTTCCTGTCCCAATATTATTAGTTAAATAAATAAATTAATAAACAAATAAATATTTTAATTTTGACCAGCAGAAAGGATAGACTAGGTCATGTGAGAAGAGAGTGGGGGAGAAAGAGAGTCAGATACTGAAAGACCTGCATAAATCCAGATCCCCCTAACAGGAAAATAGAGCCAAAAATCTAGCAGGAAGAGAAGAATCAGAAATCTAAGGTTAACCAGTTCCAGGATTCCAGGAACTAGCTGAAGATAAAGGTGGATTGTAATCTTAAGAGTAATCTTGAGAGACAAAGAGATTCCCCCTAGTAATTGTCACCCCCCTAGTAATTATCATCGAAATAGGAACTAGCTGATTACTACCTTTGAGAATGATCTTGAGAGGCAGGGAATTGCCCCTTTGTAATCATCACTGGAATTTTAGGAATCTTCTGTGACATCCTCCCTGTCCCCCCCCCCCCCTTTCAGATAACTGGGCTATGTGGTTTCTTCCTATAAAAACTACTTCTCCTGGTCACGCTGAAAAGGAAAAATACCACCCTGGACAACCCCCCTCCTAGGTATTCAGATGGGTCTCCAGCTAGGAAGGCAGGAAGAGATAAGGAAAACAGGAAACCCCTGGACAACCACCTCCTTGGTATTCAGGGACAACCCCCTCCTAGGTATTCAGATGGGTCTCCAGCTAGGAGGGCAGGAAGAGATAAGGAAAACAGGAAACCCCTGGACAACCCCCTCCTTGGTATTCAGGTAAAAGGTCAAGAATTTGCCACTGAGCGCGCACTCTTAGCCTTATTTGAATTGACCAATGGAATAAATCCCCATAACCACGCTTTTCGCTTCTGTTCCCGCGCTTTTGCTCTCCTGTAAAAACCCCTCACACCAGCCTGACGGGTGCGCAAGTCTTCCGAGAGACTTTGTCGCCCCAGGTACCTGTGTATTCGAATAAACCTCTTGCTGTTTGCATCCGTAAGTGTGGCTTCATTGGGTTCATGGGTTCGGGGCCTCTCTCGCAAGGAAGACATCCCTCGGGGGTCTTTCAACTCGAGGTCAAACTCTTCCCCTGCGTGGGTTATGAGTCTCAGTCCCAGTGCACTGGTCCCCGTCTTGTTGTCTTGTCATTAAACCTTGTGTGATTGCAGCAAGGACAGTCTCTCGTGAGTTACTGGGGGGGTTCGCGTCTTCCCGAGGCTCGAGTGAGAGTCTCCCCTAATGGGGGGGGGTCTTTCAATACCTGAAAACATAGCATAGATATTGGAAGATAAAGGACTGAAGAATGAGAAAAAAGCTATGTGTATACAATGAGTGGCTCTCAATAGTCAGGAGAAAGTCTGAATTAGTCAGCCCAGAAGTTTGACAATGCAAAAACTATTATTTTCCTACGCTTGTCCTCCCATTCGTCACCACACACAAAGCATGCCCTTATTCATGTTGTTCAGTTAAGACACCTAAAACTCAGAGGGTGTTTTTCAGTCTGAGAGTCTAAGCAGGGCAATCCACTGCTCATTCTGGCTCAGACCAAATACACCATCTTCTCAGAATACTCACGGTATCAATTTCAAAGGGAATGACACAGGATAGGCTTCATTATCTTAGAGTTAAATCTCCAGGCTCAGAAATTGTTGTGTGTTGATATAAATATTTAGTTTCAGACACCAGCAGTTGAGAAGCAGATCAGACAGCAGGATGCTGCAGTTTCTCTTCAGAAGACGAGGCCATTCGTGCAATGAGAAAAGTGCTCTGTCATGAGCAGTATTTGTTATTTGAATCTGTTACACCCGAATCCGCAATCCCTGACAAGCCAACAAGAAAACCAAGAGTCCCGTATGTATAAGCAAAGAGCCTTTATTTTAATCAAGTTTGTGAACGCGGTCTTACCGCATGTCCAACATATTGGAATAACCCTGAGTTCAATTAGAACAGGGTTTTAGAGTAGTAAAGGTGGGGGTGAGGGGTTCCTGAGGTTTTAAGACGCCTGACTGGCTGACATTCATCTAGGGTTTCCAGTAACTGTAAGCTGCAGGTGTTTCTATCTACAGTGCTTAGAATGCCAGAAATTCCCTTTGAATGATCTGTTCTTGAATGGGGAGTCAGGTGGTCTCAGCTTGTGGTTTCTTCTGCAGCCCGACTTTATCTCAGCGTACACAATTGAGACTCCAGCCTCTATTGAAATTCATCGACGGCCAGAGTCCCAGGTGATAGTGGTTGGAGGAAGTAAAGACTTAGATTATCGTGGCTGGCCCTCACAAAACAATAATTATTTCCACCAGATTCTTATTTTGTGTTTTTTCTTTATGAAATATTTAAGAGAACACATTTAGAGTAGTATATTAGTCACTGGTTAAAAATGGAACATAGAGAAAGACTAACAGTCAAGGTGCTTAGCTTTTAGAAATATTTTAAAAGTTTAAAGAATAAAAAAATTCTTTCAAAAATTAAGATTGCTTAGAAAATAAAGAGTGATATAATTTAAATATTGAAGTTATTTTTGAGCAAAGCAAAAGCATTGGTGAAATTATCTGGCGTGAGTGAGAAGGAGGTACGGAATAACAACAAACCCGCTTAGGAGTTTATTAAAGTGGGGGCATACAGGTCTGAGAATCGGTGTGCAGAGTGAAAGCGAGAGATGGCATGTCCAGCTTTGAAAAGCTGCCTAGCACATGCACCCAGGGGGTTGGCGTGACTACGTCACTGTGATGATACAGATGACAGGCGACTCACGCATGCATGCAAGGGTTTAGCTGAGTAATACGTGGGTGTAACCATGCATGCGCACACGTGGATCATGCGGGCACAGATGATAGGCGACTCACGCATGCGCACAAGGGTTTATTATAAAAATTTGGGGGATTTGGGGTCCTTAATGATTGGGAATGGGGCATCCTAAGGTCTCTCGTGACTGCTTCACGCTGACTTTGTATACGTTGAGAAGTTAAGATATTGACCATGTCCTGGGGTGGCTAATTACTGTTGTGTTTTCTGGGCTCCAAGAAACTGACTGGCTGGCAGCTTGGACCTCACAAGATGCTGGGAAGGCAGAAAATTGGAAAAAAATTTTAGATCCCAGTGATTAAGAGAGGAGAGTTCCAAGATGTAAGATAGAGGGGGATTCTTTTTTTGGGGTGGGTGGAGGGGGAAATTTCCCAGGGGTTCCCAAGACCAGGAATGATAAGGAAAAAACTGAGTGATACTTATTCTGGGTGAGTCTGGTCCATTCAGGTAGGTCTAATTGACTCCCTGGAGCTTATGAAAAAAAAATGTTTGAAAAGAAATAAATTTTAGACATATTAAAGTATATGATTACGACAACCAGAATGGAAGATGGTCGGGAGGAAGAAGGAGGAAATTATTGAAACGTATAATTATTAGACCCTTTAGTCTGAAGTAAATCCTAAGGCACTGGTTTTCCTTTGGCATCATACTATTACCTTAACATCCAGGAAACACTGATGTAGTCAGTGATAAACTTGTTATGTTAAAATCTGTTTTGTGAGATTTTTGGAGTTTGGAGCCACAAACTCGTTATTGTTTTTTATCTCCTGGGCTTTTGACAGTCCTTGTACCTCTGGTTCTATGTTTAATGATGGTCCCTGTAATAACAGCTGAGTGGTTAACTGGAAATTTAAGCATGACATTGGAGATATGGAGAAGTTGGTAAAGTATATAGGAAAAAGAGGAAGAGGAGGAGTATATGAAGTTTTTGGCACAGAAGAGTTGAGTAAGGATGAGGCTTTTATTTTTCTGGAACTGGAGAGAGAGTGGCTGATCTTGGTGTCCTCTGAAACTTAAGGGAACAGGGCCCTGTTTGAGTTACTGTATATGAGGGAGTATCTTGATCTCGAAGAGTAAAACGTTAAAGATGCGACAGTTGTATCCAGTGAGGAAGTCCCTCAAGCTTGGCAGCTGTGGAAGTTACAAGTATTACTTTAAAGGGGCCCTGCCATTTAGGAAAAAGGTGTGAGAAGCTTGGTCTGGGGGAAGGAATAGTACCTGATCCTTTATTTTAATTGGCGGTGGGCATGAATTAACACATGGTTGAGGTAATGAGTAGTCTGTAGAATCCCATAATAGGGAGCAAAGATGGGATAACAGTGGAGTAATCAGGTGATCAGGAAGGTGAGAGGTTTTGGGTGAGAGGCTGGGGGTTAAAACTGGCTGCCCATACATGAGTTCAAAGAGCAAGATGAAAACGGGGCTTTGGAGGAGAGCCCTAAGCCTTAGAACGGCCAGAGGCAAAAGATTTACCTAGTCGAGGTAAAGCTCCTTTGGCATTTTAACATGAACAGTTTTTAAAGAACGGTGAGTTCATTCTAACTTTCCTGAAGACTGAGGGTCGTATGGGATATGACAATGTCAGGGGATGTTAAGATCCAGGACAAATTTTGGGAATCTGGGAAGTGAACTCTGGGCCATTATCTGGCTGAAGAGAGGTTGGGATTTTAAACTGGGGAATGATTTTTCCGAGAAGAACATCAGAAATTGTCTGGCCCTCTTATTAATGGTGGGAAATGCTTTAATTCACCCAGACATTGTGTCTACCAAGACCAGGAGATATTTAACTCTTCTGACCATGGTGGGCATATGAGTAAAATCCAGCTGCCAGTCAGTTCCTGGAAGAAAGCCCCTGGCCTGGTGGGTGGGAAAAGGGAAGCTACGGTATTTGGTCTTAGGATCTGACTTTTGACAGATTTGAGAAGAGGCGGTGATAGCTTTTAAGAACTCTAAGTCCTCAGGGGTGAGTTGGAGGTGATCCTTGACAAAACGAAACAGAGTTTTATTATTAGGATGAAAGAGTTGGTGTAGTAGGACAGAATTTGCTGACTGTCAGCGGGTGTCTGTGAGAACGCAGGCTATACTGTATGAACTCCCTGAGTTGATTGAGGTAGGTTTGGGCTCTGGAATGCTGCTGTTGTAGCTGCTTGGTCAGCCCGGTTATTTCCCTTGAAAATATTGGAACTGTCGACAGTGAATAATTCCTACAGCTTTGGGGAGATGGGAAGCTTTTAACAGGTCCATAATGTAACCTGAGTTAACTATGGATCCTCTCTTCATTGTAAGAAGCCCACGCTCTTTCCAGATAGCTGCGTGGGACAGGAGAATAGGAAAGGCATATTTGGAGTCTGTGTAAACATTTAAAGAGTGTCATTTTGCTAACTGAAAGGCACGGGTAAGAGCTATCAACTCAGCCTACTGATTAGTGGTATGGGCAGGGAGTGTCTGTGTCTCCACTACTCCAGTATTCGATACTATGGCATACCCTGCTCTACGGGTCCCATCACATAGAAAGAAGCTGGCATCTGTGTACCTGGTATAAGTGACCTGGGACAGTTTGCCGTCCTGTATTTGTGAGGGGTGGGCCAGTATATCCTCTAAGATCTCTATGCAGGAGTGAGATGGGGATAATTAATGTTAGGTTGAGGTAGGAAATTTGAGATATTAAGGGGTGGACAGCATTGGAAAGTGAGTGTGGCATCTTCTACCAGTGCCACCTGGAGGGAAAGAACTCAGGAAGGGGGCAGGGTTTGTAAGCCTTTGTAAGTTAAGAGATGGGACAGATTGTGGTGGGAGAAGACAGTGGTGGGTGACCCAAAGGTTAATTTCTTTGATTCATGAATAAGAAGTTCAGTGGCCACTAAAGCACGTATGCAAGGTGCCCAGCCCTGAGTGGTGAGGTCCATCTTCTTTGACAGGTATGGTACAGGTGCAAAAAAAGGTCCCAGTTGATGTCCTAGGACCCTAAGGGCATATCCCTCCTCTGTTACATGGTGGGGGGGATAAGTTAAATCTGGTAGATGAAGTGCTGGGGCCTGGATAAGGGCCTGCTGGAGTCTCTGGAAGGGTTTAGTAATGGTATGGAGAAGGGGCTCATGCAGAGAGCCAAGAGCTGCCTTGTATAAGTGGCAGGGGAGGAGAGAAAAAGAGGGGATTCAGGATCGCAGGAAGCCAGCTATTCCTAGGAACGATAAAACCTCTTCTTTTGTGAAAGGAACTGCAAGGGACTGAATTAGTTTCTTTCTGTCTAGGGTAATAGCTTTTTGGATTAGGGTTATAGTTAATCCCAAATAAATGACCTGAGGGGTAGACAGTTGGGCCTCAGAAGGTGAGATTCTATGGCTCCTTTTGGACAGAAAACTCAGAAGCATGAAGGTATCAGTTTTAGTGATCTCTAATGATGGACTGCAAAGCAAAATGTCATTCACAAACTGTATGAGTTTAGACTTAGGGAGAGACAGTGAGAGAATGTCAGAAGCTAAAGCCTGGCCAAACAAGTGTGGGCAGCCCTGGAATCCCTGGGGAAGGACAGTCCAGAAGAGCTGTGTGGAGATGTGAGAGTGAGGATCAGTCCAGGTGAAGACAAAAATATTTTGTGGTTGAGAGCTGAAAGAAATAGAGAAAAAAGCATCCTTGAGGTCTAGAATAGAGAAGTGGGAGGTTCCAGGACGAATGGTGGAAAGACGTTTGTAATGGTTAGGCACTACAGGACGAAGAGGGACCACTGCCGAGTTAATGAGCTGGAGGTCTTCAGCCAGGCGATAGGTTCCATTAGGTTTATTAACAGCAAGTATAGGGGTGTTAAAGGGAGAAGAGTGGGGTGAAGTAGGTTTTTTCTTAAATGGCCAGAGATAATATGCTTTAGTCCACTAAGGTTCTGGAGAGAGGTGGGTACTGAGCTTGGGTGATGTACTTAGTAGGATCTTGTATTTAGATAACAATGGGGGAGTGCTGTTTAGCAATGTAAGAGTTTTGGGGGTCCCAGACTTGGGGGTCCACCTGGGAGGCTGGTAGAGGAAAAGATACACAGTTTGGGAGGCTAGAAGGAGAAAGAGTGGAGCTGCTGGTGAGTCTGGGGTAAGGTGAATAGGAAGACCGAATGAAATGGAAGCGCCTACTTTTGCTAAAAAAAAAATCCCTTGCCATGAGAGGTACTGGGCAGGTTCGCATGACTAAAAATGAATGAGTGAGATAAATACCCCTAAAAACACAGTTAAGTGGCGGGGTCTGCTGAGGTAGATGAGGCTGTCCCCCTACACTGACAATAGGGAAACTAGAAGGAAAGGTAGGCCCCCAGAATTCCCTCAGAATTGAGTATGTGACTCCAGTGTCCAAGAGAAAGGAGATGGACCATCCTGATACCATGATGTTTACTCATGGCTCCCTGTTACAGACGACAGTTGTGGCCCGGTCAAGGGAACCTGGGAAGCCTCACTAGTCCATGGCCAGACCTGGAAGGTCAACTTGGGAATTTTCTGGGTTTGATGTCTCCATGCCACTACATGCACGAGGACAATCTACTGCCCAATGTCCTTCCCTATGGCGTCTCTGACAAGGTCTCGTTGGACCAAGATAAGATTTGGGCATGCTCAGGCCTGGTGACCAGTTCTACCACATTTGAAACATGGACCTGGCAGTTCTTGAACCCCAGAGGGCAAGGAAGCAGCATGGACAACAAGATCGGGTGGTTTGTCACCTTGGCTGGTTGGGAGGCCATGGTTAGCACATGACAGTGATTTCGGGCTTTGTCATTTCTTGCATGGTACACCTTAAAAGCCAGTTCTAGGTCTTCTGCCTACGGGGTCAAGGGGCCTTTCTCCAAATGTTCAAGTTTAGCCCTAATGTCAGAGTAGCACTGATTTAAAAAATGAGACATGAGTAAGTGTCTGCCTTCTATGGTTCCTGGATCTAAGTTAGTATACTGTAACAGAGCTTTTGTGAGGCATTCCAAAAATGTAGAAGGATTTTCCTTTGTATCTTGAATGATCTTTGAAAGCTTAGTATAGTTTACTGGCTTGAGGGCAGCCTTACGAAGACCTGCCAGGGGGCAAGTCAAAAACCGGTCCCTATCAAAAATCCCACTTGAAGTATTATAATCCCAGTGTGGCTCTTGCTCTAGGACTGCCTCTGCTCCGGGAGGGTGGGAGGTAAGAGTTTGGTGAATCTCATCTGCATGCAGTCTGACCTGCTCCCAAACCCACCTGCGCTCTTCAGGAAGTAGGTTATTAGATAGGATCATATAGATGTCATGAAAGGTGAGATTATAACACTGGGTAAGATATTGAAGGTTTTTTTTATGAAAGTAGTAGAATTAGATGTATAGGACCTCCGTTTTTGTTCTATATGGGAGAGTTCTGAAAGTGAGAAAGGACCATGTACCCTAATCAGTTCATCTATTCCAGCCACCTCTTGCAACGGGAGAACTGTAACAGGTTTGGTTTGGTTAGGGTTAGGTTCCATAGCAGCACGTGAGCGTGTGAGAGAAGGGGTAAAGGTGGGTGCCAGAGCAGGGCCACTGCTGCAGCCAGACACTGGAGAGGAAGAATGATTCAGTGTGGCTACTGGAGCAGGTAGTGGGAGGTGGGAGCTGAAGAGCAAGCGGAGGGAGGTGGTGAGGCAGCAGGAAGTAAAGGAGCAGAAGTATCTACCTGTTGAGGTTGGAAAGATGTGGATTCCTTAGCGTGGTTGGGAGCAGTAGGTAAAGGAACCAGTGTAGAAACAGGAGTAGGAGCAAAAGGGACAAGGATAGAAGATGGGCCTGCAAGAGCTAAAGAGACAGGGGTAGAAGCAGGGGCTGAAGGGACAGGAGTAGAAACTGGGATTAAAGGAGCGATGGCAGGGGCTGAAGGGACAGGAGTAGAAACTGGGCGGATGGAGGTAGCTGCCCACTGAGGTTGAAAAGGCAGGGGTTTGTTAGCTGGGCCCAGAGTGGAAGTAGAGGGTTCTTCTAGTACAGATGGCATAGCCAGGAACATGTGAGCCAGCGAACAGCTTGCAAGGACAGAGAGCTTACTTAGGCTTAGAGTCTAAACAGTAATAGTCTAAATAGGCTTGGATGTAAGGAAACTCCTTCCTTTTGCCTGGGCACTGACAGTAGTTAGAAAGCTCCCGTAAAATATCGGGATCAAAGGTGCTGTTATGCGGCCATTTTAGATTTCCATCTAAATTGAAATGAGGCCATTTCTTGAACACAGGTGGATAAGTGTGGGAATCTGTAGATAGGGCCTTAAGGCCTGGGGTTTTAGGGCCTCTAAAAGGCATCCCACGGGAAGGCTGGATTGATGGGTTTGGATGGCTTGCTTCCCATAATTGAGATCATGAAAACCCACAAAATGGCAATACCACAAGGCCCACAGTAAGACATCTCTCGACTGTGGGCAGAGTGTGAATCAGTGTGACACAAGACCTGTGGGAGGGTGTCCTCTTGCCAAAGGTGGGACGATCAGATTTGTCTAGATCTGATCAGGGTGACTCAAAACCCAGTGAGGCCAGAAGCTGCTCCAAGCGGCCTCTAACGGCAAGGAAATAAAAAAAGAAAAGAAACGGGGAAAAAAAGAGAAAGAAGGGTCTGAGTGACCCTGGGCCCTCAGTCATGGGTGGATTGGCCCTGGGCCATTCCAAACACAATTTCAACTGAGAGAAACAATCCACAGAAGAATGCCAGTAAAGGGAACAACCATAGCCTTGAACACCATGGTTGGGGGCAATCCCCCCATTTCTAAAAATATCGAGGGTTGCTGGAGCTCAACGGTCAACTCTTTGGGTTTGGGGAAACAGTAAAGCTGACCAGAACGGGGAAACTCACCAAATGAAGCTGGTGTTGTTCAGAGAAACCGTGCTCAAGCATATGGAACACATGGTTGTTGTGGAGAAAATCCCTGGTTCCAGATCCCGACCCCAGGAGAGGAGCCTGGGGCAGGAAAGCCTCTCGAGTCTCAGCCCCAATGAAATTACCTGGTATGAGTGAGAAGGAGACACAGAACATCAACAAACCTGCTTAGGAGTTTATTAGAGGGACATGAGTACAGACCTGGAAATGGTGCGCAGAGAGAGAGAGCAAGAGATGGCCCGTCCAGTTTTTAAAAGCTGCCTAGCACATGCGCACAGGGGGTTGGCGTGACTATGTCACCATGATGATGCAGATGACGATGCAGATGACGGGTGACTCACGCATGCGTGCAAGGGTTTAGCTAAGTCATACGTGGATGTAACCAAGCATGTGCGAATGTGGCTTTTTTTGCCCAAGGACCTGTCTGCATGTGCCTGCCTTTAGAACCCAGAAGTGTAGCCTCATCTGTGACTGAATAATACATTGTGAATATTTATTTTTTTCTTTCAATATATATTTTAATTCTGCTTAAATATCTCGGTTTCTTCTTTTGGTAAAAGGATATAATCATTCAATCTAAGGCAATACAAAAGAAAACAAGACTACAGTGTTAAAGATAATAGCTTTGAAAAGCACTGCTAATGTAATTTAAAATTACACTGTTGAATTTTTTGCATTATTTCTAATGCAATATTTTTATTAACTCTTTAAAAGTTTCATTCAATCTGTTTTAATCAGTTATGCCTTAATTGCCCCCCTGTCTGCTCTTAGACACACACTCCACATTCCTACTGTCTCCAACTTCTTCTTTTTTTTTCTTTTCTTTCCTTTTCTTTTCTTTTCTTTTCTTTTCTTTTCTTTTCTTTTCTTTTCTTCTTAATAACCCACTGAGTTCAATTTGCACTGCCCATATACTCATGGATATTTGGCTCTCTACTGAGAGTCCTTGAACCACACATGAAAAAAAAACTAACTTTTCCTGTCCTAGAAGCCATCAACTTTCAGTACTTCTGCAGTTAGAAGTAGGGACTTTTAATACCCCACAGCCATTTATGTAAGATTGTTAACTGCTTTGCTCTTGTACAGTTCTTCAGAAGGAAACTACATCTGTGGTAAGTTCATGAATGTAGCTGTCCTGTCATGCAGGAAAACTGGCTTGGGAACTGGATCTGAGGGGTAGAACGAGCTAACTGACTCAGTCACATTTTCCTTAACGTGTTTTTTTTTTTTTAATTCATTAGGGAAAGATGAAAGAAGGAAAAACAAGAAGAAACATAAAGGCATAAGACATAAGGATGGGGGCAAAAGGAATAAAGGGTGAAGGATAAGGGCACAGCATAAAAGTTAAAAAAAAAGTGATCTCCATAAAGCTTTCAGTTTACACAGGCATACAGATAAGTTAATAATCCAACAGGCAGTAGTAATAGCATTCAGCATGCATTTTCACAGTGTCATAAAAGAACCGGGGAACCTGGCAAGGAGGCACTTTATGACTCAGAGGGGGTGTGGCTGTGAAGTTCCCCTGCTCCTCTCAGGCTGTGAACACAGCCTTGGTAACTATACTATCAACCAGCAGGCTTGATTTGCATTAGCATGTACCTGGTTAAGGTCAAAAGGAATCTCTTCTGGTGACCTTGCTTTTGACTACAGCAAGATGCCTGGGTGAGAACTTTTCTCTCTAAAGCTAGTTTTAGTGAATCAGGACTTTTTACTCTATAAACAGTTATAAACAGTTTTACTCTATAAACATAGCATAGTTTCTGGGCTATGATCCTATGTTAGTTGAAACCAAGTTAAAGAGTAAGTACAGAATAGCCTGTTAAGTCAGGGCAGAAGACCAGTAGATCCCACCTTCCTGAGGCTGCTGTTAGAACAGACATGTTACCTCCTCTTTGAGGCTCCTTTCTTATCAGTGACTAATGACAATAAAGAAAGTTTGTGGGTGACTGCTTTATGTAGATTTTGGCTATGAGAACAAAGGCATAACTGAATCTTTTTCGCACTATGGCTTCATGATGTGGGGGCAGTATCTGGTTACCCTACAAAAAAAGTCAGGTTTACACAATGCTGGGATACTATAGAAGGGAGAAATGCTATGATTTCATAGTTTTTATAGAATTGACAGTTACTTATCCGAAGGACAGTTGTCCCCATAGCTCTGTAAAAATGGTTACTCGAGGTGGAGTGTACATATATAATTTCTGTGAAAAATCCAGTAGTACTGTCAGCTGTATGTTTAATGTATTCTTGTGGGCTCAAAACACGTTTCCAATTTGAATCCCTTTGATTTTCTTTTGTTGTCTTATTGCTCTACGTAGAACCTCAAGTACTATACTGAATAGATATGAAGAGACTGGACAGCCTTGTCTTGTTCCTGATATCAGAGAGATCACTTTGAATTTCTCTCCATTTAGTTTGAGGTTGGCTGTTGGTTTGCTGCACAATGCCTTTATTATATTTAGTTCCATGTATCCCTGATATCTCCAAAATCTTTATCATGGAGGGGTGTTAGATTTTTGTCAAAGAATTTTCAGCATCTAATGAGATATCATCTGTTTTATTTTTCTTTCAGTTTATTTATATGATGGATTACAATAACACATTTTTATATGTTAAAACATCCTTGCATATCTGGGATGGTGCCAGGTTGATCATGGTAGATGATTTTTCTGACATGTTCTTGGATTCATTTCATTGAGTGTTTTTGCATCAATGTTCATGAAGGAGATTGGTCTGTAATTATCTTAGTTGCATCTTTGTGTGTTTTCAGTATCAGGGTAATCATAGCCTCATAAAAAGATCTGGGCAATGTTTCTTCTGCTTACATATGTGGAACAATTTAAGGAGTATTGGTAATATCTCTTCTTTGAAATTTTGGTAGAATTTTTGATAGGTAGGCTACAATCTATATAAACTACATAAGTTAGTTATTGAGGAAAGGACTTGGGAGAGGAAATAATTGCAATAAGATGGAGAAATAAAAGTGATAGTTATAAATTTTTGCCTCCTCAGGAATTTTTTGCTGGAAGGAATAGTAAAAAAATACTACAAAACATGTAGATTCTCAATCATATCATCAGAACTCATTCTTCTTGTGTATTTTGAAATATATAAAGAATTCAGAATTGTCAAAAAAGTAACATAAAAACAAATGATATCAAAACAAAAAGTAACAAAACAAATGATAAATAACACTCCCATGTTTAAGTTAATAGGTTAATTTAAGATATAAGCATTAGCCAGGAATATGCCTAAGCTATTGGCCAAGCAGTGCTATAGTTAATACAGTTTCTGTATGATTATTTCAGGTCTGAGAAGCTGGGAATGAACAAGCAGCTTGCAAACCCCAAATCAAAATCAAATTGAAAAGAAAAACCAAAAATCAAACAAAACAAAGAAACAAAACCAAATAAAAAAGGTAATAAAAAAAAGTGAAAAATCTTGTCATGGAAGCTGTATTATGGCCCATTGAGTCGCATAATTTATCTTTTAGTTCATTTATCTTTACTTGTAAATGTTCATTGCCACAGTCATTGGTCTGGCTCAAGAACTCTTGTGTCTGGTATGCCACCAATTATGGTCTCTCACTGGGTATCTCATGGATAACCTGCTGTTGTAGAGATCCTTTTGTTTTGAATCTGTAAATTTATCCCCTTTATAAGCTCCACCACTTCTGTTGTTGGAAGCTGGTTGTTCAATCCCAGCTTCTCAGACCTGAAATAATCATACAAAAGCTGTATTAATTACAGAACTGCTTGGCCAATAGCTTATGCATATTCCTGACTAAGGCTTATATCTTAAATTAACCTAGTTTTATTAATCTGGGTATCACCATGTGGTTGTGGCCTACTGGTAAAGTTCTATCTTGCATCTCTCTACTGCAGCAGTTACATGGTATCTCCCTGACTCTGTTTACTGTCTCCTCCTTTATCTGCTTGGAATGCCCACATTTACCCTATTCTGCCCGGCAATAGGCCCAAAGAAGCTACCTTATGAACCAATGGTATTCACAGAATACAGAGGGGGAATCCCACATCACCTCCCCTTTTCTGTCTAAATAAAAAGGAATGTTTTAACTTTAACATAGCAAAATTACATACAACAGAACAGTCATCAAGCAAGAATTATAGTTACAATATTTATATCTACTTTATCTTTCATCATAACTAAGGAAACCTAACTCTATTTATTCTTTAACTCTACCAAAGACCCCAGAATTATAATATTACCTAAGTTAACCGGAAGTGCATTGTAAGCAACTTCCAAAACTCTAGAATTGACAGAGATATCTCTCTTCCTGAATAGTTACCCAAAGTTCTTCTGTAAAATTGGGGCATCCATCTTCAGCCTACAGGTCCATATTATCTGGGAGACTTTTCCATGAAGCAGAAAATTTCAAAGATAGTTCCATGTATATAGGCAGTTTGTCAGTTACTTTCTACTGTACCTTGCAGGATGTCTGACAGACTCTTTCATGAAATAGGAACCCCAAAGAACCATCTCACCTTTAGGCAAGTTCAGGAGTCATTTTTCTGTGGGGCCTGCATGTCCACTTCATACAGTTTAATATCAAGTAGTTCAGGCAAAAACAGTTTCTTGTCAAATTGCTAACAAACTGCATAAAGAACTTCTTTGATGCTCATCATCCTCTTGAAATAGATAGGTACTGTCAGAAGCAAATGTATCTCATTGTCATGAAAAGCCCTAAATTCTTAAACATTTTAAATGTCATATTCTGTTAGTCTTTGAAAGGTTTGAAGATTAATTCTCCATTGAAAATATATTTGTGTACATCTAGAAAACCTAACTAACATGACTACAAGATTGACTATTATAGATGACTATCTAGTAACCTGTATTTCTTAATTATACATTACATATATAAATCAGCTGCACAAACACAATACCTTAATTAAGAGCAGAAATATACATACAACAAAATTGACCTAAAATTTGTAGCAGTAAACCAAGATCCATACCAATGTAAAGTACTGATCTCTGTATCATACCCCCTTTAAGTGTGAACAAATATTTATCAAAAAAATGGGGAATATTTGGGCATAGTTCTCTACAAAATATTTTTGCTTTTTGTTGGGCAGAGTAATTTTGGAGTTCACAGAGATTTTTCAGGGGTCTTGGTTCATCAAACCACATTTGCCTGGAAATGAATTTACAAGTTCTCATCTTCTATGGAAAAAAAAGCCAAACCTCTTTTCCAAAGCAATATATTCTTAGACTCAAAGTTCGATATCAAGATATCTTTAATTGAGTCAGGAAGCCTTCTCTTAAAAGTATCACATATCTGCTTGCTTCTAGTAAAGAGAGACCACTCAAGAAGATGTTGCTACCAAAAAGCCATGCTTAACTCTGATCTTTTGTGTCTAGAATTCCTTTCCAAGCTATCTCAGGTTTTATGTGGCTGTAGCTGGCTCACGTTAGCATGCTAATCTTTTGTTGGGGGCTGTTTGTTTGTTCCTATGGTATTGACAGAATACAGAGGAAAAATTCACATCACACATCATAGATGAGGTAGATGTTGTGTGAGCCAACTCATAGCCCTGATTCTTGGCCTGGGTGGTAGCAAGGCTGGTCAGACTGCCAGCTTTTCCTCATTGTCACTATCCAGGTAAGATCTGCAGGACAGCCTTTACTGTTTTACCTAACCAAGGTGCAAGGTACACAGTTATATAGGGAGCATTCTAGGGAGGTAGAGCCAGCTCTCCTACTTTCATACCATCAGGGCTGGCTCACCTATGCCCCTGACCAGAGGGTCAGCTTTTATGTGCTTCCCAGGTAAGGTATGGGCCTTGGAGACCTGTGATGCCATCTTTCTACCCCCCATATGAGAGATATCATCTAGGCATGATATTCACATCTTAACCTCAGATTCTGAAACAAAGATTTGGCCAAAACTTACCTCCCGTGGTTACTGCTATTGATTTTCTCCTTGCCTTGATGGGTGATGAAGTGCAAATATATTATGTATAAGAAACTATAGCATTTAAGATCTGTGCCAAGCAAATATGAATCATAGATCGAGTATATGAATTTGAGTCAACTTTATTTTATATTTGTATAATAATATATTACTTAAAGTATAATCAAAAATATTATTGTATATGTTATTAAGATTTAAACGAGCCTATTTAAAAAAATATTTAAAATTTTTGGAGAATGGCTGGGGCTTCCATATAGACCATAATAATTAAAGATAAATAAGACCAGGTCTGCAACTGATCCTTTGCATATTAGATACTTCTGCAAAGTTTTCACTAAACTATCTGTAATGGGGTACTAAAGATATAACGATCTCCAATTTCAAGAGCTTCAAATTTACCCTGATCTTGCAACAAGGATGATTTCCTGCTGTGAGGACCAGCCTTCAGCAGCTCAGGAACTAAGGGCAGCCAAGGAGCCAGGGAACTAATCATTTGACTTTTCTATCTGAAGTAGTAAAACTTAGTTCTCTGGGGCCAGCAAGTGGGACAAACTTAACCCTCTGAGGTTGGTGCAAAAGGGAATCTTTCTCTCATCTCCTTATTTCTTTTCCTACATTTATCCAGATGAATCCCTTCTTTGTGTTACTAATTTTTCCCTTATAGCTCATAAAGTCCAGTAAAATCTTTGAAGCAGTATAAAAATCACAATGTGGACCAGTTGTGGTGGCATATGCTGGTAGGATTTGCTGAAGGAGGCAGAGGCAGAAGGATCATGAGTTTGAGGCCAACCTGGGCTACAAATTTTGGAGCTGGAGAGATGGCTCAGTGGTTAAGAGCACTGGCTGCTCTTCCAGAGGTCCTGAGTTCAATTCCTAGCAACCACATGGTGACTCACAACCATCTATAATGAGATCTGGTACTCTCCTCTGGTGTGCAGGCATACATGGATGCAGAATGTTGTATACGTAATAAATAAGTATATAAATAAATAAGTAAGTCTTTAAAAAACACAATGTGGTTGCATTCTATTTTATAAGTGAATGATTACAATGAATACAAATAAAAAATTTCTCATCTCCCTTATTTGACCAAATATTTTACAGATTATAGGTAGAAAACAGATTATCTACAAGAAACCATATACAGTTAAACATTTACCTTTTAGACTTCTCTTAGGTCAGGACCCTCTCAGTCATAACTGTTTATATAGGCTGTTGTTTCTATAATTGCAAGAAACCAGGTTACTAGTTTCATTTTTCATATTTTAGGGTTCTGTCCAACCATCTTCACTAACTATCCAATTCTTTGTTTTCTAGTTACATGAAATCAAATTTTGAAAGCTGTGTTTCAGCTATGTTGCACAACGAAACCCATGAACATATTTTCCAATACCAGAAAACACTTTAACTCCTGGAACTCGATTGCTTTCCTTAATCACTAACCTAAACCAAAGTCTATACAACTCTTCAAGTGATGTTTGTGAAAGTCCTGGCTGTGTCATGTGTCCTTGCTCCTCTTTCCTATTCTCTGCCGCCCCTGCTTTATCAGAAGGGTTAACACCTCCAACAACACAATTTAAGGGAAAAATCATCTTCATAATAATCCACAGTGAAAATTTTCTATTAGAACAGGTTATTTCTATGAGACAATCACACTACATTAAAGGAAGTAGGGATTCTCCCCCCCAACACACAGATTCACACCTTGCCAGAAATCTGAAAAAAAAAAAGGCAGGGCATCATGTAAAGACACACCAGTAGCAAGAGGCATTCTGAAGCCAAAGCCTCGTCTAACCAAAGGTCACCCATCAGTGTCTTACTTCCTTGTGGGCCTGTTTCTCTGAAGTGACCATTGGCAACGATTGATTTACCTTTAATGTCCATGAATGCTCATGCAGGAAATCCTCTTACAATATGTTGCAATTACAAGGTGAGAGCTCAGATCCTTTGATAATTTTTATGAGATGCCAGAGATTCCATTTACCTGCTGTGGATTGCCAAATTCTGTGGAGTGACTTTTTATTGTATCATGAGCCTTAACCCCATCAGAGGTTGGATTATTGTCTTTCTAACAGTAAAAAGACCTAGATTTCAAAGTCTGACTAGAACTGGATACATGCACTGGTTTAGAATGTAACTGGGAACTGGAATATCAGGTGAATCTGTTCCAACCTCCATGTCTTTTACTCAGTTAGAAAAATTGGCCCCGCAGTAGTTTGAATAGGAAGAGTTTCATCATCTGCCTCTATTTTTGGAAAAAGAAATAGAAATTAGGAAGTACGCATGTCAGTTTGGGTATTTAAAAATTCAAAGGAAAAAGACCCCATGCATTTCACCATTCCTATACAATGTCATATTAGATTTCTGGGAAAATATTCTTTGCATTAGATCTGTAAATACTGAAGATGTAAATGCATTTCCAAATGATGACATTTCCAAATTGATGATTGAAAGATTTCTGAATTTTCTGAGTTGACTTTAGTAGATATGGATCAGGTGGAGTAAATAATTATAATAGTGATATACTAGAAAAAAATGATAGGGAGAACGCATCTTTAGATTCACATAGCAGAATCTTTTGAACGAATCCTCCTACTTACATGAAAACCTTGAACTTTCTTTCTGCTTATGACATTAACTGTTGATCTTTTATAACACTCTTCTAGGATATTCTAGGAATGGCCATGCATACCACTGTAATTGAAGGATGTTTGCCACCTGGAAGATTCTTATTGATGGGGACTTCTCCAGCCAGGAACACTACAGATAGAAGAGACTTAGATGTAATGAAATAATGTTAATTAGATTTTACTCTATGTAGCTATACTGATTTTTGTTCTTTTAAAAAGAATATGATGATGGGATGTCCCGGCCGGCTCGCAGAGTATGGCAAGGATGGCCGTGAGTCCCTGCAATGCCATGCGGCCGGGGAGTCAGGCGGGCGGTTATGGCGGATAAAAGGCTCATAAGACATAGTAAATAAACATAAGGGTAAACATTTATTACTTAAAAAGAAATAGAAAAGCAGAGAGATAGAGATAGACAAATATAAAGACATAAAGACACAGAGACAGAGAAAAACGTGTGCACACGACAGGAGACAACCACACAAGAGAGAGAAAGATGGCGAAGGGGGAGGTCAGAAGTGGCTGGGTGGGCGAGGTTAGTTCTTAAAAAGCAGAAGACTAACACTGATAGCCTTGTTAACACTTACCACATCAGACACTGTAATCCTCTGGATCACTCATTCAAAACAGCTTTCCCTCATCTGTCATTTCTTTATATCCTAGGAATCAATACAACATATCTTTACATAAACAAATATTCTGCAACGTAAACAAATGCAACACATCTTTGCATAGTTAAGCAAATATTCTACAAGGCAATTGCTTCCCAGCTATCACATCAACTGGACATACGTATAGAATATATTTATACTTTTCATTTCCCAGTGGCAGAAATTGTTTGTTTAGGTTTATCTAAATACCAAAAAATATTTGACATTAACTAGATATTTGATGTTCAGGATAATAACTTTTGTTGAAATTTTCTTTTTTGTTGATTAGCATTAGTTACATTTCATTGGTTTAGTGGTTGCCAAATCATTTTGTAATCTATAAAAAGATTTTCAGTGAAAAAGATGGAATTATGTTTTCTTGTACATTTCTTTCTGAATAATAGGACAAAGTCAAATTGTCACATGATCTGAAGTGTTTCTTGTTCCTGTGACTTCACAGGAGTACCTCTGACTACTTAACAGTTTTAAAAAGAAAGCTGTAGATCTATCCTGGATTGTAGGTTTCATTGGGAAATGGATATTTCCTTATGGGTGAAAGGCTCAAAATGTAAACAAGCAATCCAGTTTCTATCTGAACTGCACATCCTGTCTTCCCTCCGGTTGTTATCTCTTAATATTTCCAACAACTACACGCAGGCTCCCAGAAGATACTTTGCCATTATTGCTGGAAAATGATAGAAATCTCAGTCTTGTTATTTTCCTTTTTATTCTTGAATGCATATCAGCTAGAGAATTGCAGATTTAAAAAGCAGTGTGTTAAGTAAATGGTCTTCCAAGGAAAACAAAGAACTTTAAGTAAGTTGAATGAGAGACTTTATTTCTCCTGGATTTTATTCCTTTTTTTAAGATTATATTTATTTTTAAATTTTTCCATATGACTGATTTGTCTACATGTGTGTGCCTGGTACCAGCAAAGGCCAGAAGATGGCTCAAGACATTCTGGTACTAGAGTTATGGGCAGTTATAAGCTTCCAAGTAGATCCTGGAAACCACACCCAGGCCTTATTCAAAATCAGTAAGTGCTGAATCAACTCTACAGCCCTTGGCTTTTAGTCTTTAAGTCTTTCTTTTACATCGCTTTACTTATTCTTTGTTCACATTTATATAATATACACTTTTATATCAATATATTGTATATACTGAAATCCAACTTTACTGAGGAGTAACTATATTCAATAAAGAGAAATCATTATTGTTATATTATATAATACTTGAAAAAATATCTATGACTGTTTAAACATGAGGAAAAACAACATAAATTTTCTTTAAACTCAAATTTCTTGGGTCCTCATTCTTTCCCAAACAACTATCAGTCAATTTTCAATCAATAAAGCTGACCTTTTTACATGGGTTTATTGTGGAATCACAACAGTGTGTTTGTTCATTGGTTTCAAGTGTAAATGCTTGGCTTAATGGCAATGAACTTTATCTATAATTACTACTTGATTTACATTTCATTTATTTTACATAAAGAAAATTCTGCTAACAAAAATTCTATACACTCTCCTTAGTGTGTCATAGTTAAAAAGTGAACTGCAGGTTTCCATCTGTTTCTTTTGAGCTTGTATTTGACCCTTGAACCTAAGGTCATTTTTAAAAACTCTCCCCAAGTTCGTGACTACTTTCCTCTTTAAGAGGTGTTAATAGGGCACCTCATTTAAAACTAATTGGACATTAATGAATCAGATGTGCCCAGTGAAATTCAGCAAAAATCACTCTGTGCGGGACTGAGTGTAGATCAAGAAAGAAGCTGTAGAAATGATCCCTGAAATTATAGTCTTTGTCTTGCTTGAGGTTTTTATGGGACTTCTAAGAATTCGGGAGTAGGGGCTGTCTCTGAGTCTTTTACCTGCTCTTGTAACTCTTTTCCTATTGGGTTTCCTTATCTAACCTTGACATGAAGCTTTGTGCCTAGTTTTACTACATCGTTTTTTTGTTTGGTTGATACCCATGGGAGGCTTGATCTTTTCTGAAGAGAAACAGAGATGTCCAGAAGCATTGGATCCAGGGGAGATAGTAGATCGGAGTATTGAGAAGAATGGAGGTAGGGTAAACTGCAATAGGGACATACTGTATGAGAGAAGAATAAAAAGGAAAAAAGAATAGCCGTAGAAGAGACTAACAATTAACAATTTAGGAAAAATAGAGTTTTGACTTCTCTGGAAATGAGACACATGGTTAGTATTGAAAACAAAGTGCTCATCCCTACAAATCTGTGTATTCATAGGGCACTGAATTGATCTTGGAGATTGTTTATCTATGTACATGTTTACAGATATATATATATGTATATATATATATACATATATATATATATCCACTTATATGATTATGTATCAACAATGGTTAACAATGGATAAAACAGAGTAGTACATGAATTTGAGATTGATTGGTGTGGTTAGGATTTGTGTAGGGTTAGAAAGAAAGAAGGATGGGGAAAATATGTAATTAAAATTTTTATTCAATAAAATTCCTGTGGTCTTAAATCCCCCCCACATCTCTTTAAATAGTAACTCAGTTTTAATCTTTCATCACCATGTAAATATTACATACACAATTAAAACCAGTATGTTCTCAGGAAATACTAACAGGGCAACATAGGACAATTAGGCAGTAAACTCAGAATCACTGTTCAGGTAAGGAACACAAAGCGTGAGTGATTCCCAGAACAAAGGAAAAGTGAAATAAAGACTACATATAGGCAAGTACTCAGCATATGTTAAGAGAAATTATAGCCTCATAATATAGGGAGCCATTCATTACATTGTGTTCTAGGCTTCTTACACTTAAGAAAGCACCTCCCAGAGCTTTGATACTGTAGCCTTAAACTTCCATCAGTACAAGACAGAATGCTTTCTTAAACTGCCCACCTTAAGAGCCTCTCTTGCTCTACTATAGGTTAATTCATGCTCAGAGAAGTACTCAGTTATTGTGGCAACTGCAACACACACACCTACCGTTAAATAAAATGTTATGCTATAAGTGCATGGAAAATCTTATCCAGAAATGCATCAAAGTCCTAACAACCCCTATATCAATCATTAGTGTACAGAAACATTGAAGACTGATGCACAATTAATAAAAACTCAGAGACAGAAAATGGGGTTTAACCCAAGGGTCAAATAAGCAAAACAACCAGCCACTGGCTCTTATCTTGACCTCAGTTCAGAAAGGGCAATCCCACCTCCAGGAGTCACAAAATGAGACTGAGATTGAGAAATTTCTCCTCCCATTTTATAGTCCTCTCTAGAGCTTGGATTAAAAGCTTGCACAACTGGGATTAGAGGCATGCACCACCTGGTTTCTATGGCAAACTAGTGTGGCCGCTGGGATTAAAGGTGTGTGTCTAATTGCCTGGTCTGTAAGGCTGAATAGTGGAATTGTTTTACTCTGTGATCTTCAGGTAACTTTTATTTATTAAACTACAAAGGAAATGCCACTATAGTAGATGTTAAATTTTTTGTTGTAACCTCTAAGTAGAGATAATACTTATGATAAAATATTTGAAATACTTAAATAATTTTTTACAGTATGTTCAATCATTTCTGTTTGAACATATTTGAAAAATCATGTTTTCTGGAAAATTAATCATACACTTTACCATGAGAGTGATGAGTATGAGTTATGATTTCACTTCAATTTTATGTGCAGGCCAAGTCCTCCAAAGTCATTACCCTGGAGTCTTCATTGTTTTATGTCAACTTGACACAAGTATAATCATCTGAGACAGGGGATCCTCAATTGAGAAAATGCCTCCATAAAACTGGGCTGCATGCAAACTCATAGGTCATTGAATTAGCAATTGATGTGGAAGGGCCTAGAGTATTGGCAGTGTGACCATCCCTGGGTTGATGATCCTATGTTTTATATAAAAAAAAATTAAAAAAAAATCAGGATCAGGATGAACAAGCCATTGTGATTAAGTCAGTAAGCAACACTCCTACACGGTCACTGCATCAGCCCTTGACTCCAGGTTCTCACTTTGTTTGAATTCCTACCCTGACTTCCCTCAATGATAGACTATGATGTCAAAGTGTAAACCAAATAAACACTTTCCTCCACACTTTGCTAGACTGGGTTTCTCTGTATCTTTGGAGCTTTCCTGGAACTAGCTCTTGTAGACCAGGCTAGCCTTGAACTCACACAGGTCCACCTTCCTCTGCCTCCCAAGTGCTGGGATCAAAGACATGCTCAACCACTGCCCAGCCCGCCCTTTCCTCTTGCGTGAGTGAAATGACCATCAGATTAGCCTCCTTATTAGCTCTCTTAGTAGAATATCTGTTGTTTTAGCATTATGAACACAGCAGTTGTAATTTCACCAAATGCCTTGGCAATAAACCCAAATAAAATGTCCAGTTAATTTTCCAATAATGCTTTATCTGAGCATTTGTTTAAGTTCTTCCTTCTTAGTAGTTCTGGGCTGCAACTTGATGTCATAGTCTCAGCTGGGTTTCTATGGCCTCTGACAAACAATACCAGATGCTCCAGGGCAGAAATGACAATAAATATGGATCTTATATAACTGAGCTTCCATTTCCAGATGGATTTGGCATCTTGCCCTAACTCTGTGCCTTAGATTTCTCAGTTACTTAGAAATGCAACCAATAACCTAGAAAACCTAATACTAATCAGAGTGACATTTATGACTATTAAGAGGAAAAATTACTAATCATTTTGATAGTCTCCATGTTCTAGTACACTGAACTTTACCCCTGGGTTAATGGCCACTTCCCCACATATTCTAAATTTTAAGGTCTTACCTTCATCTGTTTAATAAGCTGAGTGAAACACCCATGCTGCCTTCTGTTATGTTTGTTATAGATTGTATGATAGCTGCTGTCCTCATTATAGATTATTGGCTGTCTCCAAGGGCTGAGGTATCCCTGCCTCAAAGCCTTATTCTAACAAAATGAATAATGGTTCACATTTCCCCTCGTCACTGCAGAGGCTGTATCATAAAGATTGCCTCAATTATAGAGTCATTTATATGATCTTAAACAGAACTGATTTTCTTTTCATGTCCTAGGAATGAACGTTGACTCAGTAAAAGCTTCTGGAAGCACTCTGTCCCGGCACTTTCTGATACCTGGACATTTCCAGCGCTATGACTGAGCATGATGCCAATGACATTATTTAGTACTTATTTTGGATTTTTCAACAGAAAAACTCTTTGTTGATATAGCATGGAATCTGTTTATGATCAGAAAAAGGCATTCTTTAGAGCTCATTATCACAAAATTAAAACATCAAGGTAATTTTTCTATTTAGCATTAAGGCACTGTTGTCAAGTATCTTTATTATTTTAGCCAAGAATAGCAATTCTTATAATAATATAAAATAAATATTGTCATTCGGTTTTATCTATAATAGACAATGATAGACAAATTTGTGTGTGACCATTTTGCAGTTCTCCTTTGTATTTATTTTAAAAGGCTTTTACTTGTTAAAAGACCACTGACAAATCCAAAACACATTTGGAAACTGATAGCACCCTCACAAAGCTTCACAAAAAGCCTCAGCCTTTCATTTTGTTCTTCTTGTTTGGATATCTCTAAATTATCCTAAAACTGAGTATAAAGATTATGTTTTTATTAACTCTAATTTACAAATCATATTTATTATTAGAATAATAGAGAATTTTAGTGTAATGAACAAAGGACAAAATCATATGGAAGAGATATAATAGAAATAATATAATAGAAATACAACATATTCAATAAGACCTAATTTTCCTTCCCATTAAGCATGTAAGAATGATATTTCCAATAAGACCAGATTAAACCAAATTAAAAGATACTGATGTTTAATAGATTATCTTACTTCTGGGTGGTTCCAAGAAAACATGGTGAGGGAAAGACCACAAGAAACTCATAGGCAGGGGCTTGAGAGATGGCTCAGTGGTTAAGAGTGCTGGCTGCTCTTCCAGATGTCCTGAGTTCAATTCCCAGCATCCACATGGTGGCTCACAACCATCTGTAATGAGATCTGGTGCCCTCTTCTGGCATTTGAGCATACATGGAGGCAGAATGTTGTATACATAATAAATAAATCTTAAGAAAAAAAACCCTCATAGACAATGTGTTTATTCTCGGGGTGGGGGGGACAGTTTAAATAGCCCTGTGAGAGAAGTCTTGACCCTCCCTGGGGAAGTGTCACTTTTTGGTGGGCTTTCTCAAAGGTAGGTTTTGGACTGAGGCAACTCCCATGTGAGACTTATGCCAGGAGCTGGGGTGAAGTCCCCAGGAAAACAAGCCAGACTTTTTGTATAAACGGGTGTTAGGAAGCTTGGGTGATGTTTCCAAACAAATACTCTAGACTTTTTGGATACAGGGGTGCCAGTGAGCTGAGGTGAAGTCCCTCAATCAAATATTTTAGACTCCTTGGAAAAAGGGGTGCCAGTTCAAGTCTGGTTGCTTTCTGCAGGCATGGGGCAATGTGAGAGAGGGGAGAGCTGGAAGTTGGTGGGTTCACGCTCAGTGAGAGGCTTGACTGGAGCAAGATCTAGTTAACTGTCATCCTGGAGACCTCAGGCAGCTGTTTCTTGATAGAGATGAGAAGGCAGGTGGCTGGGAGAAAAAAATATATTATGCTATTATTGGCCCTATGAATGGGACTAGCCATAGAAAGAGTCATTAACTGCCAGGAAGAATGGGACAGAAAAGTGTCCTGGTTGTACACGTGAGGCTCAAGTGTACAAGTGGGACACAATAGCAGATAAAACCAAAGTTACTTGGGAGGTATCCTTGATCCATGAGAGCTGGTACCAATGGTGAAGTCCCAGGAGCTGGTGCAGGTGTTGATATTGTCTGGAGAGTACTTTGTAAATTGGTCTTTGTAAGTGGAATGACCTGTAAAATATGCTTTTAAATGGGTGGGGTTAAAATATTCTCTGGAGACTTACCAGACCAGATTTCTTGATACCATAGCAGCAGAACTTTTTCAGGAACCTGTAGGTATCTTGGTAAAGGGAATTGGTAACCCTGAACCTCTGAAGAAACACCTGAAACTTGTTAGTTCGTTAGTTCTGAACTATGAAGCCTGTTAAAGAGGCACACCTGTCTGTATTTTAGCAACTGAAGTAATAAGTTACCAGTACCTTAAGTCATCAAATGCCATTAAAGGGATAAATGAGCAGAAATGAGACAGGTTTTTTGTTTGTTTGTTTGTTTGTTTGTTTTTTACACAGACAATCCCAAGTCTTTCCTTAGTCCATGGAGAACACTAACTTAAAAGCACTGCTTGACATTAGTTGCTGAGTACAAGAGGACCAAAGATTTTACTGTCAGGGAAAGATTTAGTCTACCTGTCTTGGCAGTATGAGAAGTTCAATTGCCATGCAAAGCATCCAGGTAGCTGAAGAGGTGAAAGGCTGCTTTTTGCTGTGTGGGTGGCTTTGCCAAACCCAAAGGCAAGTCTCAAGGCAGAATGTCTTTTGCAACCAGGTATCTTCTTGGAAGAGCTACAGGATGGTGAGGGAGCTGACATGTCTCTGTGTTAGAAGCTCTTTTGTTAAGTGCCATACTCTCAGATCTGTTAAGGTACTTGAGAATTGGGTTCTATTACCTGTTAGTTAAACTGAACATCTATTTTACTCAACAGTTACATCTTATCAATGCTAGCAAATGTAAGAAGATTAAAGGGAATAATTTATTAAGTCAAAGAATATTAGCACATGTGGGTACTCTTACCCAAGATGGCGGTGGTATCAAAACGGGAGTTACCCACATGTTTGTATTTTTCCAGAGTTGTTGTTATCTGGAGTTACAAGTTTTCCAGATCCAAAATACGCACACATACACACAGAAAAATAAAGCAAGCATACTGTAAAATTAAACACACATCCTCACAGAGACATAAAACAAACATACTGTGAAAATGCATCCACATACTCAGCCAAAAAGAATCATACTGAGGCCACATTTTTCTAACACACAGACAAATAAAACACTTTTCGAAACCTGTGTCAGCTGACCAACTTAAAAATCCCAGTGTAGGTAGGCGTAGGTGGCAGAAGCCAGAGAAGCACACAGGTGGTCCCTTTAAGGTCCAGATTAGTAGATGCTGCAAGAGGAAACAAAAACATAGAAGGAACACCTTCTATGAGTTTTACAAAGGACAAAGGAAGGGAAAGAGGGATCTGGGTCTATTATAGAGAACAAACAGCTAGAGAAGTAGGGAGGGGAACGGGGAATGGGAGTGGGGGCAGGAACATGCATCTAGAAACCATGGGTTTTCAGAGCCTTCTTTTTTTTTTTTACATTAGGTGTTAGGTAGTCCAAATTTAAAAGAATTTTTTTTCTTTTTTGTGAAAAGCAGACCAAGTGCATTTGAGGATGGGGCTTCCAATTGCAAGAACCCATTTAGAAGCTCATGCCAAATCTTGGGACTCAAGCCTGGAGCAATGAGTCCACCTTGACCTTGACAGAGCTCTTGAGTCAAAAACTAGTAATGAGAAATAAGTGGCTGATGTCTCTAACCACTCAGTCCCATCTCAGCACAGCCTGGCTCGCTGCTTGAATCAGGCATTCAGCATGATCATGACTTCCATGAAAATCCCGACAATCGACAAAGATAAGCGCAAAGGGATCCCTGGACCCTAGAGGCATATGTACTGATAAGGGATACTCATTGAGACAGAGACGATCTTAGCCTAGCAGAGAGCGTGCACGAGAAGGGCGTTTTCCTACATATGGCCCTAGGCCTGTGGAAAAAACAGCTACCCCCTCCCCAGGGAACCTCCAAATATTAGGTACTTCTTTTAGACGAGTCTCTCCGCCAACGCAAATAATTCCAATCAGACTGAATCAGACCAAATAAAAGATGCCCATGTTTAATTAAATGCTTCCTGGTGGTCCCAGGAAACCATGGAGAGGGGAAGTGAGGAAAGACCATTGGAAACCTGGAGACCACATGTGCATTCTCTGGGTTGGGGGGGGGGGTTAAATATCCTGTGGAAATGGCCCCGGGCTTCCTTGGGGAGGAGTTACCATTTGGTGGCCTTCCTTGACCTTCTCAGGGAGGTGTCAACATTTGGCAGGCTTTCTTGGAGGTGGAATTTGGACTGAGGTAATGCTTCCCACCAAACACTCCGACTTTTCGTAAAATGGAGTGTTAGGGGGCTGGGGTGTTGCTTCTGACCAAACAGTGGGGAACTTTATGGATTAATGGCAGTCAAACCCTCAAATTAAAAAAAAAAAAAAGAATGACTTTAATGGACCGAATTAAAAGAGTTCATAATGAATACAAGGTTTCCAGTAATTTGATCAATTAACACTCTGAATGTTTTTACTTCTGTGAATGTAAATGAGCACAGTAATATGACACAAGTGAGAAATAATAATGAATGCCTATGATTTGATGAGAAGGAAACATTTACTTGTGAAATGTTGTCTTGAAAAAAGTAGAGCACCTCAAAATAAGCAATTATTATTACCTTCAACCTAGAACTCATTCCTTTTAAACTACTCTGGAACAAATTACTTTAATTACTGACTTAATTAGTGACTTAATCCTCATCTTTTCTCATCCTTGAAATTGGCAGCTTTCGTTTTGTCATTTGTCACTCAGGACATCCTGAGAGGTAGGGGTCTTTCAAGTAAATCTTAGTAGAGAACGATCTGGAAGCTCACATATCTTCTGAAAGTCTGAAGATGCTAACAAATAGAGCACTTGGGGTTCTACAGCCTCTTTTCCCATCCCTAGCTTTGTCATTTTCTCTCTCCAGTTTTATAGCTGCTATGTATTCAGAATTTTCATATGTCTCTCAAAATTCTAGTTCCTATCCAAATATGTATGTGGAATGTGAAGTTACAGGCCAGGTAGAAGGTGAATCATCTCTCTTAATCAGGCCTTAAGAGTTAATCATTAACATTTCCATTCTTATCCTTTTTATCCAGGGAGTTAACAAGCATCCTACACATTAAAGGATGCAGAAAGATTCCTTGTATTGATGAGAAACCTTGTCAATAATTTGTGTACAGGTATTAATTGCCATGGTGGTGTCCAAAATTTAGGAATATTTTAAATTATTGAAGATACATAAAACATGTGCAATGCCATATAGTGGTGAAAATAGATAATGCATCTGCTGAAATATGAAGAAATATATTAAAAGGTATATTTTAATATACATTTTGAATTCTATTTAGTGTAGTTAGCTAATAATGATAATAATATGAAATATAAAAGTTGAACATTTATGATCAGAATCTTTTGTATACTACAACATTCAGTGGAACTATGATGATACCTATTTATTTTGTACACTCAGGAGGACTCTGTGATTGCTATGCTCACTTCTAGCTACAATTTAAGAGCAAAGTATTTCTGATTTCTTAAAAATATTTTTAATCTCTGTCCATTTATATATGGGAATTACTATAGATTAATTACCCAAATAAAACTGCTTACAGTTTTTCAGATTAGAGGTCATAAAAGAACAAAAGTAACTGTCACCTGATCCTTCCATATCCACAGACATTGAGACATTATAGTGAATATGAAGGCATTGAGTTGAAAATCAACACAATAGACAGATTCCATGTCTCTTAAAATAATACTAATACTAATACTAATGCCTGGACTAAGGAAATGTTTCATAGGGGAAAGTGTTTGCTATGCACGAGGATCTGAGTTTGAATCCCAGAACACATGAAAAGGTTGGCACACTTTCTTCGTATTTGTAAGCCCAACAAACCTATGGAAAGATCAGAGGAAGACACAAGAAAATCTCCAAAGGCTCATGTATTTGCTAGTTAGAGTACTTAGCAAAGAATAGCAAACACACCCTGACTCAAACAAGGTAGAAGATAAGAAATAACAGTTAGGTTGGCCTCTGAGCTGTATACCCACTCCCACCACTGCACAAGAGACCCTTACCCCACATCACATAAACACACAAAATAAAAATGACATCAAAAAAAATCCTTTAATGGTCAAAAGACAATTCTTGTTCAGGAAGAAGTTGTTCACATGTGTGCATCTACAGGAGCTACTCGTTTTGTGCTACGACACATTTCCTCACCATGTTCTCCACAGTGATGTCACTACTTTCTCAGATTAAGTGTAATTAAACTGATTTTAATTAAACTTTCTCAGATTAAGTGTAATTCTAATATCACACTTTAGTCACTGTTTTCTATTTTACACCTCATCTTACCACTTATATCATTCTTTCAATCACCTTTATATTTCCTTCACACTTAATGGGTTTAAAGTCTTTTCATTTTAATAGTAATTTTCTATTTTATCACTCTATTATTTTAACTTTATATTTTAATAATTTATAGATATCTGTTCAGTTATTATTGATTATTTTGTAGTCAGAAATCATGTTTATAAATGTAAATATTCATTACTTTAATATACATAAATAAAGGAATTGGATGTAGATATATAAATAAGTATCAATGAGTAAAAAGTTTGTCATAATTTGTTGCAGGAAATATCATTAACCATAAACCTTAGTAAATAAAAGTGTTAACAGGTGGCAACATGAAGATTCAAAATAATATATGGAATAAAAATTATTCAGCGTAACAGGAGACATATATACTGAAACATGTCCTTCTATAATGGATCATCGATATAGTTCACAACAACTCTCTATGTTATGGAGTGGTCATAGGCAAGAACAGTCATCTGGTACAGATTATTTGAATATAATTTCTAAACTTTTTCTAAATAACTTAGACAAATGAAGATAACGTTCTTCCTAAGACTAATTAGAATATTTGCAAAAAATTAAACATGAAGTAGGACTCTAAAAAATCTCATCAAGATTCAGAGAGCAGATTCATATAAATTATATTCTAAATATTTACAAACTGTTAAAACAAGAGATTGATCAGGTAAATCAGAAGTTTCACTAGTTGAATACTATTTTGATAATGCTAATGCTTATTACCACATCCTACTGACTGAATATTAACTTGAAACTTAAGAAAGGTCCTTATAACTATCAGAAAATTAATTCTAAAATAATACATATAAATACATATGTATATACATATATACTCTCAAGTATTTCTGCACATTTAAACAGCATGATTCATAAAAATGTTACTACTTAGACTTACACCTGAGTAAGAATTTTAAAAATTGAATAAAAATTGAGGACAACAATTTAGGGTGTATTCTATGATGTAGCATGTAGATTGCATGCATTGACATTGATGTCCACTACAAACATATACATACACACAAATGAACATACACACACAAAAACAAGCACACCAGTATACAAAGGCCCTTTGCTTTGTATACAAAGAGAATGCACGCACAGAGGGCTTCTGACTTGTCTACAAAAGGAATGAGTTGTTTGTGGTAGCCACAGTGATCATCAAGTTTTCCTTGCCTCTGGCTCAGCAGTCTCTTTATCCTTTCTGTTTCTACCAATGTAGCTACTTTATATTCACATTGTTAGTCAGATTTTCCTCCACACCCTTTCTGAGTCTGCAGGGACTCAGTACTGAGATTTGATAATTTAGCCTCTAAGTAACCAATAACATCTAATCATGTAGGTGATTCTTCTCTGATTACCAGGTCAGTATATCAACTATCAACTCTTCATATCCACTTAAATAACTTAACGAGAGTTGGGTAGCCAAATAAATCATAAGCTAAACATATCCTGAGGTGAACTTCTCAGATTTGATCAACAACCTTGTTATATTTGCAGTGTTCCAAGCTCAGTAAATTACAGCAGCATTCAACTAGTAACTACGGGTATAATTTATAAGACTGCTTTTCTTCTACCCTCACTATTTCCTGTATCAAAATCTCTCCAGATCTCACTATTTCTTCCTGCTTCCACAGTGTGATCCACTTATCATCCGCCGTTCCATGCTACAAAGATCAATAAGAGAACTTCTTAAATCTTCTTTTTTCTTTCTTTCTTTTTTTTGAAAGTAATTTTATTAAATTATAAAAGTTTCCGTTTACGCCCCTCTTCCCAACACCCTCCCACCCCCCCCCCCCTCTCCTCCTCCGTCTTTGTCCCTAAGGGCAGTCAGGGTTTCCAGCCCTGTGGGAAGTTCAAGTTCGTCCCCCCTCCCTCCAGGTCCAGGAAGGTGAGTATCCAAACAGACTGGATCCCAAAAATCCAGTATATGCAGAGGAAACTAGTCCCAGTGTCATTGTCCATGGCTTCTCAGAAAGACTCCGGGCCAGCCACATTCAGAGAATCTGGCCAAATTCAGAGAATCTGGTTGGATCACGTGCTCGTTCAGTCGCAGTCCAACTGCCCTTGGTAAACTCTCATTAGATCCGACCCCTTGTATCAGTGGGTGATAGCATCCCTCGCAGTCCTTCGTCATTTTCTTTGTCCTTCTGCTCCTCATTTGGACCTTGGGGGGCTCAGTCCGGTGCTCCAATGTGGATCTCCATCTGTATCGCCATCCATCGCCAGATGAAGGATCTATGGTGATAAGCAAAATAGTCATCAGTATGGTTATGGGCCAAGGCCGGTTCAGGCACCCTCTCCTCTGTCCAGAGAACAATCTGGGGATCTCTCCTTGGACCTGGGATCCCATATATAATCAAGTTTCCTATAAACCCTAAAATGACTCCCTTAGTTGAAATATATTCTTCCCTGATCCCATATTCATCCTTCCTCCCTTCCCCCCATCCCGGTCAACCGAGCTTTCTCCATTCCTCCCCTACTCCCTTCTCTCTAACCCTCTCCCCTTCCAACAACCCTCCCCCCCCCATGCACCCAAGGTTACCTGGGACTCTTGTCTATTTCCTACCTCCTGGCGGATAGCTAAATAATCTTCATCAGGTTCGTCTTCTTATTTAGCTTCTCTAGGATCACGAATAATAGGCTCAAAGACCTTTAAATTATGGTTAGAATCCACTTATGAGTGAATACATACCATGTTCCTCTTTTTGGGTCTGGCTTACCTCACTCAGTAAAGCGTTTTCTATGTCCATCCATTTGCATGCAAAATTCAAGATGTCATTATTTTTTACCGCTGAGTAAAACTCTAATGTGTATATGTTCCACACCTTTTTTAACCATTCTTCTATTGAGGGGCACCTAGGCTGTTTCCAGATTCTGGCTATTACAAATAGTGCTGCTATGAACATAGTTGAACAAATGCTTTTGTAGTATGCTAGGGAATCTCTAGGGTATATTCCCAAGAGTGGAATTGCTGGGTCCCGAGGGAGGTTGACTCCCAGTTTCCTGAGAAACCGCCACACTGATTTCCACAGTGGCTGCACAAGTTTGCATTCCCACCAACAATGGATGAGTGTTCCCCACACCCCAAATCCTCTCCAGCATAGGCTATCATTGGTGTTTTTGACTTTAGCTATTCTGACAGGTGTAAGATGGTATCTCAAAGTGGTTTTGATTTGCATTTCCCTGATCGCTAAGGAGGTTGAGCATGACCTTAAGTGTCTTCTGGCCATTCGAAGTTCATCTGTTGTGAATTCTCTGTTCAGTTCAGTACCCCATTTTTTAATTGGGTTAATTAGAGATTTAGTGCCTAGTTTCTTGAGTTCTTTGTATATTTTGGAGATCAGACCTTTGTCTGATGAGGGGTTGGTGAAGATCTTCTCCCAGTCAGAAGGCAGCCTTTTTGTCTTACTGACAGTGTCCTTTGCTTTACAGAAGCTTCTCAGTTTCAGTAGATCCCATTTATTCATTGTTTCTCTTATTGTCTGTGCTGCTGGGGTCTTACTTAGGAAGAGGCCTCCTGTGCTAGAACTCAAGGCAGTCATCAAACCACACACGCTAATAGTAGGAGACTTCAACACTCCTCTCTCACCAATGGACAGGTCAATCAGACAGAAACCAAACAGAGAATTAAGAGATTTATTGGAGGTATTGAATCAAATGGACTTAACAGACATCTATAGAACACTCCACCCAAATAGGAAAGAATATACCTTCTTCTCTGCAGTTCATGGAACCTTCTCGAAGATTGACCACATACTCGGCAACAAAGCAAACTTCCACAGATACAAAAAAATATTAGTAACCACCTGTGTCTTGTCAGATCACCATGGATTAAAATTAGAATTCAACAACAATGCTACCCCCAGGAAGTCAACAAACTCATGGAAGTTGAACAGTCAACTACTAAATCACCCCTGGGTCAAGGACAAAATTAAGAAAGAAATTAAAGTCTTCCTTGAATTTAATGAAAACAAAGACACAACATACTCAAACCTATGGGACACTATGAAAGCAGTGCTAAGAGGAAAGTTCATAGCAATAGGTGCCCAAATAAAGAAAACGGAGAAAGCACACATTGGAGACCTAACAACACACTTGAGAGCTCTAGAAAAAAAAGAAGCTGATTCACCTTGGAGGAGTAGAAGACTGGAAATTAAATCTTCTTTAAGCCACTGAGTCTTTTCATCTTCCTCTCAGCGGCTAGAGAGATCCACATAATTATACTTTATTCTTCCTTAAAGCCATAGAGTAATTATAACATTAAAAGACCATGCATGCTTTAAATAATCCATAAAGACTATGGATGTTGTTTGCGGCACACTCTCATCTTATTTCTTACAAACCTGCATTGTTGCTGTTGGGAATCCAATCAGTGGTCATTTGCCATGATGGCTAGCTTTTTTGCTCTTCTGGGAAGTCATGAAGAGCTTTTCGTTGGGAATTCTGAATTTAAATCCATTCCTACAAATATCCACTGAGGTCATTCTTTGCTATTGTTTTAGCTTATTACTCTAATGCCTTAAGACTTCCTTGGCTATGGAGTAGTCTTTGACTATGACTTATGGGATTTCACATCTATTTTCTCAAAAATTGATATAGGAACAACATCCAATTATTGATTAACCTAATAATTGTCTTCCTCCAGCAAATAATAATGACCAAAAAGACATCTATTCTTTTGGAGGTTGTCTTCACGGCATTTGCAGACTATAAAAATTTACTTGGCCATATTAGCTATCCAGTGGTATTTAAGAAGCATATATTGAGTTAACAAAGGATCACCCGAATGAGCAAGACAATATGAATGAAAGAAAAAAGATGATTTAAGAAATAATGTCCAATGGGTATCAATGGATGAGAACGTGACCTTATGGCCATCTAAGAAGCCAGGGTAACAATAATGTACATAGTGACTTTTTGTTTCAAAAGTTGTGGTTATAGTAATGGGATTGTCAAACTTATTGTCATTGATATGATTATTAATTACTTTAAATTCTTTAAGTATAGAATACATGTTTGAATTTCTATAAGCTATTAGTATAAAGGATAATTTATTTCCATAATAATTTGAATTAAAAATATTGGAATTTATTTTTAAAAATCTTAAAGATTGTTAGTGTAGTATTTTTTTATTTTTTGATTAATGCTATATAAATGTTTCTCACAAATCACCAAAGTTTCAAATAACTACATCAAACTAAACAGTTAGAAATTCACTTGCAAAACATTAATTGGGAAATACGTTCTTCCAGTTTCCTGTTAGAGTTCAAATGTAAAACTGCTTGAGGTCACCATGTAGGTGAAGGCAAAAGTGTTTCAAAGTTGGAATCATTCCAATAAATGCCTTCAAGATAATAAAGCTAAATATCACTGCCAAGGAGGGCAACTGTAGCAATTCACATGCTCCAATTTCAATCTGTTAAATGGCATATTACCCTTCTCTTTTCTCAGAAACAGCCAGGGTAAAAGTGAGAGAATTAAAATCTCAACATCATGAGCTCAAGCATAAATAACCTCCAATCCCACCCTACCTCACTGTTGTAAGTGATTACCTGACATACAGACTTGGAGACTCCCCTAATTCCTACCATTGTAGCAACATAAATACCACTTGATCCATGTGACCTGCCTCCCATCCTATGATTGTCTATGAAATCCCCATATCCCTCTATAGCTAATGTACCCCTCCTTCCCTGTCTTTTCTTTCCTCTCCTTTTCTTGCCTTTACCTCCTCTACCCTTTTTTGGGAAAGGAGCTGCTTATTCTTCGTGGCCACCCTGATAACTTACACCTGAAATAATCACACAGAAACCATATTATTTAAAGCCCTGCTTGGCCCATTTGTTCTAGCTTCTAATTGTCTAACTCTTACATCTTAATTTAACCCTTCTCCATTAATCTGTGCATCACCACAAACTTTGGCCTACCAGCAAAGTTTCAGCACAGCTATCTCCACAGGTGGCTCCATGGTGTCTCTCTAACTCTGCCTTCCTCCGCCCATGCTATAGGACAAGCCAATTCTTTATTCACCTACCAATAAAAGCAACACATAGACAAAAGAACCTCCCAAACCAATTCCCTCTTCTCTTTACTGCCACCTCTTATCTTTCTTAAAGTGTTGTTAATTGTATATAATTATATTACATTCTAGACTCATTGATGGTTTATTATTGGTTTCAAACATTTGTAAGGTTTGTTTATCTAATTCCACAAACTCAAAGCTAAATGAAAGTAAAAATAAAATGAGAAATACAGATTCTCAAATTGAAATAGGATTAACTTTTCACAATATCTATTCCTTTCTCAGTGGACAGACACAGAATCATGTGGCGAGGCAAGGGGCACATATCCAGAGATACTAATTAGAAAATAGGACAGCATAGGCAGAAACATGTAATTATTTTAAGTGGTTCTACATGGTGGTTTTATAAAATTCTCTGCTGTAGTGCCCTATCTGTGAATCAGTCCTGAAACCCAACATATTAATATCAATCATGGGTATAGTATGCCTTTACTATAATAGTTTGGCATAACACTCACCAAAGTAACAAAACTGTACATGTTAGTCATGCTTCCAAATGCATGTTTGGCTTTGCGGTGATGTTGCATAGCTAAGTTTTGAACGATGCTTTCTTTCTAAGAGTTTTGATCTACTTAAATTAATTTATGAACTTCAAATATATCCATTGAATAATACAATTTTAATAATAGTAAGAAGATACCCACATTTTTTACCCAGTGATTTATGTAAATTATACACAGCAGAAATTTAGGGAAGTTATTCAGTTAAACAACAACTCATTTGCTGGGCATATGACAAACACATATAAATTATTTCTTTCTCTTTAGATGTGAAAATTGAAGTGCTCTAGTGATAATTAGTGAGTCAAAGTTTAGAGTTTAAGGATACTGAATACTGCCAATCCTTAAAGTCAGGTCTGCCTTTTCTGATGTACTTTGAACGTGACAAAGACCATATTATGACAAAGGATATTCTTGGATTATGACGTCTACACAAGAAGGCTTTTTGCTTGTGATTGACCCATTGATATCTATAACACTTGATCTCATGGAAGGAATGTTCCCTCCAAGAAAGACTGTCCCGCGCTACCGTCTCGCCAGCAAGAACCACGCGGGACACATAGGATCCTTCTGCAGAATAGCTTTATGTCTCTTGGGAGCAAAGCATAAGCCACATGGCGGAGACCCAGATAAGATGGAACCCAACCCTTATAAAGGAAACAGTCCTCGCTTCTGACGTGTCACTCCTGGATTGGTTCACTGCCCATTATCCCAGATGATGCCTCGGGAGTAGGCAGGGACGCAGCGGTAGAGAGTTACCAAGCACATGCGCTGGGATTAAAGGCGTGTGTTACATCACCTTGGGGTCACAGAGGTCAATCTCTACCTTTGTTCCTAGAAGCAATGGAGAATGTGGTCCGGCCCTCCACATATCCCCCTTTTTTTACTTCTTTGCAGAAAGGCAACTCCCTAGGAAGGTAAAGATAGAGGTCGCACTTCCCAAAATGAAAACATTAAAATGGGCTTACACGGAATCTGTCCCTAGGCTCATGACACCTGGAACCTATCCGGCCTGCCCTCTGCCAATTTTCTGGGAAAGGGAATATATGGCAGGAAACCCTTAAGCAGAGCGACTTATCTCTCAGAGAGGGCCATTCTCTGTGCGATGCTCTTCAGCTCGACAACCTTCAGGGCTAGCTAAGCCAAGCACTCCACCCTGTGCAATGGACCATTGTCCTAGGGGTGCAGGAGCTGGTTGGCTTAAACCTTACTGCTTTAACATAAATAACCACATATCAGTAGAGGCCCCCTGTTCTAGGGCAGCCAGCGCTGAGCAAAAACCACTTTATCCCTATGGCTTTGGGATTTGAGTCAGCAGACCATCCAGAGGAAAAACACTAATCCATAGCATAGGACCGTTCCAAAACATTTCCACCCCCACCCATTCTTTGAAGTAGGGGATGAAGGACACAATCCAGGACTGGAATCCTTTGGCCAGGCTTATGTCCACTCGCGTGGAGTTGATTGTCACGATGGACCATCTCAAGGAGGACAGCAAATCATCAAAATTCTCCTGCAAGATACAAAGACAATTCTCGGGACAAGTTAGCCACTTTTATAAAGTTCTCATATGGTACATTGGTCACACATAAGGCTGGAGTTTTCCATTCACAGTCCAATTGGGCAAGCTGCCATAAGATATCCACCTGTTCTTTATTCTACCTCTAATAGATGTATCTATGGTAGCCTGCTGATCCAGGGCTGTAGCCACTGTGGTAGATAACTGATTGAGGGTCTTTGTTTTTCATGATATAGGCCGTGCTGCCCCAGTGGCGCCTAGGAAAAACCCAGGCCCTGTTTGCTGATATTAGGTTTAGGATTTATTGGCTCCCGTATTTCTTGTTGGTATGGTGGCCTCGGGCTCCAGAGCCCGCCCGCCATCCAAGGGCTGTGTGCGGCTGCACGGCTCCGCGTGTCCCAGGCCAGGAAGTGGCGGCTCCACCCCCAGGCGCCCCTGCCTTCCTTGCGGGGCTAGCCTAGTTCTCTGAGGCTGTGTTGGTGGCGGAGTGTGGCGGGAGCCGACACTCAGACCGAGGCAGCACAGGCGGCAACATCTCAAGGTCCGCGCCAGAGCCGCTGCGGCTCAAGGGGCCGATGGGAGAAGCGGCGACCAGGGCCGCTTCCCTACTAGCAAACTCTCAACACCTGTGCCACAGCAAAAGCGGCTATAAACTCTCACAGATCCAGCCAACGACCCAATCACCCCAAAATCCAAGGGCCCTTCGCATCCATCTCCCTGCGGAACCCGAAACACCAGACAAGCCAAGCGTACACACAGCAATCTTTCAGGAGGACTTGAGTTCTTAAAATGCTAAGCAGTTCTTAAAAACTTAAGCTGTCTGGCCCTTTAAAAAGGTGTTTTTGTGACTGCATGATGGCTGCAGCCAAACCTGCATTCGTCAGGGGTCCTCCTAGTTCTCTACAGACCCTGAGCCAGTCCTGTAGCCCTCTATTTTTCCTAGGTGCTATGGCGGTACGGCACTCCTGCGTGGCTTGCTCAAAAATGAGCTGCTCAATTAGGGGCGTGGCCGTATCAGTATCGCCAAAAATGCGTCCTGCTGCCTCAATCATTCTTGCCACGAAATCTGAAAAAGGCTCCTGAGTCCCTTGTATAATCTTAGTGAGCGGAGTGCTCCCTTCTCCCTTTTTTGACAAGGCTTTCCATGCTCTTACAGCTGTATCGGCTATCTGGCGGTAGGCGCCGTAATGGTAGTTTGTCTGGGCAGCGGCATAGTGCCCTCGCCCAGTCAGGAGGTCAAATGTCCATTGCTGTTGTTCTGGAGTTAAGGCCTGAGCGTTAGCTCTGGCCTGTTCCTGGGCTGCCTCGTGCCACAGCGCTTTCCATTCCAAATATTGACCCATGCTGATGAGCGATGCTTTTGCAACTGTTTCCCAGTCCGCTGGAGTCATGGCAGACAAGGCCAATCTATCCAACTGGGCTAAGGTAAAATTAGCAGTCACTCCATACTTTCTGACTGACTCTGCTAACTCTTTGATTTGATTGTACTCCACAGGTGCATGTAATCGCCCGTTTTCCCCTTCATAAACGGGGAAGGCCAAGTGTAGCTTTCTCTTGACCTTATCAGGGATAAATGAAAAGGTCTTTGGCCCAAGGCGTTCCTCATAAGGAGGCGCCGAAGGGGCAATTGGGGGAGGGCGTAGCCTATAATGAGGCGGATGGGCCGTTTGGGATAACCTCATGGCCCTGCCGTTGGCTAATTCTACTTCCTCCTCTGTATCCAGTTCTCCTTCCTCTTCTCCTGCAGAAAACTTTTGGCCTTGTGGGCCAATATTCTCCCCCATTTTTACTTCCTTAGAATTCCTGGAGGGTCCTTTTTCCTTAATTTTTTTTCTCACGCGCGCGTCTAACCTCCCACTGCATTCAGTTTCTGATATTCTGTCCTGAATTTCCTCCGCCCTTGCAACAACCGCTTGGCAAGATTCATCTTTTAAGCAATTTCTGACGAAAAATAAAAGAATTGCTAAGATAAGCATCAAGGCCTGTATGAAACCTTCCCAATGCGGAGACAAGTCAAGCTCAAAACCGAAAAATCCAGGAACAGACATTACCTCTCTGATTATGCAGACCCTGCAGTTCTGAATCCTTCCTGAATCCAAGGTGAATTCAAGAGATCCCCGTTGGTGCGGTGGTCAGGATTCCTCGGCGTCCCGAGGGCTTCGGCACCAGTTGTCCCGCGCTACCGTCTCGCCAGCAAGAACCACGCGGGACACATAGGATCCTTCTGCAGAATAGCTTTATGTCTCTTGGGAGCAGAGCATAAGCCACATGGCGGAGACCCAGATAAGATGGAACCCAACCCTTATAAAGGAAACAGTCCTCGCTTCTGACGTGTCACTCCTGGATTGGTTCACTGCCCATTATCCCAGATGATGCCTCGGGAGTAGGCAGGGACGCAGCGGTAGAGAGTTACCAAGCACATGCGCTGGGATTAAAGGCGTGTGTTACATCACCTTGGGGTCACAGAGGTCAATCTCTACCTTTGTTCCTAGAAGCAATGGAGAATGTGGTCCGGCCCTCCACAAAAGACAGAACTATTATTATATAGTTGGAAGGGCCAGAGTAGCGACACTTTTTTAGACTGTTTGGAAAATATCAGAAGTAAAGCTAGAGTTTCTATGACATTATAACAGAACTTCTAAAGAAAAGTAATTATTAGAAGACAATAGATAGAAACTTTACTAAATGGAAAAGATTATATGATACAAAGTCTATTTAAAGTTTGGATAAAGTCCTTTGACTCAACTCTTTACATTATAAAGCAATATGACAGCAACACTTTGCTTTGTTTTACATTGGAAACAAATATAGGAAGAGCCATTTCATTTAATGATTTCCTAATTATTGATATTTGTATATATTTTGCTATTCTGTGATGGCAGATGAGGGCAGGTGTTTTAAAAATGTTCTCTGCTGAAAAACATAATGTATAAAAGATTAATAGGTTAAAATCTGACTATTGTTTAATATTAATATTTAATAAACTTATAGACATTATTCTGATTTTTCAACCTGTTATTTTTTTCAGTAAAACAAAGTAAATCAACTATTTACCTACTCCTATTGTGCTGTATAAAATATGCATTTACAATATCTACCCATAAGAACAGTTCAAATTACTGACATCTATTAGAGGAAAATAATTAATGAGTGTTCTAGTCAACTAACTGTAACTCTGACAAAATACTTGAGATAATTTACAAGGAGAAATTAGTGATTTCACTTTTCATTTCAGACTATGGGTTGCTTGGCTCTGTCAGTCTGGGTGTGTGCTGGGGAAGTACATTTTCTGGGCAATTGTGTGGTAAAGAACTGTTTATTTTCTGTCATTCAAGAAGCAGAGACAGAAAACAGATAGGTTTGATGCCAAAATTCTCTCAAAGGATACACCAACAATGGATTAGGACATGCCCACAATGGCCTAACAACCAAAATACTTTTATATACTGCTTACTAAGACATGGCTTTTGTGGAGAACATTTACTATCCAAGCCATAAAAATATATGTAGATCCTTTGGTTTAAATGTAGCTTTCAGGATCATTTTAAATAGGTATTTTTTGCAAATAATAGTAATAATATGAATGCCTACAAGCAGAAATTTAATGCAGCAATATACTACAGAAAATGAGAATCTATGCATTTGTTTCTACACCAACACATTTGACTTTCAAGATGCACCAGCCAGCAGTATTAGTATGCTAATAATGCCCTTTAATCTAATAGTTGAAACACAGGAAATTAAAAAAGAGAGAGAAGCTGTATTATGTGGCTTTGAATTTCATGCCAAATATATGTAAGTTTATAATTTTAAAAGTTTATTCATTTAAAAAGGGGTATTTTCTGTGTACTCAGAAAGGTATCTAGAATTTTTAATTCTGTAAAATGTTATTATTCAAACCTTGGAGTAGAATGTTAAGTACAAGGCTTTTTCTAAGAGCTATCAAACGAAAAGTATGGCTAGCAAAACTGTCGCCATTCCAAGTAATCACACGAGTGAAAGAAAAGAATTTTCTCTGGCACCCTATCATCCCAAGTTTAAATTAAACTCTCCCTTTTCTCTGCTGCTTTGTTTTCATATCTGTTTGTTCCTCTGTCTCTTACAAAAGGATCATTGTGTGTGACTGCCTCCTCTCTGTGGGAGCTTTAAGGAAACAGGAAAAAAAAAACAACTGGTGAAGTTGGAACAAACACAAACAACAAAAAATCAGGGCTTTGTGGTCTTTTGTTAGTCCGGTGATTGTCCAGTCCATCCATACTCTTTCTTTTCTTATGCTGTAATTCTGTGTGCTATTGCTTCTGCCACCATGGCACAGATTGTCCTGTGGGCCCTTACAACACAGAGGGAGAGGATTTGCTATCAGTGATAATAGCACCAGCAGGGACACTGTTTTCGTCTGTGCCAAATGCTTTGGAATCTGAAGTAAAGAAAATGAGGACTCCCTTGTTCTCCTGCTTTGCTCTCTCTCTATATATATATTTTCCTTCTCTGATTGAAAACAAAGTTCTACAACTGCTACTTAGTAAAAGAATTTAGATTTTTCTCTCTGTATGTAAACTGTCAGGCACACACATATCAGGGTATGTGTGTGTGTGTGTGTTTGCATGTTCATGTATTCACCCTTCTCATGGAAGATGCCTGTTTATTTGAAAAACTACAAAAATGGCAGCAGCAAACTGCTTACTGCTCTGTTTTCTAAAATACACAGTGTAATTGAACAAAATGTTAGTGGTTGCCTGGGAGCAAATGACTCAAGCAGAGAATGTAGGAAATAACGAGCAAAAACAAAGTCAAATCAGACTCTGATTGACATTTCTCAGAGTTATATGCTTATGTGCATTTTAAAGTTTGCAGAGATTGTATAAAAATGTAGTATCTTCTCAACTGAATTGACAGTGAAAGTCATCAATCACAATATTGTTCATGGTCACTTAAATTGTGTGATAACTTCAAGCACGCAGTCCCACGACATTAAATATCATATCAACCAGATGATGGATCTATATTCATTATGTATTTTGTTTGTGTGATAGTTAATTTTATCATCAACTTTGATGCATTTCGAAACATTTAGGAGACAAATATCTGGATATATCTGTGATAGTGTTTCTACTGAGTTATTACTGAATTAGGAACACCCAGCCAGTATTTCACTGATTGATGACTGAGATATATATATAGTATGAAATGAGTATAGAACTAGAATTATTTTTCTATGCCTCCTTTCTCAGAGAGTATGACTAGCTGCCTCACACCCTTAAGATCTAGTCTGTTTACTACACTTTCTCTAGCATGATGGACCGAATTCTCAAACTGTATCTTCACATAAACTTTCCCTTCTTTGGTTTAATTTTTGTCAGGTATTTTGTCATAGAAATGTGAAACACACTAATCTCTAACATGATTCCACTGATAAAAACTGTTAGATTTTACGAAAAAAGTGAGAATAATATGTCCCTGGTAGAAACTTTGCTTCAGATTTTGAACCTTAAACTATACTCGAATAATACAGTGTTCTGTAATACTCTCTGGGATGGTAGGCACACACTACACATTCTAGTCATTCAATCATTCAATAAGAAACGTCACAAAGGAAAACCCTCTGGTTTTCATTCATTTTGTGTGTATTGAATGTATAGGTAACTTATCAGACTGTGGCTCCATAATAAATTGGGGAATACATGTTTAAAAAGAAAACTAGAATGTACCCCTCACACGTACACACATACACCAGGGCAGCAAGTTATACAAAAGAGGAGAACAAGGAGAGAAGGGGGTATGTAAATCTGTGCTTAAAATTTATAGGACTATTATTTCATTATGTTTGAAAACTTGCAGTTAATACCAATTTAAATTCACAATTTAAATGAAATTTAAATGAATCAAAATTACATCATACAAATGGTTATAGGGAGAACATTTCCACTTGTTTCTCATGTTTTTCTTTTTCTGAGAAATATAATACCTTTGTTTTACATTATTCTCAAGTATTATGTGTAGTGGACAGTCTTGGACAATAGTGTCTCTCTTGAACAAGGTCAGACACACTTACTATGCTTAGTAAACAGGTTTCTTAGTTTCAGGTTTTTTTCTTCGTTGTCCTCCTTGGATTCTTCTGTGAGTTCTGCGGCTTAAAAAAATAGATACAATGCATGGCAGTGCAGTTCATGTCTATAAACCTACCACTTAGGTGGCTGAGGAAGTAAGATCCCTACAATGTCTAGACCAAAATGTGCTGTATAATGAGAATCCATTTGAGTGTAATAACCTGTTCCTCTGACTTCTCATTTCATATCCTTAGCAAGTGGGAAACTGTAGCAAGCTAATTTGGAAGCTTATGAGAGCCATTAAAAACTTGAATCCTTCATAACATTCAGCATGTTTTACAGAAAAGAATACAAAATGAAGAACAACACATATAAATACTAGAAAATCTGGAAATTATTACAAGTAGTGAAATGAGCCTATTAGTAAATGAATGCATAATAGTTTCATGATATTGTTAACACAAATAATTGCCATGAACAGTTAAATTATTTATTTTGCTCCCTTCCCTGTTTGTATATTGGAATCCTAACTTCAGTATGGTACTATTAGGAGATATTGCCATTAGAAAAGTAACGGGGTCCTTGCTCCTTTTTCAGACAGGTCTCTAGCTTTGGCATGAAGAATGTACCAGGGTTATAGTCACCTCTCCCTATTTTCAGCGGGTGATTTTTGAATGGCTATTTGATGGGGCTTAAAGTCACTATGCAAATCAATCTTCAGGCATGTCTATAAGGACTTCCTTAGATTATTTACTCTTTGAAAAGAACTCTGGGCTTTCTCTTTTTCTTATGGAGTTCAAGAAGAAGGCAATATGAAACTGTTCTTTGACCCACAACAGAATCTTATCATGGCAACTAACTTACTTCAGACTTTCAGCTTCTAGAACTGTAAAAAATGATTTTATATTCTTTAAGTCCCATATTTATGAAGATTTGACTTTTAGCATAATCTGACTATAGCATTCCTTGAACTAGACAGAGTTGATTAGAGTCATAGAAAAGTTCTCAGGAAGCAGGCTATTTCATTCAGAATTTTAATTACCCATAATCTACAAATACATTTTAAAAAAATGAAGTGCATCTTAGCATTTATCACAGCAATAGAAATCTGTCTAAGAAAAAATTCTAGGTCCAATGACAAAGATTTATAAGCCAGAATATGCACTCTAGCTATATGCTGCTTCTTGATCATTCACATTAATTTCTTTCCAATTATATAGACTAATCAGTACTCTTAGTCATTGCTTACTGTTGGAAATCCTTCAGCCAGTAGTTTTTAAGTTATCTGCCCACTTGGACATGGCCTCTTATACTATAAATGCTGATCCAAAGCGTGTGCTCTCTCTTCTGGATGCAGGATTTGGTTGCTGGTACCTGTTCGAGCAGAGACTGTGATCTGTGAGTCTACCCCTAAATAAACAACTCTTTTTTTACTCAATCCTAAACTAGTATAGTACATATCAGTTTAGCATTCCTCTTCATCTGGCACTTCACGTGGATCTGAACTGCACACCTACTGTATGGACCTATCTAAAAGGCCCAAATGGTCAATGGCCCAGAAGGTTTCCCATCCCTTGCCTTCCTAGCTTGCTTTCACCTACTGAGTGTTTTTTTTTTTTTAATCCTACCATAGCAGAGCTAAGTGCAATGACATAGAAATTTCCCAGGCTCTTGAAAATTCCCCCACTGCCATTTTCCCTGCCACATGGTGACTTGAACCACTTTCGGTTTTTGCTCCCTGCTTGTGAGTACTGGACTCCTTGCTCCATATACATAATTGATTTAGTTGCTTTTAATTTGTTATGCAAAGCATACTTGTCAGTATTTAACCAGTACCAACGCAGAAAATCAAAGTGGTGCAGGACTGTTCGTTCCGTCACTGATTGTACTCTCTGCCAAGAAACTCCAACTGTGATACCTGCCGGACAATAAAGATTATTACACCTAAAACAATTTACCTAATCTCATAACAAAGGTAACAATTTGTTAATAAATAAATCAATAAACTTGAAAGTTAAATAATGTCAGGCAATATTATGTTGCAAAATTTTCATAACCTTTTTGCTGATAGTATGGATTGTATTCTTCAGGACTTCTATGCTTAATGTGAAGCATCCATTTATAGGATATTGGGACTCATTTTTTCTTCATATTGTGTCCTTAGAAAAGTGGTTTGATAACAGAGCCAGGAATGAGGCACTTTTAGAAATGATGCAGTCTTTTCAGACTAATAATGAACAGCTAGCTGACAGAATTAAAGCCATCAAAAATCAAAAGTTACATGAAAAAAATAATACTTTTGAAAAGGATAACATTAATTTGAGAGACAAAATTCAATCTATGTGATAAGGCACTGAAAAATTATTTGAAAAAATTTATACTGTTGAATTTGACAATCAAAATCTGATCAAAAGTTATGATAAGTTAGTAGGTAGAGTATCTCTCCAGGAAAACAATCTGCATGCTATCCAAATAATGTCCAAGGATGAGACGTTATCTATAAAGGAAAAACTTCAGACCTTGGAATCACATGTGCAGAATTGAGGTTAGACGCCTCAATGAAATCACTAACAATATATAAAGGCCAAGAGATTCAAACTTTACAAAAAATGTAGGAAAAAGATTTGAAACAATTGACAAAATTATTAGAGCTGATGAGCAGAGAAAGAAGGTACAAGGACAGGATTTAACATCGCCAGTAGCTGTCAGAGATGACTTACCCAGAGATTTAGCTTCCTACCCTATAATCAACTCTAAAAAAGCATCAAGTTCTAAATACCCAAAAGTATCTAAAGAAGGTAGAATGATCCCTGTAGGAATGAATGATCTAAAATAAATTAAACAAGCAATAGTATCTTATGGCTTGCATTAAACATTTGATATGGATATGGCAAAGACATGGGCTTCTAGCAATAAGGCCACCATACATGACTAGCTTCAGTTAGCTTCAGCAGTCCTGGATGATGGGCCACAATTACTGTGGAAATGTTATTTCCAGGAAGAGGCAAAAAATTTACAACTACAGGGAAAAGCAAAAGGACTTGAGACTTCCCAAGGTCAAATTCTTGGTGAGGGCACTTATGCTGACCCACAGGCTCAAGCCATTTGTGATGAACAAATTTTGTCCTTATACCACAGAGCTGTCCTAAATGCTTGGGACAGAATTCAATAACTAGAAAAATGATTTAAATTATATACCAGGATTAAACAGAGTCAGAAAGAATACTTTAGCCATGTTTAACAAAGATTAACTAAGGCTATATAAATAGGAGTAACAGACCTGAAAGCAGGATGAGTACTTATTGAATCTCTGGCTTTTGAAAATACTAACATAGAATGCAGAAAAGATACTTGAGCCTTTAAAAGTTAGATCAGCACCAATGGATTAATGAATCTTGCATACAATGAACATTGTGACATTTGACTATAATACTGAATCGTGGGTAGGAGAAACAATTTCCAAATGTATGAGAAGACATCAAAATGACAAATGGTTTAATAATGGTAGAATGGGACATCTGAGAAGGGATTGTAGACAAGGAATTTCTAGAAATAATGTCTCCTCTGTGAGTGACAAAAATAGAAGGTATCAATCTTCTGAATTATGTAGAAGGTATGGCAAGGGATGACATTGGACCAATGAATACAGATCAACAAAAGACAGACAACACAATACAATAGTATGAGAAAACTCTTTGGCAGGGGCTCTCACAGACACCCAAATCAAAAGACGTCCAGTCATTCCTAGTCACTGTGAAGTACATGTTTTAACAGGAAAATTAAGAAATTTAGTACCTTCTGTAAAAAAAACCTACTGTTCTGGATGATGTAATAAACATGGAGGATGAATCAAAAATTCTAATAGGAAATAAGGAATGTATATTCTGGCAGACTTCTATAAATGATCAAAAATGAAAACTACAAGTGCATATCAATGGCATTGCAATTGTGGGTTTGATAGACACGGATGCAGACTTGATTATCATTACTCCACAATCTTGGAATCCAAATTGGTCTCTTCAAGAGGCAGGTGTTCAATTCCTAGCAATTGAAACCCCATCTCATGTGAAACAAAGCAATAAATATGTTGAATGAATATGCCAATAACAGAGAGGAAGGCTGAGGCCATATGTGGCTAATATTGCAGTGAATTTATGGGGTCATGAGATAATGCTGCAAATAAATACACAGATAAATATTTCTACAGGCCCAGAAAGTCATATTTCTGGGAAGAATATTATAAGGTACTGTACACAAAGGTCAAAAGCAATTCAGGCTGTACAAGAACACAAAACAACTAGCAAATCTTTTAGAGGTACCAACGGCCCTACTTTTAAAGTGATTAAGTGAGAAACCAATATGAGTTTTTTTAAAAAATGGCCTCTGACAGAAGACAAATTGCAGGCTTTAGAACAGCTGATACAGGAGCAACTAAATGCTCACCACATTGACGAATCAACCAGCCCTTGGAATTATCCTGTATTTGTTGTTAAAAAAAATCTGGTAAATGGAGAATGGTGACAGATCTAAGAGCTGTCAATAAGGTAATTGAACCTATGGATTGTCTACAATCTGGAATTCCTCTGCCTTCTCTATTACCAAAAGGATGGCCTCTTATAGTTATTGATTTAAAAGATTATTTCTTCAATAAAACTTTACAAGAAAAGGACAGAGGAAAATTTTCCTTCACAATGCCTACTTTTAACAATTCTCAGCTCTCTAGTAGATACCAGTGGATTATCCTCCCACAGGGAATGCTAAATATCTTGACCCTGTGCCAATACTTTATAAATCAGCCACTGGAAATACTATGTAAACAATTCCCTAAATTTATAATTTACCATTACGTGAATGACATTTTGCTACCTGATTCAAATGTAGAAACATTAGAAAGAATGTTTGAAGAAGTAAAGAAAGTTTTGCCAAAATGGGGATTACAAATTGCTCCTTAAAATATACAGAGATTCTGTCAATTACATAGGTTATAAAATAGGTTTACAGAAACTTAGGACACAATAGGCACAAATTAGGAGAGACCAATTTCAGATTCTGAATGGCTTTCAAAGATTGTTAAAAGACATTTACAGTTTTTGACCAGCTGTTGGAATAACACCTTATCTGTTAGTTCATTTTAGCAAATCCTTAGGTAGTGGCAAAGCTGAAGCTGAAAAGGAATTGATTATCATTTAGAAAAAACTACAGGAGGCACATGTGGATAGAGTGAATACAAATCTTAATTGCTTTCTTGTCATATTACCTTCCAGAATTTCCACCACAGGAATTTTTTTTTAAAAAAGGAAGATATTATCTTATAATGGATCTTTTTACTACATAAACCAAGTAAAATTAAAAACTTATGTGAAAAGTCTCTCTGTATTAATCATAAAAGGAAAATTGGTACCTCCTCAATTAGCAAGAATAGACCCAACAGAGATTATAGTACCTTTTACTACTGATGATATTGAAAAATTATGGAAATGCAATGAATCTTGACAAAGATCTTGTGTTAATTTTTTTAGGAGAGATTAATAGCAATCTTCCTGAAAGTATACTCATAGGAATGAAATCTGGCAGATGGATGTGTTCCATTTTGCAGATTTGGGGAAATTAAAATATGCACACCATACCATTAATACTTATTCCAGTTTTTAACAGGCAACTGCTTTGAGCTCAGAAAAGCCTGATTCAGCAATGACATATTTATTAGAAGTTATGGACGTCATGGGTATATATGCACAAATAAAGACAGACAATGGTCCAGCACATGTCTCTAAGGAAATGAAACAGTTTTTTGCCTGTTAGAATATAAAGCATATTCCAGGTATACCAAAGAATCCTACAGGTCAGGCAGTTATACAAAGATCAAATCAAACTATAAAAGATATACTATTCAAACAGAAAGAGGTGGAAAATACCCCTAAGAAATAGACTACATTATTAAACTTGAATTTTCTTAATGGTAATGAGAAAGGAAAAGCAGCAGCAGAAAAACATTTGATAGTAGAAAAATCTTCTGAATTAAATCAGTCAGTATATTTCAAAGATGTATTCAACACACAATAGAAACCAAGAGATGTGCTATATTGGGGAAGGGATTTTGCTCTTGTTTCCACAAGTGTCCATAGCTTTTCTTCTTAATAAAGATTCAGTTTGAAAAAAGAGAAACCTCTTGAGAAAGAGAATGATGACTCCTCTACCGAGGTGACAACCATACAGGTGGTAAGGAAACTTCATAAGGCTTGGAGCAGGGTTCTAGTCTTGTCTTTACAGCAAAATACTCATCTTCAAAAAAATCAAGAGACCCTGGATATCTAAATGCCTAAAGAGAAAAATATAAGATCCCCAAGCAAAGAGAATTATGGCTTATGAGGACAGATCATCTTCAGCAAGAATCACCACCTACTATAATAATAGCAATGACTCAAAATCAAAGCTGGCTTTGGAGTTGGACTTTGTTTGTTTGGTTCTGTTTTCATCTTAATCTATGGTTGTTGTTTAAAGAAAAATTTAGAGTTTCTGTCTCATGTCAGAAACCATCTGGTATGGGACAGAAAGAAGAAAGAATTTAGAAAAAAATACTTTCTTCATACCTATTTTTCTCTCTATTGTACCTTTCATTGAATATATACTTGTATAAACAATGTTTAAGTGTTCCACAATGAACAATGAATTTTTCTGCAGTAATATTTGTAGTTTCCCGGGAGAAGATGGGGCCTCATACCAATGACTCCACCTGGTTGATATGACATCATGATGCTGATAGTGCTACGATAAGACCTATTTTAAGTACCAGCTGCTCAAGATGGCTCCAACTTAGCTGAAATTGTATATCTTTTTACAATGGTCTATTCAGACCTCCAATAGGATTCCCAGAAAAATCTTTCCAAATATTCAGAGACTTTTTGCAATTATACCAGACAGTAATCTTGGAACTTAACCATCATTTTACTTTCACAGGATTGCACAGAAAAGACATAGCCACTGTGACAGCTGGAAGTAATTCTAGAAGATGACATCCCCTCTCCCAACAAAGTTTTTCCTCAGGGTTAGGGAAATCAATTTGGGATTGATTATAACTGGTAGAGGGTTGGGGGTTGAGGTGGAAATTTTTAAATCATGATTTGAGTATTATAAAAAGAGCACTGGCTTTGCAATAAAGTATGCAGTTGTATCTCCTACTCTGCATCCCCTGTGTCCTGATATCTGCAGCATTACCCAGGGTCATCCATAAGCAAGGAGGTTGGGGAAGGGTCCCCAACAGGTAGCTGTGCCCACAAATACATAGACAATAGATAATCCCACACCAACAAAATCCAAATAAAGATAGCAAATATACAATACAACTACCAGCAGTAAAACCAAAAATAACAGGTACTAACAATGATTGTTTATTAATAACTCTTAATATCAATGGTATCAAAATAGACTTCAAACAAAAACTAATCAAAAGAGATGAATAAGGGCATTTAATATTTGTCTCAGAAAAAATCCATCGAGATGAAGTCTCAATCCTGAACATCTAGGCTCCAGATACAAGAGCACACACATTTGTGAAAGAGACATTAATGCTGAGTAGTATTTTAATGAACCGATAGTTCATAATCCTAGAGAAGCTAAGTAATAAGGTGAACCCAAAGCAAAACATACATAGATCCACCTGGAAATTGAAAATATAAAGAGCAATTGAAAAAACTGCATGGGGTGGGGGGAGAAGGAAGGGTAGAAGGGGAAGAGGAGGAGGAAAGGGGAGGGGTGAGGAGAACTTGAGGGAATAGGATAGTTGAGATGGAGGAAGGACAGAGATGAGAGCAAGTCACATGGCTAACACAGACAATAATTATGGGTTACTGTAAAATATAAGAATTAGTTAATAAGATGCCTGAGCTAATAGGCCAACCAGTTTATAATTAATGGAGACCCCTGTGTGTCTTTTTTGGGGGGGGGGGTTGAATGGCTGTAGGATTGGGAAGGACAAAAATTACAATCAACATAAACCTATAAACCCTAAGTAAATAAAAGAAGACATCCAAAGACTCCCAATAAAAAAAATCAGGGTCATATGGTTTCAGACCAGAATTCTACCTGAATATCATAGAAGAGATAATAACAACACTCCTCAAATTGTTTCACACAATAAAAACAGAGAGGACACTGACAAACACTTTTTAAGAAGTGACAGTTACCCTGGTACCCAACCCACACAAAGATGAAGTTAAGAAAGAGAATTACAGACCAATCCCACTCTTGAACATTGACACAAAAATATTCAATAAAATAATGGCAAAGCAAATCCAAAAACACATCAAAAATAACATCCACAATGATTAGATTGGCCTTATTTCAGAGATGCAGGGCTGGATCAACATACAAAAATCTGTCAATGTAATCCATCCTCAAACAAATTGAAAGAAAAAAAAGCATATACTCATCTCATTAAGTGCGTAAAAAGCCTTTGACAAAATCCAACAACACCTCATAATAAAGTCTGGGAAAGAGCAGGGATACAAGGAACATATCATAAACTTTTTACGGCCCAGTAAGCCTCTCCACCAACACAATGATGTAAATCAAACTAAATCAAACTGAATTAGAAAATGCCCAGGTTTAATGGATTCCAGTGCTCCTCGGTGACCCTTCAGAAAAACCACAGAGAGAGGAAAGGGGATCCAAAAAGACCACATGCTTTCTGGGAGACACAGTATACATAGCCTGTGGAAGTGGTCTTGACCCTCTCTGGGAAGGGGTCACTGTTTGGAGGGCTTTCTCAGAGGTGGAGTCTGAACTATGGCAACTCCCAGGAGAGGGAGGGACCTTGGAATGGAACTTTGTACCAAACATTCTGGACTTCTTGGATATATGGATGTCAAGGAGCTGGAATGACACCTGGACATTTCAGACTCTTTGGCTATGGGGTGCCAGGGGGCTGTGATGACACTTCTAACCAAACACATATCAATATAATAAAGGCAATAAACAGCAAGCCAATAAACAGCAAGCCAACATCAAACTAAATGAAAAGAAACTCAAAGTGATTCCACAAATACCAGGACTAAACAAGGCTGTTCACTCTCTCTTGTTCACTCTCTATATATCTATTTAATATAGTACTCAGAGTTATAGCTGGAGTAATAAGACAACAAAAGGAGATCAAGGAAAACAATTTGGAATAGAAAAAGTCAAACTTTCACTATTGCAGATGATATCTCAGTTTACGTAAGTGACTCAAAAAACTCTGCTGGGGAACTTCTACATCTGATAAACATCTACAGTCATGTGGCAGGATACAAGACTAACTCCAAAATAATTAGTAGCTCTCCTATATACAGATAATAACTGGGCTGAGAAAGAAATCAGAGTAATATTACCCTTCGCAATAGTCACAGACAACATAAAATATCTTGTGGTAACTCTAACCAAGCAAATGAAAGACCTGTATGATAAGAACTTTAAGACTTTAAAAAAAAAAACTGAAAAAAGATATCAGAAAATAGAATGATCTTTTATGCTCTTGGATAGGTAGGATCAACACAGTAAAAATGGCAATCTTATCCAAAGCAATCTACTGATTCAATGCAATCCCCATCAAAATTCTACCACAATCCTTCGCAGATCTTGAAGGAATAATACTCAACTTCATATGGACAAATAAAAATTGATAACAAAATCAATCCTGTATAAGAAAGAAACTTCCAGAGACATCACCATCCCTGACTTTAAGCTCTATTATAGAGCTATAGTACTGAAAACTTTTGTATTGGTCCAAAAACAGACAGGTGTACCAATGGAATCAAACTGAATCCACACACCTATGAACACTTTGATTTTTAACAAAGAAGCTAAAATTATATAATGATAAAATAAAGCATCTTCAAAAAATGGTACTGGCATAAATAGATGTTAACATCTACAATAATGCAAATAGATCCATATCTATACCTATTCCCATGCGGAAAATTCAAGTGCCACATGCAACCTGAAAGAAGAAAAAGTAGGAAGTAGCCTTGAACACACTGGTCCAGGCAATCACTTTCTGAATATGACACCAGCAGCACAGACACTGATATTGACAATTAATAAATGGAACCTCCTAAAACTGAAAAGCTTTTGTAAGGCAAAGGACTCAATCAACAAACTCAAGAAATTTCATATCAAAATATAAAATAATCCAATTAACAAATGGGGTACAGATCTAAACATACTTATCAAAAAAGGAATCTCAAATGGCCAAAACACACTTAAGAAACTGCTCGATATTCTTAGCCATTAGGGAAATGCAAATCAAAACAACTCTGAGATAACTCTGACACCTGTCAGAAGGGCTAAGACTGAAAGCACTAATGAAAGCTTATGATCGAGAGGATGCAGAGCAAGGGGAACACTCTTCCATTACTGGAGGGAATGAAAACTTGTAAAGCCACTTTGGAAATCAGTATGGCAGTTTCTCAGAGAACTGGGAATCAATCTACCTCAAGATCCAGCAATATTACTCCTTAATAATAAAGGATTAATAATGCACATTAATACTACAAGGTCTGTGCTCAACTATGCTCATAGCAACATTATTCATAATAGCCAGAACCCAGAACAACCTAGATGCTCTTCAATCAAAGAGTGGATAAAGAAAATGTGGTATATACACAATGGAGTACTACTCAGTGGTAAAAAACGATGACATCTTGAAATTTGCAGGCAAATGGATGGAATGAGAAAAAAAAAAAAAAACATCCTGACTGAGGTAACCCAGACACAGAAAGACAAATATGGTATGTAGTCACTCATAAATGTATATTAAACATAAAGCAAAGGATAACCAGCCTACAGTCCACAAACCCAGAGAAGACAGGAAACAAGGAGAACACCAAGAGACATATATAAATCCCCCCTGCAAGAGGAAGTAGACAATATCTCTCCTTATCTACTTGTCTACTATTAAATTGGCAGAGGGAAGGGTGGTAGGGGAATAAAGAGGGAAGAAGGGTGGTGGGGAGAGCATGAGAGATCAGAAAGTTCAAGTTGAATGGAAAACAGAGAGGGAGAGCAAGAAAAGAGATACCTTGAAAGAGAGAGCCATTACATGGTTAGTGAGAAACCAGGCACTAGGAAAATTCCCAGAAATTCACAAGGATAACCCCTGGTAAGAATTTAAACAATAGTGGAGAGGGTACCTAAACTGCCCCACCCCGTAATCAGATTGATGACTACATTAATTGTCAGCATAGAACCTTCATCCAGTAACTGATAAAAACAGATGCAGAGATTGACAGCTAAGCTGGGGAGTTCTCCTGGAGTCTGGTCATAGAGAGGGAGGAGCAATATTACTAGCAAAGGGGCCAAGACTATGATGGGGAAACCAAAAAAGAAACAACTGACCTAAGCAAGTGGGAGTTCACTGCCTCCAAAATGACAGATGGGGAACCTGCATAAGACCAATCTAGGCCCTTTGAATTTGGGTGGCAATTGGGTGGGTTGGACAGTTTGTGGGGCCTCTAGCAGTGGAACCAGTATTTATCCCTAGTGCATGAACTGGCTCTTTGGAGAGCATTACCTATGGAAGGATACTTTGCTCAGCCTAGATACAGTGGGAAGGATGTTGTTTCTGCCTCAAGTGATGTGATAGACTCTATTGACTTTTCATGGAAGCCTCACTGTCTCTGGGGTGTTGATGAGGCATGCAGTGAGAAGGTAGGGGGATCAGGAAGACAAGAGAGAGAAGGAACTGGGATTGGTATGTAAAATAAGATTGTTTTAAAAAATATAAAAGGAAAATAAACTTTTTTTCTCATTAATTTTTGCCCAATTTCATTTCAGAAGCTTAGATGACATTTTTATTACTGAGACTTTTATTCCAATTGTGATTTTATTGCTTAGTTGCATAATACTCTCAACACCAACCCACAGAAGACAACTCCTCAGTGGTAATCAAGTCCTTCTCTTTTATATATTTAACTTATGTTTTGAGCTTAATGTCCCTCAAAGCCTCCACTGGAACACAGTGAGGAATTCCCTATATGCAGAAATATATACACACCTGTTTCTTTCACATACATACTGTTATACATGTACTGTATCTATCCAGTCTTGTGAAAATATTAATACATGTAGCAATCACGCATACAGTAAGCTTACTCTTGCATAATCACTGGTGTGAACATTTTTTTAAATTATACAACAACGCTTGCATTTCTATTTAGTTTGTATGGGTTATTGATTTTGTTTTTCCAAGGATATTCACTGACTCATATCAGCACTAACTTCCACATAAAAATCTAATGCACTAAATTCATGTCCGTAGGGCTCTGAGTCATCACATATTCCCTTGGTTTATGCCAGAGTATGCCAAATGTTATGAATTAAAATGAGTCACTTGTGTGACCTTAAGTAGACTATATCTAGAGAACAGAGACTTTGTGTTGCACTGAAAAATCTGAACCTGTAACACTCCTTTACCCAGGACTGAGATGCTGCCACAGCACCAGGTGCCTAGGGACTCCTGCATTATAAGGGTTTTTAGTGTATTCCCTCACATACTCCCAGTGGGTGTTTCTGAATCTTGCCTCATATCAGTCAGAAAGCTGGAAATACTGTGAGGAATTCACCTGGGATGTGGTCCTCTCTTTCTCTCTAAAGTCCTTGAAAACATCTTCACTTCATATTTTTTTATCTTTACCTGTAGGAAATTGGTGTCTTTAATATCAGCTACTTCTCTGTAAGACTACATTTGGCCATTACTATGGTTTTCATTGTAACCATGTCTTTCTTAGCATCAACTGTGTATCTCATATATCTACCAGAGAAAATGCTTACCAATATTATTTCCCAATTCAACACTCTTATTGTTAGGAATTTTCCTAACACGAGCTCTCTGACGACACAAAAATTCCAACCAAGCCAAATGAAAACAAGTCAAATTTTAAAATATCCAGGTTTAATAGGATACCTATGCTCTCAGGTGGCCCCGAGGGAGAACCTGGAAACTGCAAATGCGACCACAGAGTGGGGGAGATAGACCATGAGGGAACTTTCCAGGGAAGCAGTTTAAATAGACTGGGGAGTGGTTAAGATTTTGACAGGGTGTCTTGATCATCTTTCAGGGAGGGGTAAAGGCTTGGTGGGCACAAGCACGAGGCCTCCAAAGATGGAGGCCAAAGACTGGAACTTACACTTATAAACTTATTTTATTGACATATTATACATAGTGCTGAACGATATGAAGATAATTTCTTTAAAAGATATTATATAGTGGCATTTCATTTGTAATTTAATAAACAAAACTTGCCTGTGTTATGATTTTGATGGGGGTCCCGGTGGCTGGTCGCCAGCCATGTGTTGCATGTGTTGGTGGACTGGTCCTCCAGACAGCAAGTCCCTGGAAAGTACAAGTTCCCAGCGGTGAAGGCAGGTGGCGGGTGGGAGGCACATGGACAGACACATCGTACAAAATAGAATTGGATATTTATTAGTTGAATTATGGAGGGGAAGGAAAAAGGGAAGAAGGGGGATGTGAGAGAGAGAGAGAGAGAGAGAGAGAGAGAGAGAGAGAGAGAGAAGAGGACAAAGAGAGAGAGAAGGAGTGGGACAGGAAAGGGAACAGAGAGAGAAGCCAAGATGACAAGGAAGGCAGGGAGGGGGAGTCTGCAGGGAGTGTGCGTGACTTGGCTCTTAAAGTGACAAACAATCATCACAGCCTTAAGATTGGAAAAGTAAAGCAGCCACACTGGCCAGCCTTATAAACCAGGCAGCAATGACGTACACTTTTAATCCCAGTAACCACATTAGTTTGCCATAGAAACCAGGCAGTAGTGGTGCATGCCTTTAAATCCAGAAGTAGAGAGGATTATAAAGTGGAAGGAGACAACTCTCAGTCCCAGTCTCATTCTAAGGATTCCTGGAAGCTAGAAAGCTATTTTGGACTGAGGTTGAGGTAAGAGTCAGTGGCTAGCTATTTTACTTTTCTGATTCTCAGGCAAGCTTTACTTATTAAAATGCAAATGAAATGCCACTATAGTATTATTTAGTTTGGCCATATTTACCCTTCATTTGGTATTTCTGAGATTAGGCTACTTCAATTAATCAAATCATCTCAAATTGTATGCTTTTTACTCAAATAGTTTATTTCCTTTAATCTATATTTTTAACACCTTCCTTTCTGTCCCATGTGAGGTGTTCTCAAACGTAAAGAGTCTTCCACGATGGCAGAGAGGGGAGTAGTGTACCCATTGTTCTTAGTTTATATTTTCCTTGAAAAAATAAAAAAATCTATTTCTAGAATTTTAATGAAGGCTTACTGCTGCATTGAACAACTATAAAGGGATGGCAATAATAGAAACAGTGAAGAGAAAAAGTTGATGTCACATATTAAAAACAGACGATTAAGGAGGTAGTATAGTGCTTCATACTTGTCTTAAACTAGGATAAAGAGGTATTGATTTTTAATATGCACAGGGAAAATATTTGTAACATACAGATTCTGGAGTATTCTTTGAAGGCCCAATAGTATGTAATCATTGGAAAATCTAAAGATAGTGCCCAGGTACATGTGTACAGTCACAGTACATTGTGGAACTCAGTTGAATGTACATAATATACAGTACTTGATACTTAAATTCTCTTTCAAATCAAAGGGCAGATGCTAGCAGTCATTTTAACACCTTGCTTTGGTCACTTTAGAAGATACTTTGAAACAGTAGGAAAAGATTGTAAGTTTGAATGCAGAATGGAAAATGTGTCTAATATATAGAGCACTTTCCATGTTAACACAATAATAACTGAGCTTGACAGATATTGTGTTACACGGTTTATGTTGAAATTAACATTTTCATGGCCACAGCAAATACTTCAGGTACAATAGAGCCTGATTTGATGAATTAACATTAATTGTGAGTTCTAAAATAGCTGTGTATGTGCTAATAAAACCTGTGTTTAATATTAATGAAAGGAGTGAAAATAATGTGATAATCATTTTTAACATCCCATGACTCTTTTTTTTTATTTTAAGGGTAATCACATTTTTAAGTCTTTATTTCAATTTTTATAACATTATAATAGATTTTAAAATCATAATTACACCATTCCCACTCTCCCTTTCTTTCCTTCAATTTCACTTAGGGATTCTTTCCCACCTCTCAAATTTGTAGATTCTTTTTATTTCATTGCTATTGTGTAAATATATATTTCAGAATTGTAGAGCTGGGTTTTTTATTGGTGTTGTTTTGGTGTGAGAAAAGACATGATGTTTTTATAATGTTTTATCCTTTAGAAAAACAAATAAAAGACATGGACAAGACATTGTTTACTGATCAGTAGGAGTGATGTTGTTTTCAGTCAACAAACCTTGCTGTGTCAATAGATCTTCTCCTTTTCAGTTCCCTTGAATGCCTGCTCAGAATTGCCTCTACTTACTATTATGATACAATGCCCTGCTGATACTGATGCAATCATTACTGCCTAAAAGGAAAGCAATTGTGTTTTCAGTGCTGCCTGTTCAATTGTTTGCTTCGGAGATCCTCTGTAAGGGATATTTAAAGAATTTCTGGCTTTGGAACCTTGAAAATAATATTGAGTGATGTTATACAGTATCAACCAGTGAATTAATTTTTTTTTACTGATAATGTCCAAAATTTGAAATGATGTTTAATAAGCTTGCATTTATATGTATGGTTAAGCAATATAGATAAGTAAAGTTGATTTGCAAAATCATTTTAAGCAGGCTGAAGGATTTATTCATTCTGAAAATGCCTCTCCTCAGAGATTTCAAGGCTTATTGGGTGACATTGTCCTAAAATCCTAGATATTTAGGACATTAAAATTTAATATTGAAACACATGGAATAATAATACAGTTAAGACAGTTGTTGGGATAGTCAGCTTCCCTCTTTATAAGATTTGAGGCCTATTCTACAGGCACAGACAGATACATGTCTGCCTGAAATTAGAGAACATGATCAAAACCTATGGTCAAGGGAGTCATGGGACTTAGGGGAGAAACTACTGATATTGCTTTTCTTTTTAGCTTTTTCCTACCATAGAAAATAGATTTTTCTTATTCAACATATCCTGTTTACAGTTCCTTCTCCATCGATCCTTCCCAGATCCTTCTCCCCTCCACTCATATCCAGATCCATCCCTTTTTGTCTCTCATTAGGAAAAAAACACAGGATTTAAGATAATGATAAAATAAATTGTAAGATTAAAACAAAAACTAATACATCTTAATAAGACCAATCAAAAAAAACTGGAGAAAAAGAGCCCAAAAGAATGTACCAAAAGTGAAGAACCATTCATCTGTAAATAAGAACTTTCATGAAAACACTGAACTGTAGGATAAAAAAGAGAGAAGAAATATTTAAATTTATTCTCTCTCTCTCTCTCTCTCTCTTTCACACACACACACACACACACACACACACACACACACACACACACGCTGTAAGAACTCCTTCAGTCAGTAGCCTTTAAGTTACCAGCCAACTTAAGTGTGGCCTCATGTAGCATAAATGCCAATGTAAAGCATGCTCTTGCTCTCTATTCTGCCTGCTGGATTCATTTTCTGTTTCCCCATTTATGCAGAGGACTCTGATCTGTGAGTATACCCCTAAATAAATAACCCTTTATTATACTCAATAAATACACTCTGCGCTAGTGTGGGATATCTTTTTATGTCCTTCTTTATCTAGCTTCCATATGAATCCCAACTCCATGCCTATCAGGTGGACTGATCTGAAAAGGTCCCACACCTTGAAAGACTCCCGTGGGCGTCTTCCTTCGGGAGAGACCCCGTGCCCAAAGATCAGTCGAAAACACGCAGCCGGATGCAAACAGCAGGAGGTTTATTGGATACGCAGGTACCTGGGGGCGACAAGTCTCTCGGAGGACTTGTGCGCCTGCAGGTTGGGGGTGAGGGGTTTTTATAGGAGAGCAAAAGCGCGGGTACAGAAGCAAAAAAAGCGTGGTTACGGGGACTCATTTCATTGGTCAATTTAAATAAGGCTAAGCTGAGTGGCACATTCTTGACCTTTTACCTAAATACCAAGGAGGGGGTTGTCCAGACCCACCTGGATACCAAGGAGGGGGTTGTGCTACCTGTTTTTCTTATCTCTTTCTGCCTTCCTGGCTGGCGACCAGATGTCTGATTGCACAGCCTCTGACTCGTGATGAGCCCCGCTTTATACGTGACTCAGGCCTCGCAATCCTCTCTCTTTGTTTCTATGGCCAGTCCATAAATCCCTGTCTTGCAGCCAGATAAGGCTGTCCTTGCTCTAATCTCAGGTATCTTTGCTTAGCATTCCGGAGGTCCTGAATTTCAGAGGCCCTTAATTAAGCCTGTTATTTGCTCAGCATTCCGGAGGTCCTGAGTTAGTTATCTGTGAACCTTTGCAAAACGGTATAACTGCGGTTAAAACGAGGGGTCCTTCAACCTCTGTCTGTCTGGCTTGATTTCACCTACTAAGTAGTTTTTTCCCAAAGCCCCACCGCAGGAGAGCTAAGCATACTGACTTGGAAATTTCCAAAGCTCTCACAGGCTTCCCCCCACAACTGCCACTTTCCCTGCCATGCAGTGGCTTGTGCAGCTTTTAGTTTGTGCTCCCTGCTCATGACCTCTATGCTCTTTGCTTTATGTTTAAAATTGATTTAATTGTCTTAATATGCCAAGCAAAGCATATTTGCCAGTATTTAACTAGGCACCAAAGTGGGGAACCAAATCATCAGAGGACTGTTTGTGATGCCACTGCCAGTCTCATTTCTTTGCCATGCAGCTGCAACTGTAAAACCTGCTGGACAATAAAGATTATTACATCTACAACAATTTGCCAAAATATCATAGCAAAGGCAACTATTTGATTAATAAATAAATCAATAAATGCAAAGATATATAATTGCGGACAATTTTCCCATGCAGAAATTTAATAACCTTTTTACTTAAACTATGAACTGTATTCTGCAAAACATATATGATTTTTTCTGATAAATCCACTTATTAGATTCTGGGATTAAGTTTTCTTCTTCATATTATATCCTTAAGAAAATATCTTGATAACAGAGCCAAGAATGAGATGCTTTTAGAAATGATACAATCTTTACAGAATAATAATGAACAGCTAACTGCTCATTAATACCATTGAAATCAAAAGTTACATGAAAAAATTAATACTATTGAAAAGTAGATTATTAATTTGACAGACAAAATTCAATCCATGTCAAAGGGTACTGAGAAATTATCTGAAAGGATTCATACTGTTGAATTTGACAATCAAAATCTGTTAAAAATTCATGATAGATTAGCAGATAGAGTATTTCTACAGGAAGGCAATCTGCATACTATCCAGATAATGTTCAAGGATGAGATGTTATATTTAAAAGAAAAACTTGGAATCACATGTGCAGAATAAGGACCAGAAGTTAGGTGACTCAATGAAATTACTAGAAATACATAAAGTCCAGGACATTCAAGCTTTACAATAGACACTAGTAAAAATATTTGAAACAATAGACAGAATTTTTAGAGCTGATGAGTAGGGAAAGAAGGTACAAGGACAGGATTGCATTAACATTGCCAATACCTGTCAGAAATGACTTACCCAAGGTTTTCACTTCTTACCTTGTAATCAACTCTGAAAAAGAATCAAGTTCTAAGCACCCAAAAGGATCCACAGAATGTAGATGAAGACCTATAGAAATGAATGATCTAAAACAAATTAAGTAAGCAATAGTATCTTGTGGCTTGCATTTAGCATTTGTTAGGGAGATGGTAAAGACATGGACTTCTTGCAATAAGGCTCTCACACATGTTGACTTCAATTAGTTTCAGCAGTCCTGAATGATAGACCACAACTACTGTAGAAATATTATGTGCAAAAAGAGGCAAAAATTATAGAAGTACAGGTAAAAGCAAAAGGACTTGAGGCTTCCCAAGATCAATTTCTTGGTGAAGGCACTTATGCTGATCCATAGGCTGATGCTCTTTACAATGAACATATCTTGTCCCTATGCCACAAAGCAGCCTTAAATAGTTGTAACAGAATTCAAGAACTAAGAAAACAAATTGAATCATATACCAAGGTTAAACAGGGCCAGAGAGAAAACTTTAATGATGTTTTACAAAGATTAACTAAGGCTGTACAAATAAATGTAACATACCCAGAAACTAGACCAGTACTTATTGAATCTCTGGCTTTTGAACATGCCAACATAGAATGCAAAAAAGATAATTGAACCTTTAAAGAAGAGATTAGCACCAATGGATGAATGTATCTTGCACACAATGAACACTGAGACATTTGACTATAACACTAAGACTTGGGTAAGAGAAACAATTTCCAAATGTGCAGCATGAGGGCCTGCTTGTTGGGGTATCTGTCCCACCCGGTATCCCACAACCAGCAAGTCCCAGAGAAAATCAATCACACAGAGATCTCTATAAGTTATAAAGCTGATTGGTCCATTAGGTCAGGCTACTTATTAGTTCTTATGACTTATCTTAACCCATAATCATTATCTATGTTAGCCATATGGCTTGGTACCTTTTTCAGCTGTCAGCTTACATGTTGCTTCTTCGGTGGTCTGCGCAGGAATGGCGGATGGAACTTCCTGCTTCCCTAGCCTTCTCCTATTCTCGTTGCCCCGCCTCTACTTCCTGTCTTGTTGACCCGCCTATACTTCCTGCCTGACCAATCAGCATTTTATTAAAATACATGATTGACAGAATACAGATAATTCTCCCTTACCACAAATGTATGAGGAGACATCAAAATGCCAAATATTTTAATTGTGGTAGAATAGGACATCTAAGAAGGGATTGTAGATAAGGAATTTCTAGAAATAATGCCTCCTCTGTGAATGGCAAAAAATAAAAGTAATCTTTCTGGATTATGCAAAATGTATGGCAAAGTAGACATTGTACCAATGATTGCAGGTCAACAAAAGATAGACAAGGCAACCTGATATAATCAGGAAACTCCTTGGGAAGCCTCTCTGAAGCCCCCAAGTGAAAAGTGGTTCAATCATTCCCAGTCACTGTGTAAGACATGTCTCACCCGGAAAATAAAAAAAAAAAATCTGGTGCCTGCTATGAAAAAAGAAAACATATTGTTCTGGATTATGGAATAAACATGGAAGATGAATCAAATATTTCAGTCAGAAATAGGAAACATATATACTGTCAGACTTCTATAAATGATCAAAGACACAAAGACAATAGCTTAGATCTATTATATTATATAATGCTATTATAAAGAGCATTATAATTGTAGAATTGGTAGATACTGATGCAAACATGATCATCATTACTTCAAAATCTTGATATTCAAGTTGGCTTCTTTAAGAAGCAGATGTTCAAATCCTAGGAATTGGAACCCTATCTCAAATTAAACAAAGCACAAGATGGGTTGAATTCATAGGGCCAAAAGGACAGAGGGAAGGCTAAATGTGGAAAATATCACTGTGAATTTATGAGGTTGTTATCTGCTGCACCAATGGAATATCAAGATTAACATTCCTGCAGTCCAAGAAACTCATATTTCTGGGATGAATATTATAAATCACTATACACAAAGGTTACCAGGCATTTATGCTTTACAAGAACACAAAGCAACTAGCAAACCTTTAGAGGTACTAACCAACCCTACCTTTAAAATGGTCAACTGAGAAACCAATATGGTTAAAAAATGGCCTTTGACAGACGATAAATTGCAGATTTATCACAGCTGGTACAGAAGCACTAGATGCTCACCATATTGAAGAATCAGCCAGCCCTTGAAGTTCTCTTGTATTTGTTTTTAAAAGAATTCTGGTACATGGAGAATGGTGACAGATCTAAGAGCTGTCAACAAGGCAATTGAACCTATGGGAGGTCAACAATCTGGAATTTCTCTGCCTCTTCTATTACCAAAAAGATGGCCTCTTATAGTTATTGGTTTAAAAGATTATTTCTTCACTAAAACTTTACAAGAAAAGGACAGAGAAAATTTTTCTTCACAATGCCTACTTATAATAACTCTCAGCCTATTAGTAGATACCAGTGGATGATCCACTCACAGGGAATGGTAAATATCTCAACCCTGTGCCAATACTTTGCAGGTCAGCCATTGAAAATAATATGTAAACAATTCCCTAAATCTATAACTTACCACTACATGGATGACATTTTGATTCAAATCTGATTCAAATGTAGATGCTTGAAAATGAATATTTGATGAAGTAAAGAAAGTTTTGCCAAAATAGGAATTACAAATTGCTCCTGAAAAAAATGCAGAGGAGATTCTGTCAAATACCTAAGTTATAAAATAGGTTTAGAGAAAATTAGAACACAAAAGGCACAAATTCCGAGAGACCAATTGAGGACTTTGAATGACTTTCAAAGATTGTTAAGAGACACTACCAGTCTATGATCAGCTATGGGGTAACATCCGATTTAATAGTTCATTGAAATAAAACCTTAGATGGTGACAACGACTTAAATAGTCCCAGGGAATTAACAGTTGAAACTGAATAGGAATTAATTGTCATTGAAGAAAAACGACAGAAAGTACACGTAGAAAGGTGAACACAATTCTTAATTGCATTCTAGTTGCATTGTCTTCCATAATTTCCCCTACAGGAATTTTAATGCAGAGGGAAGTTATTATCTTAGAATGAATCTTGTGAACACGTAAACCAAGTGAAAAATTAAAAACTTATTTGGAAAAGATCTCTGAATTAATTATAAAAATAAAATTGTGATTTGTCAACTAGCAGGAATAGACTCAGAAAAGATTATAGTGCCTTTTAATAATAATAAACTTTAAAAAAATATGGGAAGACAATGAACCTTTGCAAGAGCTTGGGCTAATAATTTTAGTAGACATTAATAGCAATTATCCCAAAATTGTTAGAATTACCCATATAAAGAGAACTACTTGTATCTTTCCTTGCATTGTACCTGATATACCAAAATCCGGAGTCCATACATTCTATACTTATGCACATAAGTCAGGAAATGCAAGTTACAAATCAAAAGTGTTAAGTAAGGTGGAAAATAGTCCTTATAATTCTGTACAAAAGACAGAATTATATGCTATTCATATGGTACTTAGCAATTTTAAAGAACCTCTTAATATAATTGCTGATTTGTAATATGCAGAAAGAGTTGTCTTGCATATTGAAATTGCTGAATTTATACCAGATGCTACATTATTGACTTCATTATTCATACAGGTTCAGGTATAATCAGGAATAGGCTTTGTCCCATATGCATCACACACATCTGAACCCATATAGGTCTGCCAGGTCCTCTAGCAGAAGGTAATGCAACAATTGACTAATTATTGATTGGGAGTGTCCTTAAGGCTTCAGAATTTCATAAGAAACATCATGTCAATAGCAAAGGCTAAAGGAAAGACTTCTCTATTACATGGCAACAAGTTAAGAAGATTATGAAGAGATGCCCTATTTGCTCTTTCTATAACCAAGCACTGCTACCTGCAAGGAATAATCCAAAGGGTACTCAAAGAAATGAAATATGGCAGATGGATATGTTCCACATTGCTGATTTTGGAAAATTAAAATATGTGCACCATACCATTAATATTTATTCAGATTTTCAATGGGCAACTGCTTTCACCTCAGAAAAGGGTGATTCAGTAATCAAACATTTGTTAGAAGTTATGGCCATCATGGGTACACCTGCACAAATAAAGACAGATAATGGTCAAGCATATGTCTCTAAGAAAATGAAACAGATTTTGCTCATTATAATATAAAGCCTATTACAGGTATACCAAAAAATCATACAGGTCAGGCAGTTATAGAAAGATCAAATTGAACTATAAAGCTTACATTAAACAATCAGAAAGGGATGGAAAATATCCCCAGAAATAGATTGTATAATGCTTTATTAATCTTGAATTTTAAGGAGAAAAGAAAAACAGCAGCAGAAAAGCATTGGATAATAGAAAAAGCTTCTGAATTAAACCAGCTGGTTTATTTCAAGATATGTTGACCTCACAATGGAAACCAGGAGGTATGCTATACTGGGGAAGGGGTTTTGCTCTTGTTTCCACGGGAGAAAAAAAAAACTATGGATACCATCAAAATTAATAAAGATTCAGTTTGAAAAAGAGAAAACTCTTGAGAAAAAGAAATGATGGCTCTTCCACAGAGGTGGTAACCATACAGGTGATAAGGAAACCTCATAAGTATTGGGGCAGGGTTCTGTTTTTGTCTTTGCAGGAAAATACTCATCTTCAAAATGTCAATAGACTTTGGACATGTAAATACCTAAAGAGGAAAAGATTACTAACCAGATAGAATTATCAATCAAAGAGAATTTTGACTTATAAGCTTATGAGACAGGTCATCTGAGGGTAAGAATCACTGAATACATATTTATATTGATTGATCATGCTATAAAGTCCCATATATTGTACCTTTCATTGAATATTATTTGTATATGATTCAGGGCTGATCTGTTTGTATTGAAATTAAGGCACTCATATTCTTTCAGAAGACATTAATTACCTATACTCTTGTTTATAGGTGAAACCATGTGATTTACTTTTCCCCTTCACATATTAGCATGTCTATTGCTATTCTCATTTACAGTGCTGTTCACACAGGTTTTTGTGAAGAAATTGACTCCTTGGTATTCTGGATCTTATAATCTATTCTTGCCCTCTTGTCTGGTGGTCCTTGAACCATAGATGCATGAGCTATGTGGTAGATGTTACCTCTGGAGCTGATCTCACCTAGATCAACTGTTACACATAAAAGTGAATGTGTACAGATATGTCTATAACTTAAATAAAGTTGAGGCACATGATCTGACAAAGCTTCAAATAAGAACCATAGACTATGGTTATGGGTCAAGGCCAGTTCAGGCCCCCTCTCCTCTGCTGTCCAGGGAACAATCTGCAGATCTCTCCTTGGACCTGCGAACCCCTCTAGATTCAAGTATCTTGCAAACCTTAAAATGGCATCCTTAGTTGAGATATATACTTCTCTGCTCCCATATCCATCCTTCTTCCCTCCCCCCATCCCATTCCCCCAAACTTTCCCCAATCCTCCCCTACTCCCTTCTCTCTAACCGTCTCCCCTTCCTTACACACACACACACACACACACACACACACACACACACACACACACACACACGTGCACCCAAGGTTGCCTGGCAATCTTGTCTACTTCCAATATCCAGGAGGATAACTATATGATTTTCTTCAGGTTCACCTTCTTATTTAGCTTCTCGAGGATCACGAATTATAGGCTCAAAGATCTTTAATTATGGCGAGAATCCACTTATGAGTGAGTACGTACCATATTCCTCTTTTTGGGTCTGGGTTACCTCACTCAGTAAAGCGTTTTCTTTCTCCATCCATTTGCATGCAAAATTCAAGATGTCATTGGTTTATACCGCTGAGTAAAACTCTAATGTGTATATGTTCCACACCTTCTTTAACCATTCTTCTATTCAGGGGCACCTAGGTTGTTTCCAGGTTCTGGCTATTACAAATAGTGCTGCTATGAACATGGTTGAACAAATGCTTTTGTGGTCCATAACCATACTGACGAATATTTTGTATATCACCATAGAACCTTCATCTGGCGATGGATGGAGATAGAGACAGAGAGTCACATTGGAACACTGGACTTAACTCCCTAGGTCCAAATGAGAAGCAGAAGGATGGAGAACGTGAACAAGGAAGTCAGAATCAGAGGGAACCTTCATCCGATGATGGAAGGAGATTGAAACAGAGACCCACATTGGAGCACTGGACTGAGCCTCCAAGGTCCAAATGAGGAGCAGACGGAGGGAGAATATGAACAAGGAATTCAGGACCACGAGGGGTACGTTCACCCTCTGATATAAGGGGACTGATCTAATGAGAGCTCACCAAGGCCAGCTGGACTGGGACTGAAAGAGTATGCGATCAATCCGGATTCTCTGAATGTGGCTGACACGGGGACTGTCTGAGAAGCCATTGATAATGCCACTGGGACCTGTTTCCTCTGCATGTACTGGCTTTTTGGGATTCTAGTCTGTTTGGATGCTCAGCTTCCTAGACCTGGAGGGAGGGGAGAGGACTTGACTTTCTCACAGGGCAGGAAACCCTGACTGCTCTTAGGACTGGAGAGGGAGGAGGAGAGGGAGTGGGGGGAGTGGGAGGATATTGGTAGGAGGGACGGAAGTGGAAATTTTTATAAATTAATAACTAAAAAAATAACCATAGACTAACCAAAACCCTATTACCAATCAGGGGAAACTTCTTTTCACGTGGTTGGTTAGAACACTATAAATGACTATCAAAAAAAACTTAGGCTGTTGCTGTGACCTTTGGATGCCTCTCAGGCATAGAGCTTAAACCCCTGTTGTCAAATAAACCTCATATTTAGGACACAAGACTCAAATAATTGGAACTAGATCTAATCTGGAAACTTTACTCCTATGGTCTAGTTTCCATAATACCAGAAATCACTATGTAAACTGCTACGATAGGGGAGCAATTAATAATCCTTCTCTTCTAGAAATCATATGCTTCTCTGTGAAAAAAAATCACTCTGATCACAGAGATTAATAAGCAAAATCTCTTATCTGTCTCTTATCTGTCTCTGGTGAATACTCAATGAAGATCAGGCTTCAAAAAAAGATTTTACTACCTTACTTACACCTTAGATTTATGTATTCAACATACATTGTCATTCTTAAATCTCTTTTAAGGGCAGGCACCTGTTTATACTCCAACAACTTAAGTCTGCAAGTCTAACCACTTAGGCAGAGGGGAGATTTACACAACAAAGACCCTGCAGAATTGTCTCTTAAGTGCACCAGTGTTATTCTTTTGAAATAGCTGTTACTCAAGTTCATCTCATCCACCTGGAAGCCTTTTATTGTTCCTGATAAGAGCACAAAGGACTTAAGGGCAGACCAGGACTTAGTGGTGGTTGAGACCTGTGCTGCCTGAATTTGAGCCACCACTTAGAGGCATGTTCTTTGATATGGAGATGGGCTTTATGTAAGTTGGAGTTGTCTTCTTTTGTTATTGGAATGGAGTCTATTTGGGGTGAATAAGCATTAGCAGAAACTTTTTCAATCACCCTAACTACAATTTCTATCAGGTCTTTTAAAGGCATTACTTATGCAGTCATATCTGAGGCAGTGCTCCTTGAGCAAAATTCTACTCTATAATACATAGTAAATAATGGTATTCTTTAATCATAATCTAGTTGGTTAATAAGCCCTTCATAGCATCAATTTTACTACTTCAGGTTTCTGCTTTATCACTCTTACACTAGTTGTGATACCTACAAGCAACCGAAATGACAAGCACACCAAAGTGTTCTTAAAGTAATAATAAGTGGAAGTCACATATTGATGGTAACCAACAGCTCTCTGGTTGGAATGAAGGCCTACTCAAAAGAAGAGAAACCATGCCTGATAATAGGAAACTACAATGACTAGTGGTGTCATGAATTTTTAGAAGAGATTCTATTACTATTAACAACTTTGCCGGACTAATAACGTTCTTAAGTATACTATAAATCTTATTCTTATACTCAAAGTATAGCTATCACCCTTCATCAAAGAAACTTCTCTCAACAAGTAGAGACTGTCACAGAAAATTGCAACTGATATATAGCACAGTTTGTCTGTTTTGAGGGCAGTAATTATGCACTACCTTTTAATTCCTCAGTAGTACATTTACATGAAGAGACTTTGGTAGTTTTTTAAGAAGAAACATCTTTGTTTGGTCAAGAAAAATAATCAATAATTTCTTAGATTAGGATTATGAATTTTATTGACTCTTCTTCCAAAGTCAATATGAAGAACAATCTATGAGAGACTACATGAGTTTCCAAAGAATTATAAAGGAAAAATGATCAAAGTTTTATGAAATGACTGAATTTTCTTTGTAATGATCAGAAGGAATAATGCTGAGAATCTGGCAAGAAGTTCACAACTTGCCTGTCAGTTAAGTGAAACAAGGTTATTTTCCTTTCTTTCATGATTTTAATCCTTCCTGAAGATAATATGTAAGTCGTCAGGGGTCTTTTCCTGTCTTTCTATACTTTGGTATCTTTGTTTCATAAAAGTTGTCAGAGGCAGAAAATAATCAAGACAAGCTCTAAGATCCAGGATTCTCACAAATAAAATTTCTAACAAAATATTAACTTTAGATAAAACTGAAAGGGTATATTAAATATGAAACTAGAAAAAGTTTCAAATAAAACTGTGTTGAAAAATTGTTGAGTTATTAAATCAAAATTACTGATAGAGCATCAGATATTTAATGGGACCATAATGGTACAATTTTAGATTTAGATTGCCCCACCACTGTTAATTTTAGACAGTTTGTAAAGGTAATAAAACAGAAATTATTCTGTTTATTTTGGATTGTAACTGAAAAATAATTGAAAAAATTTATATAATATTTTAAATTAGGAATTAAATGAAAACCCTAGCAAAGTCTTTTTTTTTTAAAGCACCCCTATGTTGTGTACATAAGTGAAAATTACTGGTCTAGGATACAGCTTAGTGGAAAAGCATTTGGCACACAAGATTGACCTTGTGTGCTAACAGCCAAAAACACCATTCTAAATGACATACTTCAAGCATCTGCAATCCCAACATGCACTTAATGAGAGATGGGCAGAAGAAAGAGCAGTCAGTCTCTTAAAGCTCTTGGGTCAGCAAGGCTGTGTTACTCAAAAACACATTACTAGGGCAATAGTATTACTAGGACAATAGTAGGGCAAAAATAATCTGAATGAGAAATGAGGAAATTCTTATTAGCAATGAGAGTATAACGAAGGAAGAAAGGAGGGTAAAATAAAAGTAAGGATGCCTGAAAAAGTCATAAGGAGTCATATTAAGTACATATTATTAAGTATCTACTTCAAAACATTATAATGTATAAAAGTCTGTATATACAATATAAGCATATAGTTTAAAGGAAAAAAATTCATCTGAGTTGACAATGCTTCCTACAAGAGCTAAAGGTCACCTAACAAAACCACAATGCCTGGCATAAGAAGTCCTCTTTTGAGTTGATGGTCAGATTGTCCAAGAGCCTCTCAAAACATGCAGCCTATTGCTACTGCCCTTGGACATCACCAAAGATAAAATGTAAGTCCCTATAGTTAAGGACTCAGGCAACAGACCATAGACCCAGAGGCCCCTGATCTGGAATTGGCTTGAATCCCTCCTTCCTCTGAAAAAGTTTTCATGGCAGATTCTTTTCTTGACACCAGAAGGTACCATGCATGTTTCCAAAGGAATGAAGAAACCAACAATCCTACTTAATCCTTACACTTAAGAATCACAAGAATAACCAGTATAGACTGATAGCCCTAAGGGTACTGTAGGAGTATACATACCTTCACAGTAACCAACAGCACTCTAATTGGACTTAAGACCTACTGGACCAGAAGGAATCATGTGTGATATGAGAAACATAGCTGAATAACTAGGGCTACTAATGTCATGGATCTTGAAGAAGAATTTGCAATAACCAATTGACTAAATAAACATAGTCCCTCACTATAATTTAAACATTTGTCCTTGTATTTACAGATAAGTGTAGTCATCATGTCTCAATAGGGACAATTAGAGAGAGTCACAACTGATGAAAATGCAGTTTGTAACACAGTCACAATGGATACATCTATGAAACAACTCCCGTGCCCAATTAAGGCTAAGGGGACATTGAGGAACATGGGACAGAAAGGTAGTAAGAACCAAAGTCTTAGGGTATTTGCTCTAAGATTGTGTCTCCTTGTAATATAAGAAGATATACCCATACATTCTTAACAAAATAGCTGTATAAATATGAGTCCAACAAGAAAAACAACAATAAACAAAGTGGGTGGGTGAAACCCTAGAGTCTTCAACTCTACAAAAAGACTTATTCACAGCTAAGAAATGCTGACAGTGGCAGAAATAGATTTCCCAAGGAAGAATACACTAATTGGTTATCAAATACCAAATGTTTAGTCTTGAAAACACACAGGTAGCATTATAAAGACTGAACAGTTTATTTTTAGGAATATACATATATTTTCACATATGCATATGTGTGCAATCGTAATTCATGTAAAAGGAGACCATGAATTTTAGAAGGAACAAGGAGGTATATATAGAATAGTTTGGAGGGAAGATGATGAATGATGAAGTGACACGATGACATTATAATCTAAAAAATAAAAAAAAATACTGCTCAAACAAGATGGAAAGGTGATCTCTATATACATTCATTGTTGACCAAGGACCCAAACTCATAAGCACAGTAACAAGTATGTTTGCCTACACTTATACTTTCTGTTCACAATAAATGAAATGAAAATGGAAAATGACATGAAATGGAAAACAGAATTTTATTCCATCTTCTGTCTTAGTGACTGCATAAGGGGATAATCAAACCTATATACTTAAGACAGGTAAGACATCTCTAACAAGTAGAGTTAATATGTAGTTCTATTCCTTCTTCACATGGTATTTGATAATTGCCCAAATCCATACTTAATGCTTTTTTTGTGATGTCTCATATTATGAAGCTAGCAGTAATAAATCACAGAAATTTTCTTAAAAGGGCTCCAGGTAAGAAACTATGACAGACACAGAATTCCTCACAGAAAAAAAACAAACCTCCTTAAAGCAAATAACAATATTTGAATTTAATAAACCATATTAAGTAATTCTCCTTTCAATGAAACTATCATTGTTTATTGGCAATCACTCTTGAAACAACCCTAATATATTCAGGCAAAGCAGTAGAATTTGGAGAAACCTTGACTACCAGAGTGATTCATTCTCCCCTAACAGAACTCTAGATAATAGTATTGTACACATAACTATTGTGCAATAATTTATTTAATTAAGTTGTGTAGGGAGAGAAAGGTTTAAATAACTTGAAGAGCTGGAGTTGATCTGAACATATAGTTAGTCAAAATGATCACAACGCCTTAGTAATATTTTTCCTATTTCAGCTGTACCAACTCCTCATGGACAGTAGAAGTTTTTAATAATACAAGATCCAAACTATTGCTCTGATTGGTCTATAACTCTCCTTGTTTTCTTATGCTGTTTTTTTGTTGCTGATTGTCTTGCGAATAAACCCAAGTAAACCACTTTTCACCAACTTCAAGGTTCTTATTCAGGACATGAGGAAAATTATTCAGTTGAGACAAATTAAGCTATGTAAAGGGATTGCTATAACTGTTTTATAGAAAACTATGATCATTGCTATTTCTGTGACATATTACTATTAATTCTTTTTTCATTTTTTTATTTTACATTTTTTTATTTTTCCATTCAAAAATTTACACTTCCTCCTCTCCTCTCAATTCCCTCCCGCTCCCCCACTCACCCTCCTCCCTCCCTCTCCCAATTTGAGAGAGGGCAGGAAACCCTGCACTGGGGGAAGTCCAAGGCCCTCCACCCCTACATTCAGGTCTAGGAAGCTGTGCATCCATATAGACTAGGGTCCCAAAAAGTCAGAACAAGCCATAAAAACAAGTCCCAGTGCCTTTATCAATGGCTTCTCAGTCAGCTCCCATTGTCAGCCACAATCAGAGAGTCCGGTTTTATCACATGCTCATTCAGAACCGATCCAGCTGGATTTGGTGAACTCCAAATAGAACTGGCACACTGCATCAGTTGGTGGACCAACCCCTTGTGGTCCTTACTTCCTTGCTATTTTTCTCCCTCCTTCTGCCCTTCAACTGGACCTTGGGAGCACATTCCCTTGCTCTGATGAGGGTCTCTTTCTCTATCTCCATCTGTCACCCCACGAAGATTCTATGGTGATATTCAAGATAATCATCAGTGTGATAGTGGGACAAGGACAGTTTAGGCACCCTCTCCTCTGCTGCCCAAGGACCTAGCTGGGGCATCCCTGTGGACACCTAAGATTCCACCTAGCGCCAAGTCTCCTGCCAACCCTAAAATGGCTCCCTTAATGTAGATATCTTCTTCCCTGCTCCTTTATTTAACAGTCTTTCCCTTCTCCCTTCCCTTTCCTCCTCTCCCCTTCCCCCAACCTCTCCTCCACCCCTATCCCCACTCCCATGCTTCCCACTTTTGCCCAACAATCTTGTTTGCTTCCAATTTCCAGGCAGATCTAGATATGTTTTGCTTTGTGTTCATCTTGTTATTTGGCTTCTCTCTAGGCTTGTGAACTATAGGCTTAATATCCTTGGTTTATGGCTAGAATCCACTAATGAGTGAGAACATACCATATTCATCTTTTTGGATCTAGGTTATCTCACTCAGGATAGTGTTTTCTATTACCATTCATTTGCATGTCATTGTTTTTTACTGCTCAGTAGTACTCTTCACGTATATATTCCACACTTTCTTTATTCATTCTTCCATTGAGGGGCATCTAGGTTGTTTCCAGGTTCTGGGTAATACAAATAGTGCTGCTATGAACATAGTTGAACAAATGCTTTTATATTATGATTGGGCATCGCTTGGGTATATTCCTAAAAGTGGTATTGCTGGATCCTAGGTAGGTTGACTCCCAATTTCCTGAGAAACCGCCACACTAATTTCGAAAGTGACTGCACAAGTTTGCATTCCCACCAGCAATGGATGAGTGTTCTCCTTACTCCACAACCTCTCCAGCATAGGCTATCATTGGTGTTTTTGATTTTAGCCATTCTGACAGGTGTAAGATGGTATCTTAAAGTTGTTTTGATGTGGCAATCATTCCACGCCACGGGGTCTGCATCACCAACCCACCTGGTATGGACCGCAATTCCATTCCTTCCACGAACTGGATAAGATCCTAGGGGTTAAAACACAAGACACACACACAGATATAGAGTTCAAGTCATTCTCAAGAGGAGGAGAATGCCTGTTTATTTAAACTTAATCCAGGGTTAAATACTTTTGCCCCAGAATTGGAGAGCCCCCTCCCATCCAGGAGTGAGATTAAGGTGTTGAGTGCCTGGCACTGAGTGGCAGGAGCTTCCAGGCAGGGGGTACCGAGCTGGGAACCCTGACAGACAGATAGGAGGAGATTCAGGGCGCCTGTGAGAACCCTCCTTAGCAGGTGAAATTACCACATCAAAAACGGAAACAAGGCTCTATGCTAATCCCCTTTGGCTGGCAGAATTGAGCAGAGGAAGCTAAACTGGTTAGTGTAAACATTTCTTGCATCCTGTGCTTTGGCCTTGAGTAGCAGGGATGACAGGGCCTTACATTTTGATTTGCTTTTCCCCAATTGTTAAGGAAGTTGAACATGACCTTAAGTGTCTTTTGGCCATTTGAACTTTTCTGTTGAGAATTCTCTGTTTAGTTCAGTACCCCATTTTTTAATTCGGTTAATGTTACAAAAGGAATGGTGGGTTGCGTTCCCGCCACCCGGCTAGCTTTACCCGAAATAATTACACGGAAACTGTATTCATTTTAAACACTGCTTGGCCCATTAGTTTCAGTCTCTTATTGGCTAGCTCTTACATATTGATTCAACCCATTTCTATTAATGCATGTTGCCACTTGACTGTGGCTTACCAGGACGAGTCTAACCAGGGTCCATCTCAGAGAGGAGAGCCATGTCATCTAACTCAGTTCCCTTCTTCCCAGCATTCTGTTCTGTCTTCCCCACCTACCTATGATCTGACCTATCAGGTCAAGCAGTTTTCTTTATTAAGTAACCAATGAAACAACAGATAGATAGAAGACCCACATATATCATTTCCCCTTTTCTGTTTAAACAAATAAAGAAAGGCTTTCACTTTAACACAGTAAAATTACATATAGCAAAACAGTTATCAAGAAAGAATTACAGTGACAATATTTATATCTACTTTATCTTTTATCATAACTAAGGAAACTATAACTAAGCATTCTTCAACTCCATCAAAGACTCCAGAAGGATATAATATTATCTAGTAAATAAGAAATAAGCAACTTCCAAAATTCTAGAAATGACAGAGACATCTTGCTGGCTATACAGTCATCTAAAGTTCTTTTGTACCATTGGGGCATCCATCTTCAGCCTACAGGCCCATAGTATCCAGCAGACATTTCCATGAAGTAGGAAATTTCAAAGACAGTTTAGTCACTATCTGTTGTGTCCTGCAGAATGTCTCGCAGACTCTTTTATGAATCAGGAACCCCAAAGAATCACCTCACCTTTAGGTAAGTTCAGCAGTCCTCTTTCTGAAGGTTCTTTGTGTTGAGTTTATGCAAGAGCAAGAGCAGTTTCATACCCAAATGGTTAACCAACTCCATATGAAGCCTCTTCAATGCCCATCTTCTTCTTGAAGTAGATTGGTGCTGTCAGAAGCAGACGTGTCTCATTGTCATGAAAAGCCCTAAGTTATTAAAACATTAAATGCCATATTCTGTAGTCTTTGAAAGATATGAAGAATGCCTATCTTACTGAAATATATCTCTATATATCTAGAAAATCTAACTAACATGACTACAAGCTTGACTATTATTGATGATTATCCATTAGCAACTATATTTCCTAATTATATATTACATTTTAAAATGAACTACACAATCACAATACCTTAATCAATATCAGAAATATATATATATATACATATAACAAAATTGACCTTAAAATCCATACCAATGCAAATTATTCATATCTATATCATATCCCCCTTTAAATGTAAAAGAACATTTATAAACAATACTTGGGAATATGGGCGCAGTTATTTCTCTCCAAACTGCTTCATGCTGAATGGGGGGCACTGTTATTAAGGTCTTTCATGGTATAACCTGTGTACTAGATTCATCTCAGTCGGCAGTTGAGCACAGTAATTTTTTAAGAGTGTTCACAGCAACCTTTCAGGAGGGCATGTTCTATCATACCATATTGGGATAGAAGCAATCCACAGAGTCTCATCCTCTGTGAAAACAAAAGAAGAATCTGTTTTCCAAAGTATCATATCCTTAGATCCAAATTCTGAAGTCATAATACTCTTATATCCATTCTGGTTTAGCTTGTCAGCCCATATAATGAAATGTCTCTCTGTACTTAGCTCCTTCACAGTCAAAAATTTTAAAGACAACACAATGTACATAATCCAAACTCCCTGTGAATTTTCCATTTTTACGTGGCTTATTTTTCGTTATTTCTTTTAGTCTATAACTGTCTTTAATCTGTCTCTTTAAAGACTTTACTCTTTTTTTAAGGCATTGACTTTATTCTCTATATTCCTTTTCTTCTCACTCCCAAGCCTACGTACACTCATCCAACACTGTGACCCATTTAGAGGTCTTTTATGTCTGAATCTGTCCTATTGTGAATCTGTAATTTTTTTACTATCTAGGAGAATTTTTGTTTTGCAGTTTTAAATCACTAAGCACTTACGAATCTAAGCTGTGACATTCCTAGGTAAAAAACAGGTACTGCCTGCTTGCCCCGCCCATCCCAACATGGTGGAGCTGCTCTTGCCCTTGAGTCTTGCACATTGTACTGCTAGCATGGCGGAACTGCTTGTGCCTCTGAGCCACAGAACACAGTGACCCCCTTTTAGGCACACAGTGAGTTTAGTTGCCATCAAACAAATTGTAGCACTTTACTCCAAATGTTTCATTCAAAAGCTCTGTCTCTTGCAGGAGCCAGACAGAGATTGCGATGGCGGCACAGCCCAGAAACTGATATTTCAAAACTGCCACTTTCTAGTAGACCTGATCCCACTGCTTACTCAGGCAGGAAGAGCCAAGCCATGGGCATGGTCTCAGCTACTTTGTCCCGACCCCGAGTGGGCACAAAAATGTCCTGGCCCAGAAATGCTCCATAGCTGGAGTTTGCACCTGTAGCAGGGCCCAGGAAGCTGTGTTTTAAAACGGTGCAGCTTTTTTCTGCCGCTAATGCTGAAACAGGAAATCTCTCTATGGCACATCCTAGCAAACAGCAAAAAACTGTGTTAAACTCTATATTTGTGTCTAGAATTCCTTTTAAAACCCTCTTAGATTTTACGTGGAGTTAGTTACCACTTTGGAGCACCACTCTGTTACAAAAGGAAAGGCAGGCTGCATTCCTGCCGCCCGGCTAGCTTTACCCGAAATAATTACACGGAAACTGTATTCATTTTAAACACTGCTTGGCCCATTAATTTCAGCCTCTTATTGGCTAGATCTTACATATTGATTGGTTAATTAGAATTTTAAAGTCTAGTTTCTTGAGTTCTTTAAATATTCTGGAGATCAGACCTTTGTCTGATGCAGGGTTGGTGAAGATCTTCTCCCATTCAGTAGGATAGCTTTTTGTCTTAATGACAGTGTCCTTTACTTTACAGAAACTTCTCAGTTTCAGGAGGTCCTATTTATTCAATGTTGCTCTTATTGACTGTGCTACTGGGGTTATATGTAGGAAGTGGTCTCCTGTGCCCATGTGCAGTCTACTTCCTACTTTCTCTTCTATCAGATTCAGTGTGATTGGATTTATATTGAGGACTTTAATCCACTTAGACTTGAGTTTTGTGCATGATGATAGATATGGATCTATTTTCATTCCTCTAAAAATTGACATCCAGTTATGTCAGCATCATTTGTTGAAGATGCTTTCTTTCTTCCATTGTATATTTTTAGCTCCTTTGTCAAAAATCAGGTGTTCATAGGTTTGTGAGTTAATATCCGGTCTTCTATTTGATTCCATTGGTCAACGTTTCTGTTTTTATGCCAGTACCAAGCTGTTTTCATTACTGTAGCTCTGTAATAGAGTTTGAAGTCAGTGATGGTAATGCTTCCAGAAGGCTCTGCAGACAAGGCCAACACCTGCACCAGCTTCTAGGACTTCACTCTTCACCATTTATACCAAATCTCCTGGCTCAAAAGGACACTTAACAACTAAAATTTGGTTTTAGAAGGGCATATCTGTTCTCATGCTCACTTATTCACCTGTGCCTCTCCGGGATAACCAGGGCACTTCTCTGCCCCATTCTTACTAGCAGTAATGACCCTTTCCATGGCTAACCCCATTCATAGGGCCCAAAATAACAATTTATTTTTTCTTTTAGTCGCCTGCCTTCTCATCTTCCTCAAAGAACATCTGTTTGAGGTCTCCAGGATAGTAGTAAATGCGATGCCTCTCCAGCCACACCTCTTGCTGAGTGTGAACCCACCAACTTTCAACTTTTCCCCTCTCCCACATTGCCCCATGCCTGCAGGAAGTAGCCAGACTAGAGCTGACACCCCTTTATCCAAAGAGTTTGTAATGTTTGGTTTGGGGCTTCACCCCAGCCCTCTGGAATCCAAATACAGGAGGAGTCTGAAATGTTTAGTGAAAAGTTACCCTGGGAGTGGCCACAGTCCAGACTCCACCTCCACGAAAGCCCTCCAAATGGTTACCTCTCCCCAGGGAGGTTCAAGATCACTCCCACAGGCTATGTAAACTGCCCCCCAGAGAACGGACATGTGGTCTCCCCTTTTCCTTCTCCTATGGTCGGTCGGGTTCTCCTTTTCCCATCTCTATGTTTTCTTAGGGGCCACATAGGAGCATTGGTATACATTAAACCCAGGCATCTTCCAATTCTGTCTGATTTGGTCTAATAAATTATTGCATCGGTGGAGAGGTTTGTTGGTCCAAAAAAATTTAACACTTTGTATAATATTTTATTTAGATTTAGGTTCAATTTTACACCTGTGGGAAATATATATTAAAGTAAAGGTTTAATATAAATCTGTAAAAACAACCGAAGTAACCTTGAAAAACTAACTGTATAAACAAGGTATTTTGAACTCTGTGATAAGCAAATTGCATATGCTAGTGACTGGTTGTCTTGGAGATGAAATAGTGAGGGGCACACATGAAAACTATTCACAGCTTTGCAACAGCAAAGCCTTCCAAACAATGCTCTTCTAAATGTGACACTGATTGGTAAAACAATAGTCTATTGAAAAAGGAATAAGTATCTCCCTCTGAATATTTATTATGTAATATATTTAATACAAAATCTTGAATTGCCACACAATTCAGATATGTTGCTTTTGTCTAACAGGAAAAAAAAGATCATTATTTTTAATATGCCTAAAGAAAAACATTAGTATTTAAAAATCTGTAATTAGATAGAAAACACCCATTTGACTTCTTTTTTAAAATATGGAACTCTTATGGTAGGGGTTAAATAGAAAACCGAAAATGAAATATTTTTAAAATAACCTCTTATCCATGAAAATACTCATTCGATAGCATGAAAAGTCTTAAAAATTTCTGAGTTTTGTGTGTGCGTGATGAGAGAAACCTAAAACTACCTGAAGAATTTCCTAAATTCAATTATTTCATTTCCTTTAAGGGAGGACCTGTAAAGCTGTTTTTCAGAAGTTGGACTGTAGTTCTCAGTACATGAGTTAGAGAGGCAGTAAGTTGGATGGGGGGAAGTAATGTGTTTGCAGAATTCTAATACGCTATAGAAGGACCGGCCAAGATTCTCTCTGACACTAACTCTGATCAGGGTAGAAGCCTCTATGACTATATCTACAACGTGCGACAGGGCTTATATCTCTGAATTTTGAAAAGAGCTTTGATAATTATTTATAAAGTCCTCCTCCTTGTTTTCTGAAAAAGTAAAATATCTGTAGACTTTCTCATTGGCTGTCACCCTCTGAGGAATGTCTAATCACCTGCCTTACTTTTAGCAGCAATCTTGTTAACCAGATTGGACAGAACCTCTGCTTATCTCAGCCGCATCCTGTCAGTAATTTTGCATTTATTGATCCCTACCCTGAAACTGCTCTAAATTGTCTCTAAATCCTCACCAGTATTTGTTGTGCTCAGACTTGAATCTGCTTCTACACAGAGTTCTATTTTCCTCTGTTGCTATACTTCCTAATTACTCTCTGCTTTCAATATATTTTTTATCCAACCTTCATGTTCTTTAACAGGGAGAAAACAGCAGTAACAAACACTCCACCAAAAAAAAAAAAAAAGAACAAAGAAGTCAGCCAATGATGAGAATAGGAATAATGGCATCCAAACAAACAAGTGAAGAAGAAACAGGAGGAGAAAACACTGAAACCTGGCACAGAGTCAATCATTTCTTAGACTTTTCTCTGTATCATTGATGGGAGTAATGGCATGGATGCTTGTCCTCTTTGGTGAGAGTCCTTACTGCATTAATCACTCCATGAGCAGTTCTATACAAAGAAGCTGCATTTCATCCTCTGAGAAGCAAAGATTCATATGGTGATTCTAGATTTATTGAAGCAGATTTCTGCAAAAGATTATATAAACTTCTCATAATTCAACATGTCTCATTACTTGGCCACTCACTTCCTTCCCTCACCACAAATTTTTCCCATGGCCCACTCTCAAGTTCTTAGCAGTTTTTCTTTGATTGTTTTAGTTTTATAGTTCTTAAATGTGTATGCATACATGCATATGTACAAATATGTTGAAAAACAAACTGCTGAGTCCACTTTGTTTATATATATATATATATATATGTATATATATATATATATGCTAACCACTCTCAACCTTGTTAATTCAACTGCATAAAAGTAAAAAAAAAATTATAATGCCAACTCAGCAAGGTTTACTTGTAAGACAATGACTTCTCCATGCCCATCCTGAAAGACCTTTTGCACCACAACATGAGGAAGATGAGTGTGGAGCAGTACCCTGTCCCTCTGCAGTACTATGATGAGTCAGATTATATCTCCATAGAGAGATTTTTCAATCTTTGCCCTGAGCTCATAGATACACTCAGAGCCATAAGGCAGCCCAAGGGGATCCCCTTTGCTAACCATACCTGCTTTAAATGTGCTGAGCACTGTGTCTATGACCTGGGGCCCAGACTTTGTCCTTGATGACCATAAATAGGGAACATAACTTCTGATTTGAAGACATGGAAGGCTTGGGACACGTCTCTCACCTGGGATCTCAGAGTTCATGGCATCAGACACTGCTAACGTGGCTAAGAACAAGATGATGTGCAGTGAGGTGGACCTTGCAGGGACAACAATGGGACAGTGGGCACAGGTAGAGAGTCTTGTGGAATCTGAAAGAAAATTTTGTATGTCTACATGGTTTCTGTCAGCAGAACAGTTGTTTTGTCTTACACCTGTAAGCCTGGATTCTCTTCTTCTGGGGTTTTTTCTGGTTATTAAGCTCATTGCCATTTTCTCCTTCAGAAGGGTCCAATGACTCAGGAATGGAAAATCTCCAGTATCTGGTGAGTGAAGCAGAGGTCCAGGTCACATTGACATCAGTGAAGCCAAAGCTGTTGTGACATTTCTCTCATTCTTGTCCTTTACCTATGAATTAGTCACATGTCTTTTATGTGGTTCTTCAGTTATGTGCACCAAAAATTCCAAATTAAGGGAACAGTACAGACACTTCCTGTGAAGACCAAAGAGAATGAACATCCTGTGTGCTCGGGGCACGTGGCACTGAGGACCCATCAGAGATGACCGAAGGAACGAAGACAACATGGGGCAAAACGGAGCAGGGTTTGTGACCTTTGTTTTTCTTCCACATTTGAAATTTTCTTTTTATTTGACAGCCTCATTCACTCTAGGCTGGCCTTGAATTCCTAATTGGTTTTTTTTGTTGTTCTTTTAAAAAGAATATGATGATGGGATGTCCCGGGCGGCTCGCAGAGTCCGACAAGGATGGCCGTGAGTCCCTGCAGGGCCATGCGGCCAGGGGAGTCAGGCGGGCGGTTATGGCAGATAAAAGGCTCACAAGACATAGTAAATAAACATAAGGGTAAACATTTATCACTTAAAAAGAAATAAAAATACAGAGAGACAGAGATAGACAAATATAAAGACATAAAGACACAGAAACAGAGAGAAACGTGTGCACACGACAGGAGACAACCACACAAGAGAGAGAAAGATGGCAAAGGGGGAGGTCAGAAGTGGCTGGGTGGGCGTGGTTAGTTCTTAAAGTGGCAGCAGAAGACTAACATTCCCGGATCCTTTTTATAATAAAAAGTAGAAGGTTAGACATTACAGGTTGAAGGAATTGGGGCGGCGAATTCTCAAGACTGCTTCCAGCTGATTTGTGGGCGTCATCTTTGGAGGGTGTGGGAGATCCGAGAGAAGCTGGGTGTTGGTTACATCCTGGCATAGCTGGTCTCTGTTCCCAACAAGTGTCTGTGGCATGGAAATGTCTGGTGTCCCTTGGACCTGGTTAGGGTATTGGCAGAACAGAGGACAAAGTTAAATTGAGAAAAAATTTTAGGACCAGGGAATTGAGAGGTTTGTATCTGACCTGTTTACGGTGGATTTTTTAATTTGGCTCCCTGAAACTTATAAGAAAAACAGAAGTTTTAGACATATACATTGTATTAAGAACTCCTTTGGTTTGTAAAAACAGAAATGATAATGAAAAGTATTTTTATTTGGTGAGACAACCTGGCAAAACCTCTCAGCTATCAGACTGTCAGAGATCTTTGAGAAGGATAAGATTTTATTTGAGTTACTGATTAAAAAATGACAGAGAACTTACTTGGTTGGCACCCAGAGCTACTCTTTGGTCCTCCCTGGTCGCTGAAGGTTGCATTTGACCTTTGTTGTTTAATGTAGAGCTGCCAGGCTTTTGAAGACCCTGTAGACCAAGAAATCTTTAGGAAGACAGGCCTACCTTACCTGCGCAGCTAGACTGTCGATTCCAGTGATCCTGTTCATGTTTGGAGGTCTCCAGTTTAGGTGATAGGCAGTTTTTGCCCAATGGTCAGCGCTTGGTAGTCGAAGCAAACTGCAGATGGATGTTGGTCTTCTGTCTTCTCAGAGGAAATAGAGTGTTTGCTAGAAGTCAACCTATCTCTTTTTGTTATGAAAAGTTTTTTAAATAATTAAACATTTAAATATCGCATTTCCCAGATCTCTGAGCAGTTGAGGGCTGATTATTAGGTATAGCTGCAGTATAGAATCTGTCTGAAAGATTGGGTTTGAGTTTGACTGTATTGACTCTTAATAGGTAAGATCCACATTTGTAAAAAGACAGACAGAAAGAAAAAAAACTGTTTGTAATATTAAGATTAGTGGCAGAACTGACAATGGTAGAAAACAGTTTAAAAGTACATACCAGTTTATGATTCTGTAGTCTGAAACGAGATGAAATGAACAATTATTATACATAGAGAACAGGAATTAGGCAAAGTGTATGTTTCTGATGGGCCCTATCAGAAAGCACGTCACTATGCAAAACACCTGTAATCAGAGTTAATGAGAACACCGAAAAGAGGGAGAGGAAAGGCAGGACATACATAAGAATGAGAAAGCTTGGTCGCGTGATCTGTCTCTCAGTGAATCTAGTGATAAAGTCACCTGACCCCAATGAACATGGCGGCGGCCACATGTTGTGGCTTGAATGGAAAGACCTTGGGAATTTTAAAGGCCGGGGGCCGCCTGGTTGTTATCCAGAGTCTGAATCGTGAAAAACCCGCATAAACAGACAATTTAAGGCATATTTAGGCTGGTACAACTTGCTTTCCCAGGTCAAGACCGTGAAAAACCCGCAAAAAACCGTGGCATCTTGAGCCTATGGGGAACGGCTCCCCGTTTAGGTGAGATGCAAACGACCATTCGAAAACATGTGCCCAGGCGTCCGAGTGCCCATGTGGGATGGTATTGGCTGAACCGGATCAGCCAATTATGTCCGTGAGAAAGGTTGGAAGGAAGAAAAGACTGAAATAAAGAGGAAGAAGCCTGGGAACCCCAGGTCCCCAGGTGCAGGAATGCACGGGCTTAACAGGATGCAAGCCGTAAGCCAGCCATGGGGTGAAGTACCCCTCCCCGAGCCCAGAAACACCGGGAGGACCGGTCAATCCCAGGTTAAAAAGGCTCAGATAAGCTGGCTGGAGTGAGGAAACTTATAATTAGAAGCCGGTGTTGTTTGTAGCAAGGAATCAAGGCAGTTGGCGGGGTTGAGAAGTCCTCGGTTTGATTCAATCTTGGCAGTTGTCAGAGTACCTGACGAAAGGTGAAGCTGGAACTCTGGCCTTTGGCAGGTGAATCTCTCGAGTCCACGGCACCAAATTTTGTTCTTTTAAAAAGAATATGGTGATGGGATATCCCAGGCGGCTCGCAGAGTCCGACAAGGATGGCCGTGAGTCCCTACAGCGCCATGTGCCCGGGGGAGTCAGGCGGGCGGTTTCGGCGGATAAAAGGCTCACAAGACATAGTAAATAAACATAAGGGTAAACATTTATTACTTAAAAAGAAATACAAAAACAGAAAGACAGAGATAGACAAATATAAAGACATAAAGACACAGAGACAGAGAAAAACGTGTGCACACGACAGAGACAACCACACAAGAGAGAGAGAAAGATGGCAAAGGGGGAGGTCAGAAGTGGCTGGGTGGGCGTGGTTAGTTCTAAAAGTGGCAGCAGAAGACTAACAGTTTTCTTGCCTCACTGATAGTACCACCATGAGCCACATGCCCAGTTTGCTTGCCCCATGTCTGTAGGAATGTATTCTTAGGGACTCTCAAACTCTATGAAGTAGCCATAGTATGAATAAAGGTGTTCAATAAATATGTCTCTCTACTGATGTAAAACATTTACTTTAAAAAATGAATTGTATTTTATTGTATTTTAAGTCTTCACTTGTGCTATTTGTGCTAATTTATTAAAAATAAATCTCCTTAGGCCTAGCCATTAGCTTTCCTGTATATTGAGACATCAATAAAATAATTTATTATTGATCTATTATAAAAATTATAAATTTTTTGTCAGAAATTATGCTAGTTTAGTAGTTAGTGGTTGAAGAGTCTCCTCCAATAACTAAGTTCACTAGGACTGAATAGTGAACTGGATTTCCAGTACTAAGCATGATATCCATCTTGAGCAGGTTTTAAGTCCAATTAAAGAGCTAATGGTTACTGCCAAGGCATGTGTGTCATTAATGCAGCAGTAGGGTTATTGTGCCATGCTCTTCATTGATGTAGTTTGTTGGCATCATCACTGGGTATGATTGTTGGTAAACATTTGTCCTTACTCCATAGGTAAGGATAGTCTTTGCCTCTCATCAAGGAAAATTCTCATTGCAGCAGACACAGATCACTACGGAAAATGACAACCAATCAAAATGCAGAGTTGTGGAGCCCACTCCCAATGGAGACATCTACAATACATTTTCACACCTATGGTTCAGAGAACACTGTGGAAGATAGTGAACAAATATCGTAAAATTCAGAGCATTGGGAACTTTGCTATAAAGTTGTATCTCTGAGTAACTTTAGAAGCTACATCCATAAAATCTCACCAAATGAACATAACAAACCAGATAGGGTAAAGCCCAGGAGGCCTCAATCTTATTCAAAGAACTACTGACAATGGAGAAAAACAGAGTAGCAGAGGTGCTCTTCTCCAGGGATAGAATATCAATTGGTTTTTTATTGCTAAATGCTCAGCATTTTAAACATACACACAACAATTATATAGACTTAACAGGTTATGTCTAGCAATATACATGTTTATTCAAGTATATATTCATGTAATAATAATGAATAATAAAATAGATCTTGAATTAGAATGAGAGTGGGGAGAGGTTTATGGGAGGGTCTGAAGGGTTCAAAGGGAAGGGAGAAACATAGTAAATTGCAATCTCAAAAATAGACAAATAAAATAGAAAAAAAGGTGAATACTGTCAAACACAGGACTCCAATTCATCACAAATATTTTTTGCATCTCAACTTAAATTCATTCATATACTCTAAAATTATCAAAAAATACAAAATTCCTAAAATGTTCATCTCTTCTATTGAAAATGGTAACAAACCCAAGAATATTTAGATCTATAAAGCTTCCTCCTTTGATTATGGAAGATTAAGTTTCTAGTTGCTTAGGTCCAGGGTGAACACATTTCCTTTCCTCAGAGAATTTTCCAAGTAATCCATTCTCTTTGTAATAATCATATTTTCAGACATAATTTATTCCAACTACAAAATTCTGTTGATTCCAGGATAATACTACCATTTACAAGTAACCATATATAATTTCTTTCTCAAGCAAAATACTATAGGCATAGTTTTGTTCTCATCCAAAATAATACACAATTTTGCTACCTCTTTGTGAAATAACATACCAATTTTCAGTATTCAAATTTCTGCATCTTTTATTAAAATGCCTCTGTTTTTCTCCCCAGTGCCTCCAAAAATCCTGTGCAATACAATTTTAACTTTATTGCTTGGGTATATTTCTGCAGTTTATTTTTGCTGCTTGACAGCAAGATTAAGAGAAATGTTTTAGTCTTTTAGACTCCTTTTTAATTATTTTAAAAATATGAAAACATATTTTTGCCACCTTGGAGTTAAGAATAAGACTCTAATATATTACTAAAAAATAGATAACCAGAGATTCCAATGAAAAAATTCTGATTCACAAGCTTATCCTGCACACAATCCCCTTTCCAAGTTCCTCCGTGCACGTGCGTGCACACACATACACACACACACTCACACATGTACAAAATTACTTGACTTTTTAAATTGCATCACTCTCAGATGATTAAGGAAAATATGAAATTCCCCAGTTCACTTCCTTCTTTGATTTTTATTTTGGCAGAGATATTCTTTGTATACTTAAAAGTGACACATGGCCTTGATGATGAATGTCTGTCATAGCGCTCTTGACAAATGAGTTCAGTCTCTACGTTTTGGGGATACTCAATTTACTTTAGTTAGCTTTAAAATTTTTCTATTTATTGTAAAATAAAAGGAAGCAAGCATTCATTATCCATTCGGTGAAAGTTACTCTTCACATTCTGGTAGTTTTGTTTTGCATGAGGTTCATCTTATTCAGTGTTCTATTAATGTGAAGAGATACCATGACCAACTCTTATTAAAAAAACCATTTAATTGGAGCTTGCTAACAGTTTCAGAGGTTTATGCCATTATTGTGGGATGAATCATAACAGCAGATTTGGTGAAGCAATGAGAGTTCCAGGTATCCAGAGAGCAAGAAAAGAGAAGAGCTGCTAGGTCTGACTTGAACATTGAACCCTCAGATCCTACACTCTGGAACACACTTCTTTCAAGAGACCACATCTACTCCATACTTCCTAATCCTTCCCAAGTAGTGCAACTCCCTATTAATAAGTAGTCACACATGTGAATCTATGGAGGCCATTCTTATTCAAACTACCACAAAGTTGGCAATTTCTCTTGTCGTTGGGCAGCAGCAGAAGCTAGGTTATGAAGCATTTTGGACACACCATCAGAGGTAAGCAGCCCATGCTCTGTGTTGCTAAGTAGTGATATTCAACTATCTAGATATATTAAAGCATCCTCACCTACTAGGTATTTTCTGTCACCAGAGTTTACTAACACTTCACTTCATCATAAGTGGAAAAGAACCTGTACGTTTAAGTGAATCCATTTACTTATCCTTTGATAAGCACTGGGGAAATCTCTATAGTCAATATGAATACTGTGTCTGTAGAGGATTTTTATATCAGTCACTGCTGGGTAACACATGCCAGGTATAGTCACAGTGTTTATTTGTTCTGTTACCCAAGTAAATTTGCTGAATTTTTAAAATGGTCTCTGCTCATTCAGTAAGTCACCTCCTATTCACCAGAGCCCTGTTTAAAACCCAACAGCATCACTAGGTGGATGTGAAATTCCAGTTCCTTTTTTAACTATAGTTTTAATTAATTGATTATCTAATTAACCAATTTAACATACTAATCCAAACTCCTCCTCTCTCCTCTTTTCCGGCTCTGCCCACCATCCTCCTACCCCCCCCAATCTGCTCCACAGAAAGGCAAAGTCTTCCCTGCGAACTCAACTAAGTCTACCCCATCACCTCCTTGAAAGAGGACCAAGGCTTTCTTCCCTATGCCTAGGCTGAGCAAGGTGTCTCTCCATAGAGAATGAGCTCCATAAAGTCAGTTTATACATTAGGGTTAGGTCCTGATCCCACTGCCAGTGATTCCACATCCTACCCAAGGCACACCATGGTCAACTGCGTTCAGGGGTGCCTAGTGTCGTCCTATGCAGGTTTGCCATTTGTCAGTCTGGAGTCAGTGAGCTCCCACTAGGTCAGGCCAAGTTTTTCTGTGAATTTCCCCCACTTTGTTCATATTATTGCTCTTCCTTCTCTGATTGTACTCCAGGAACTCAGTCCAGTGGTTAGTTGTGGATTACTGCCTCTGTTTCCATCTGTTTCTGGATGAGGGTTCTAGTTTCTCTGGGGTTGTGGACTGTAAGCTGGTCATCCTTTGCTTTATGTCTGATAGCCACTCATGTCGGTTAGCCACTTAATAGTGAATACATGATATATTTGTCTTTTTGGGTCTGGGTTTCCTCACTCAGGATATACTTTTTTTTAGTTTCATCCACTTGCCTGCAAATTTCAGGATGTTGTTGATTTTTACTGTGGAGTAGTACTCCATTGTGTAAATGTACAACATTTTAATTATCCATTCTTCATTTGAGGAATATCTAGGTTGTTTCCTGGTTCTGGCTATGACAAATAATGTTGCTATGAGCATAGTTGAGCAAATGTCCTTGTAGTGTGACTGTGCCTCATTTTGGTACATGCTCAAAAGTGGTATTGCTGGGTCATGAGGTAGGCTGATTCCTAATTTTCTGAGAAATCACCATACTGATTTCTACAGCAACTGTAAAGGTTTGACTCCCACCGGCAATTGAGAAGTGTTCCCTTTATTTCACATCCTCTCCAGTATAAGCTGTCATCAGTGTTTTTGATCTTAGTCATTCTGATTGGCATAAGATGGCATTTCAGAGTTGTTTTGGTTTGCATTTCTCTGATGGTTAAGGATATTGAGCATTTCCTTAAGTGTCTTTTGGGCATTTGAGATTCTTCTGTTGAGAATTCTCTGTTTAGATCTGTACCCTATTGTTAACTGGATTATTTAGTAGTTTGATGTCTAGTTTCATGAGTTCTTTGTATATTTTGGAGATCAGCCCTCTATCTAATATGGGGTTGGTGAAGCTCTTTTCCCAATCTGTAGGCTGCCATTTTGTCTTGTTAGCCATATCCTTTGCTTTACAGAAACCTCTCAGTTTCAAGAGGTCCTATTTATTAATTGTTGCTCTCAATGTCTGTGCTGCTGGTGTTATATTTATGAAGTGGTCTCCTGTTACCACTTCCTAAATTCAAGGTTACTTCCCACTTTCTTTTCTATGAGGTTAGTGTGGTTGGATTTATGTTAAAATCTTTGATCCATTTGGATTTTAGTTTTATGCGTGGCAATAGCTATGGACCTATCTACATTTTTCTATATTGTTGACACCAAGTTGTACCAGCACCATTTGGTGAAGATGCTTTCCTTTTTCTATTTTCTATTTTTGACTTCTTTATCAAAAATAAGCTGTTGTTAGGTGTGTGGGTTAATATTAGGGTATTTGATTTAATTTCACTGGTTCACCTGTCTGTTTTTATGACAATACCAAGCTGTTTTCATTACTGTAGCTCTATAATAGAACTTGAAATCAGGGATGGTGATGCCTCCAGATGTTTCTTTATTATACAGGGTTTGCTGTTGTTGTTGTTGTTGACTAGCTTGATAATTTGATTTTTGAAAAGATTGACAAACTTTTATCTAAACTGACTAAAATTCAGAGACAGAATATCACAATCAAAAAAATCAGAAATGAAAATCAAACACTGAATATATCTAGAGAATCATCAGATCATACTTTAGCCACCTGGACTATACACAAAATTGGAAACTTGAAAGGAAATGCACAATTTTCTGGATATGTACCAAAACCCAAAATTATATCAAGACCAAATACACAAATCACAGAAACTTATAATGCATAAGGAATTTGAAATAGTCATCAAAAGCTTCCCAACAAAAAAAGTTCAGGTCCAGATGGTTTCAGCACAGAATTCTACCAGAATTTTCAAAGAATAGCTAATACCAACACTCCTCAAATTACTTTACACAATAGAAACAGAAGGAACCCTGTCAAAATCATTTTACAAGGCTGCAGTTACCTTGATACACAAACCACACAAAGATGCAACTAAGAAAGAGAATTATAGACCAATCTCCCTTATGAACAAAAATACTCACTAAAATACTGGCAAACCGAATTCAAGAACACATCCCAAATGATGAAGTAATCTTCATCCCTAGTTGCAAGGATGGTTCAATATACAAAAATCCATCAATGTAATTCACCATATAAACAAACTGAAAAAAAAAACACACGATTATCTCATTAGATGCTGAAAAAGACTTTGGTAAAATTCAACACTTCTCCATGATAAAGATTTTGGTGATATTAGGATAGAAGGAACATTCCCAAACATAATAAAGGTGTTATACAGCAATCCAACAGCCAACATCAAACAAAAAGGACAGAAACTAAAACCGATTCCATTAAAATCAGGAACAAGACAAGGATGTACACTCTCTCCATATCTATTCAATATAGTACTTGAAATTCTAGCTAGAGCAATAAGACAGCAAAATGAGATCGAAGGGATACACACTGGGAAGAGAGGAGTCAAATTTTTGCCCTTTGCTGATAAAATGATAGTATACATATGTGGTCCCAAAACTTTCCAGGGAACTCCTATAGCTGATAAACACCTTCAGTAATGTGGCAAGATACAAGATTAACTAAAAAAAATCAGTAGCCCTTCTATACACAGATGATAAACTGGCTGAGAAAGAAATCAGAGAAACATCACCCTTCAAAATAGGCACAAATAACAAAGTATGTTGGGGTAACTCTAACCTCACAAGTGAAAAACCTGTATGACAAGAACTTTAAGTCTTTGAAGAAAGAAATTGAAGAGAGTATCAGATGATGGAAAGATCTCCCGTGCTCTTGGATAGGAAGAATTAAGATAGTAAAAATGGCAGTCTTACCAAAAGGAATCTACAGATTCAATACAATACCCACTAAAATCTCAACTTAATTCTTCATGGAACTCAAAAGAACTATATTGAATTTCACATGGAAAAAATGAAATTTTAGTCCTTAGTGTTTTGTTAAATTAAAAAAAAACATAAACCAAATTGTTATTTTCAAAACCAAAACAAAACAAAAAACAAATGACAACAACAAATCTTATATTATGTTCCTGAAGTTTAGAAAATAACAAAGAAGTATAAATTAAGTGCTTGGTGGAAGTACAGTGTTCAGGAGATTCCTGCCTAATTTAATTTCAGGGCTTTACTTGGGAAGTCATCTTTCTATGGCTGTGGTACAACCTACTTCCATATTATAAAAACACTAATAATTAAACATCATCATTTAAAATTGAATTTTTGAAATATATGTGATATATAAAGAGGGTGTTTTCTGGAAATAACTGAATGAAAATTTGTTGGTTACATAGATTGACTTCTCTTTTGAGTCTTTTCACGGCTTCATTTTACTATTTTATTCTATCACATTCGTTTTATTGCAATGTTTATGTATAATTGCAAAGATTTGTCTTTCTGCTATCCATCTGGTAACCAATTGCTTAACAGAAAATTAGCATATTCAGAAATGTTAATGGCAATAAACATTCCAACTATTCCTTTGCTTCCGTAGATATCAAAAGGACATTTCTCAGTCGAACGCTTCATGTGCCCATTAAAACAATTAAACACTAGCTATGAGAGTTCTGCAAATATGGTGATTTGGCACAAGACTCTTAGAGTAATGAGTGTGAAATACACACATTACACACATTATCACTGGAAAGAGTGTCCAGGTTTTGCTCAAAATCATTAATCACTTAGGATCTTCTAGGTAATAAATAATGCTACATAAATGTTTTGACAAAATGTTATTTATCTATTAGTGTATGTGTATGTACATGAGTGTATGCACATTCATGTGTGTATGTGTGTGCCCACATGTGTGTGTGTGCTCATATGTGTGTGTGTGTGTGTGTGTGTGTGCTTGCCTTGTAAGCCATGGTGCATGTATGGACGTCTGAGAGTAACTTGAAGGAATTGGTTCTCTCCTTTTATTACATAGATCCGAGGAACTGAACCTAAACTTTTCACCAAGTGCCTTTACCCATGGAGTCATCTCACAGCTTATTGATCAAAGGGTATTATGATAAATCAGCATTTATTTCTGGCTTACAAGTAGAATTACTCCAGTTTTTTCCTTATTTTAATGTTTTATTTCTAGTTTCTGAGATTGTAATATAACTACATCATCATTTTCCCCTCCTTTTTTCCCCTCTAAACTTTTTCATCTGTCATACTGCCTTGACTCTCTTTCAAGTTCATGGCATCTTATCCCTAATTATATATATATATATATATATATATATGTGTGTGTGTGTGTGTGTGTGTGTATGTGTGTGTGTGTTCTCTATACATATACATATATATTCATAACATATCATACATATATATGCAAACTATTCAATTTGTATTATGTGACTGATGTATATTGCATGTATGTTTTCACAGTTGATCATTTGGCTTTGCATAAGCAATTGGTGTGCTCTCCCCTGAAGATTATTATTTCTCTTGATCTCAGCACTGTTTATTTTCCTGTATTTCTTTGTCTAGGATTAAGGACTGTTGAGTTTCTCCACCTGTTATCACACTTATATAATATACTATGCCTATAGAAGTTGTCCTTGATGAAAATGCAGTACATATACACTGCACAATATTATGAAACTGTAAAGAAAAATGAAACCATGCAACATACAGCTAAATGAATAGAGCTAGAAAAGTTTATGTCAAGTGATGTAACTCTGACACAGAAAGGAAGATATCACATGGTCTCTCTCATCTAAGCCTCTTAGTCCCAAATCTTCAGTGTGAGTACATATCCTGGAAGACCTGAAAAAATCCAAAAAAAATGAAAAGGGACCATGGGAAGAGGTGATAAATTATAAGTTTTTCAATATAATACATTATGATAAAAATTATTGACAAAATTAAATATTTCAAAATAGCTAACAGAGGGAATTTTAAATGTATCTAACGTAAACAAATGCTAAATGTCCAGGGTGATAGTCACTGGCTATGGTGCTCATCATTGTACACTGCATACTTATTGGTCTTTCAATCAGAACCCTAACATTATATAAAATTATTACATGTCAATTAAAATTATAAACTTACAGGCTAGAGAAATTGATTAACAGTTAAGAAAACTTGGTGTTCTTGCATAGAACTTGGGAAGATTTATTCCCAGCACCTACTTAGCAATTTGCAGCTATATAATGCCAATTCCAGAGTATCTGATGCTCTCTTCCAACTTCAGCAAGCATCCGTTATTAGCATTGTGTACATGCAGACCAAGAGATAGCAATACAATGAGGATCTGAAGTTTTAGATGTTTTTTTTTTTGGTCGAGTTCAGTTTTATGTGCATTCATTCTTTATTGAATATATGTTATGGTGATATGAAATAAAAGAAGTGGTCCCCACTTTGCTCATCATAACTTAGTAGAGAAGATAAAATACATTAAAAAATTGAAGATAATAAAATTCTACTGTTGAAATCTTTTTTTTTCAAACTCTGAAATGATTTATGTTTTCTCTCTGAAAAACTGACAGTTTTGGTATCTTCCAGTTCTGACTTAACCACGTGTATTTATACTTTCATATAAGACTGCTATTTTTCCCACCTCCTCCCCACCTCCCATTTTCCTCCTGCTCTCCCACTCACCCTCCCACTTCCCACTCCAGTCTAAGAGAGGGCAGGGTACCCTGCCCTGTAGGAAGCCCAAGGTCCTCCCCCCTCCATCCTAGGACGGCGTGCATCAAAACAGACTAGGCTCCCAAAAAGCTGGTACATGCAGTAGAATCAAAACCCGGTGCCATTATCATTGGCTTCTCAGTCAGCCCCCATTGTCAGCCACATTCAGAGAGTCTGGTTTGATTACATGCTCATTCAGTCCCTGCCCAGCTGGCCTTGGTGGGCTCCCATTAGATCAGTCCCCTTGTATCAGTGGGTGGATGAACTCCTTGCGGTCCTGACTTCCTTGCTCATCTTCTCTCTCCTTCTGCTCTTCAGCTAGACCTTGGGAGCTCAGTCCAATGCTCCATTGTGGGTTTCTGTCTCCATCGCTGGACGAAGGTTTTATGGTGATATTCAAGATATTCATCAGTGTGGCTATGGGACAAGGCTAGTTCAGGCACTTTCTCCTCTACTGCCCAAGAACCTAGCTGGGTATATACCCTTGGACACTTGGAAACCCCTATAGAGCCAAGTCTCTTGCCAACCCTAAAATGGCTTCCTTAATTATGATATCTTCTTTCGTGCTCCCATATCAGCCCTTCCTCAATCTCAACTATCCCACTCCCCCCAGTTTCTCCCCAATCCTCCCCTTCTGCCTTCTCTCCCCCCATCTCCTCTTCCCCTCACCCCACTCCTACCCCCATGATCCCAACTTTTGCCTGGAGATCTTGTCTGCTTCCAATGTTCAGGAGGATCTATATATGTTTTTCTTTGGGTTCACCTTTTCATTTAGCTTCTCTAGGATCACAAACTATAGGCTCAATGTCCTTTGTGGCTAGAATCCACTAATGAGTGAGTACACACCATATTCATATTTTGGGGTCTGGGTTATCTCACTCAGGATAGTGTTTCTATTTCCATCCATTTGCATGCAAAATTCAAGATGTCACTGTTTTCTTTTTTTTCCACTGAGTAGTACTCTAATGTGTATATGTGCCACACTTTCTTTATCTATTCTTCCATTTAGGGGCATCTAAGTTGTTTCCAGGTTCTGGCTATTACAAATAGTGCTGCTATGAACATAGTTGAACAAATACTTTTGTAGTATGATTGGGCATCTCTTGGGTATATTCCCAATAGTGATATTGGTGGATCCTGAGGTAGGTTGATGCCCAGTTTCCTGAGAAACCGCCACACTGATTTCCACAGTAGTTGCACAAGTTTGCATTCTACCAGCAATGGATGAGTGTGCCCCTTACTCCACATCCTCTCCAGCATAGGTTATCATTGATGTTTTGGACTTTAGCCATTCACCCAGGAGGAGTAGAAGACTGAAAATAATCAAACTGAGATCTAAAATCAACAAAATAGAAACATAGAAAACAATCCAAAGAATCAATGAAACAAAAAGATGGTTCTTTGAGAAAATCAACAAGCTTGACAAACCCCTATCCAAATTAATCCAAAGGCAGAGAAAGAACATGAAAATTAGCAAGATCAGAAATGAAAAGGGGGACATAACCACAGACACAGAGGAAATTCAGAGAATCATTAGGTCTTATTACAAAAACCTGTATGCCACAAAATTGAGAAATGTAAAAAAATGGACATTTGTTTAGATAAGTACCTATACCAAAATTAAATCAAGACCAGGTGAACAAATTAAATAGACCTATAAGTCGTGAGGAAATAGAAGTTGTCATTAAAAAAAACCAAAAAACAAAAAAACCTCCCAACCAAAAAAGGCCAGGACAAGATGGTTTTAATGCACAATTCTACCAGAACTTCCAAGAAGAGCTAATACCTATGCTCCTTAATGTGTTTCTCGTAATAGAAACAGAAGTCATTGCCAAACACTTTTTATGAAGCTACAGTAACCCTAATACCAAAACCACAAAAAGACTCAACTAAGAAAGTGAATTACAGACCAATCTCACTCATGAACATCAAGGCAAAAATTCTCAATAAAATACTGGCAAACCAAACCCAAGAACACATCAAAAAAATTATCCATTATGATCAAGTAGGTATCATCTCAGAGATGCAGGACTAGTTCAACATATGAAAATCTATTAATGTAATCCATCATATAAATAAACTGAGAGAAAAAACCATATGATCATTTTATTAGATGCTGAAAAAGCATTTGACAAAATTCAACACCCCTTTATGATAAAGGTCTTGGAGAGATTAGAGATACAAGATCCATACCTAAATATAATAAAAACAATATACAGCAAGCCGACAGCTAACATCAAATTAAATGGAGAAAGACTTAAAGCCATCCTACTAAAATCAGGAACAAGACAAGGCTGTCCACTCTCTCGATACCTCTTCAATATAGTGCTTGAAGTTCTAGCAATAGCAATAAGACAACATAAGGAAATCAAGGGGATTCAAATTAGAAAGGAAGAAGTCAAACTTTCACTATTTGCAGATGATATGATAGTGTACATCAGGGACCCCAAAAACTCTACCAAAGAACTCCTACAGCTGATAGATACCTTCAGTAATGTGGCAGGATACAAGATCAACTCAAAAAAAAAAATCAGTAGCCCTCCTATACACAAAGAATAAAGAAGCGAAGAGGAAAATGAGAGAAACATCACCTTTCACGATAGTCACAAATAGTATAAAGTATCTTGAGGTAACACTAACCAAGGAAGTGAAGGATCTATTTGACAAGAACTTTAAGACTTTGAAGCAAAAAATTGAAGAGGATACCAGAAAATGGAAGGATATCCCATGCTCTTGGATTGGGAGGATCAACATAGTAAAAATGGCAATACTACCAAAGACAATATATAGATTCAATGCAATCCCCATTAAAATCCCAACAAAATTCACAGACCTTGATTGAACAGTAATCAACTTTATATGGAAAAACAAAAAAACCAGGATAGCCAAAACAATCCTATACAATAAAAGAACTTCCAGAGGTATTACCATCCCTGACTTCAAACTATTACAGAGCCACAGTAATGAAAACAGCTTGATATTGGCATAAAAACAGAGATGTTGACAAATGGAATCAAATCAAAGACCCAGATATTAATACACAAACCTATGAACACCTGATTTTCGACAAAGGAGCTAAAAGTATACAATGGAAGAAAGAAAACATCTTCAATAAAAGGTGCTGGCATAACTGGATGTCAACCTGTAGAAGAATGAAAGTAGATCCATATCTTCCACCATGCACAAAACTCAAATCCAGTTTGATCAAAGACCTCAATATTAATCTGACCACACTGAATCTGGTAGAAGAGAAAGTGGGAAGTAGTCTGCAACACATGGGCACAGGAGACCGCTTCCAACGTATGACCCCAGTAGCACAGACAATAAGAACAACAATAAATAAATGGAACCTCCTGAAATTGAGAAGCTTCTGTAATGCAAAGGACACTGTCATTAAGACAAAAAGGCAACCTACTTGGAAGAATGGGAGAAGATCTTCACCAATCCCTCATCAGACAAAGGTCTGATCTCCAAAATATTTAAAGAACTCAAGAAACTAGACGTTAAAACTCTAATTAAACCAATTAAATAAATGGGGTACTGACCTGAACAGAGAATTCTCAACAGAAGAAGTTCAGATGACCAAAAGATACTTAAGGTCATGTTCAATTTCCTTAGCAATCAGGGAAATGCAAATCAAAACAACTTTGAGTTCTTAATGTTTTTAAGTTAAGAAAATATAGATCAAATTGTTATTTTGTTTAAATGTTATAATGTTTATACTATCTCATGTAAAAAATAAAGAGAATTTATAAAAAACGAAAATATAAATTTACTTTTTAAGAATCAGAGAGTATCTTATTTTAAATAAGATAAAAATTTCTGAATGCAATTGTGTGATAATAACACATTGAATGATGTTATTGAATGTTACTAATTATAATGTCATATCCTAATACATTAAATGAAGTATAGAAACAAATAAAACAGGGTATCTTCTTCTGATAAGGTTAAAATAACAAATTATTTTATAATATGTAAGTATATTTATATGTCAACTTGAAAACATCAATACACAACACATGAAACGTGAGCATCGAAATCAGGAAAGAGAGAAGTCCATGCTACTTGATAATTTGGGGGAAGTCTGTATCTTATTTTCAGAAACATCAATGCTGCTTGTTTCTGAAGCAGCACCAGGTGCACTGTCTAATGCCAGTGTTCCTTGTGGTGCAAACTACAATGCCCACGCTAATCATGGTAGGGTCAGTGGTGTCATCTCTGGAGGATAATTTGCTTCCTGGTACTGTGGCCTGAAATCCTGCTTCTCTGACCCTCAGAGAAACTTCAAATCCTAACAAACCCTTTTTACTTTGAAACCACTTGCAGGCCTCTAGATGTTGCTTACAATGTAGACCAAACAGAAGTCATCCTAGCACCTCCTGATTAAGAATGGTCCTTCTTTCTTTGTCTTTAAAGAGTAACCATTTTCTGCCTATGGAGCCTTTTCCACCTCAGTTACTACCAGACATAACATAATTATTTGAATTTCAGATCTTTAATTATAGGGAAAGATCAGATTATTTAGTTACTGGGCTTCTGTCTGCTTCCCCCTTGCACAAAAAACAAAACAAAACAAAAAACTGATATCTCATCCTATTATAGCCATTCATGAACATAAAGAGGCCACTAAAATTCGTCATGACCATGAAATCTACAGCTGCTTCATGTCACTCTTGATTATTACTAATGCTTCCTTTAAATCTCTTACAGAGGCATTTGCTTAAGAATATTAGTAGACGGTGTTAAGACTTTTATGTCTATTCTTCTTGGATGTCAACATGATTACATCTGGGATTAATTAAAACTCAAAAATAGAAGGCACACCTGTGTGCCATTTCTGCTTAATTTGAAGTAAGAAGAACTACTTTAGTCTGGAACTTTGAGGTAGGAAGTGACACCTTTAATCTGAATTTAATGCAGTTGTAATCTGAATCACTCCTTCTCCTGATACTTATTTAAGGACATGGAAGAAGAAAGGTTTTACTCTTTCTCTGCGTGTTCTTGCCTTGTTGGCACCTCCATTCCTTCACTGGTATTAGAGCCTACTTCTTTATGAATACAGAGCCTACTTCTTTATGAATACTGTATATACTTCAGACAGATAAGCCATTCAGTCTTGTGGACTGAGCAACTACTGGATTCCTGGACTTTCTATTCACAATCAGTCATTGTTGGATTAGCAGGAGCACAGTCTGTAAGCAATTCTAACAACCCCCCTTTCAATAGTTATTCAATAAATAACTTTTTTACTCTGGAGAGCCCTGATTAATACATTCGGCATGTGGAGAGGATATTCTAGAGAAATTTGGGTCTCAGAAGAGTCTCAGTTCACTTATAAATTCCCAATAGTCGCCTTTCCTTAACCTTCTTTAGGTGCTTGTTCACGTCAGAGGACTTAACCCTCATCCATTACATCACCTTCTCTTAATTTCTTGGCATGCTTTCCTTCTCATATCATTGGATATGGATGTTATGGAGGAGAAAGGCCACTCTTGGGCAGTACTTTTTAATTTATTAATTTATATATTATGTATACAGTTTTCTGTCTACATGTGTGCCTGCCCTCCAGAAGAGAGCACCAGATCTCATAGATGGTTGTGAGCCACCGTGTGGTTGCTGGGAATTGAACTCATGACCTCTAGAAGAACAGCCAGTGCTCTTAACCTCTGATCCATCTCTTCAGCCCAATTGGGCAGTGTTTTTAAAGTGAACATTCAACTCCCCATGGGTGGAGTAGTGAAAAGATTCTAACGAAGCTGAAAGAAATCCATCTTTGGAAGAAGGAGGTGTCAAATGGTTTCCCTTGTGTTACAGGGAGACTCCTGGAAAGGAAACTTCATTTTCTGGTCAATTCATGGAGAACTAATTAGCAAGGAGGCAAAGGCTGTTCCCCATGACATCAGCAGTCCCTTCTCTGAACATTCTATTGTATCCTGGAGAGCTCTTGGCATCCCCTGTGATGTCACTAGTGTTGTAACAACGCCAGTGCCTTTAGGACATTCACTCACTGCCTATAAGGTTCACGCATATCATGTTGTCAAGACTGACAAGTCTACTTGGGAGAGAGAATAGTCAGTGTGGAGAGACCAGAGTGAGGAAGAAGAAAGTTGGCCCTAGGTTTCACTGGAAGGTACGGAGAAATAAATGGTCCTGGGGAAGACACGGTGAGTTCAGGGACAGGAATAGGGAGTTTTCTGGATGTGATGGTCTTGAGAATTCTCGGGGTAGAGCTCAAGATCTTGGAGCTTCTGAGAGGGAATAGGCCTATCTTGCTTCTCTGGGTTCCTAAAGGGCTGACCCACAGCAAGGATTCATGATGGTTAGTTTGACAGAGTCAGGAATTGACAAAGCTTTTTGCTGGGGACACCCTGCTTTCATTCTGAGTGGAGAAGGAGGCACAGAGGAATTAATGAGATTTCAGTGCCACCCCTGCACTTCACCCCCACTGAAGTTCTGTAGGTTGTGTGCCAGTAACAGGAGGGAAAGGACAGCGCCCTGGCAAAGCCTGTAGTTGTTACACTTTACATCACAGCCACCAGTAGGGTTGAGGCACCAAGTGCCACTCTTTGAGTGACCCCTAAGTCTTCTGGCTTCCTAGCTGTGGGTAAGTACAAATACCTCCAGTTCAGTCCAAGAGCTATTAGAACGAGTGGGCCTGGGCAGAGACTGCCCTTTCCCGCCAGCTCTGGTTTTCCTGGGCTGTCAGTGAGAATGGCTTTGTGAATCTGGTGACTGTGTTCTGCCCCTGTATGACTTCTCCATTAATATGAGAGTCTGAAGCAGCAAGCGATTTGGGCATCTCTACACGACCTGAGTACTTGTGACAGTAGCGATTATTTCAAGGCTCCTGAATGCACATAACTGAGGTCTTTGAATCCAAGGTGGATCCTCTGAAGCTGTGAATAAGTCTCAGGACAGCCATCCCCTGGGTCTCCTTGTACAGGGAGGCACAGGAAAACAGGTGACTTCTGAGACACCCACCTCCCTATAGAGAGATGAAAGAACTGACATCCACAGAGGGGGAGACACAAGTCTGGACTTTCAGAATCTGCCAGGTCAAAGTCTCATTCATCAGTTACTTCCTGAGCATCCTTCAGTGTGTCAGGTTTGACTGAGAGGAGGCAGTGTGTAGTCAGGAGCTGTCCTTTACTTCTGTATCCGGGTATTACTGAGATACCTAAGCTTGTCTGTCATGGTTTCTAGTGTGATATAACATAGTAATGGATTTAGTTTACCCGATATCACTCATTTGTTCTGGGGCTCACTAAGTACACTTCTGAAGCTACAGTCCAGACATCTGGAAAATTGTCAGTCCAGGTTGAACATGCTGCTGGCTTTTCATTTCAGACTTTCAGTAAATTCAAAATTGTGAAGTGGGGATCTAGGAAAAGTCTATGGCAAAAGATTCCAATTATCTCTCCTTTTGTCCCTTTACCTCCTCTTCTTATGCTCCAATGAATCTTGTGCTTTAAGCTGACTGGGGTCCCTTTTCTAATAGCATGTGTACTGTCAAAGGTGGCTCCAGATCAAGGAATTTGGCTTCTGTGTCACTCTAGGTAAAGCACTATAGCAGTGAGACATGACACAGTCTCTCCATGGCTATGACATATTTGATTTTCTAAAAATGCCTTTGCATATCTGTGTGTGGCCTCTCAATAGCTATTCATCTTTTTTCGAACTTGAGTGCAGGAATGGGCTATCAATCTTCATGGGAGTGTTTGCTCTTGTGTTGAGGATTCACCTGGCCTGGCGAGCCCCAGTTCTTAGTATCAGCCTGACCTGTGGCTAGTTGATCACACATTTGCTGCCTTATGATGGCTGAAAAGTACTCTGCTGAAGTTTTCAGGTAATTTCCATCATTTATGGGGCTCTACCACACTAACATATTGTAAAAGTCTTGTGGATCGCCGACAATGTGCTTGTTGCCTTCAGGAGGCTGAACTTTCCTCTCCATCATCCAGAGTTAATTACTTAGAAAGATCTATTTCTCATTTTATTTATTAGAGATCTCAGAAGGGGATGAGCCATTTCCTGGGATATCTCTGGAAGTGAGTCTTCAACTTCTCATACATAAAGTAGTGAGTATATTCTAATGAAGAAGAGAGATGTCTGGCTTTGTAATGAGTAGGTGATGAAGGTCTTCCCTTTTGCTTCTGGGAAGGCTTCTGGGAAGGGCAGTGTGGTGTCCAGTACAGTGAATTGTAGAAGATCTAATTGGTAGGTAGGTGAAGACTGCTTCTGGTGATCATAATAGCATCTTCTCTGGACATTCTATTCTATTCTTGAGCACCCTTGACATTCTCTGTGAGGTCACTAGTGCTATGGGAACACCAAGTAACTGTGGGGTATTCTATCAGTGTCCTTAGACATGTTGGCAAGACCGAGCAGGTTGCTTTTAGGGAGTGAGTGGAGACCATGGGGAGACTAAAGTGGGGCAAAAAGAAGCTAGCCTTTAGTCTCAGTGTAAAAGATAAAGAAATAAATGGCTCTGGGGAAGGCACCATGAGTCCTAGGCAGAGGATTGGAGGCTTACTGGAGAAGGTAGAAAGCTTATCTTGGGTCTTCCAGGAGTGGGGCTCAGCATCTGGAAGCTTACCCTGCTTCTCTGGTTTCCCTAAGACCAGACCCAGAGTAAATGGTTTCTGACAATTAGTTTAGGAGAGCCATGAGTTGTCAAGCCTTCAGCTGTTCTTCTAAGAGATCCTTAATCTCATTCTAAGTGGAAAGAAAGGCCATCAGGAGCAAAGGAATGACTAGTTAGGTGTCTCTCTCAGGGTAGGTAATTGCTGCACTTCATCCTAGTGGATTCCTTCAGTTTCCTTGGGAATCTGATGCTAATAAGGGAGAGAAACTCCCCTGGCCATGAACCAACATCTCAGACATTCAGGTTGCTTTTGCCCAGGACACATGTGACCAGGACTTGGTGCTGCTAAGCTATCGGAACAACAGGACTTAACTGCATCACATCAGATATGAGGAAACACTGCCCAATGTCATTCAAGTATACAAGTTCAGTTGCCTTATGGTGGCTGGAATGTATTCTGCTGGTTTCAGGTAATTTTCATCAATTATGGGGCTTATATTTGTTCTGACAGGGCACCCACAGTCTCCACCACACCTGGCGAGGCACTGTCTCAACTAAGCATGAATAACAGACAAAAAAGGGTGGAGGAACTAAACCATTCAGCTACAGAGTAAGACACATGAGCGAATTGAGCTGTGTGGATTCTGAACTATGTGGATCCCTGGTTAGTTGAGCTTACAAGTATTTGAATAAGAAGGTAGCCATGATGCCCAGTTATCTGCTGATAATCTTGATCCTACAGTATCAAGCCAAGCTAGGAAAGCTTGGAGGAAGGATGATTTTCCAGGGTGTCCTGATGTCAATTTTCCTGGGTGCATTGGAGAGGCAGAACTTGGAAACTGGGTAGGTGTGAGGTGGGGGCACAGGCAATTGTGCTTCCTCCAAATGAAAAGCAGAGCCTTTTGCCTGAATCACAGTCTGTGGTGAGGGACAGAACTGTGTGAGTTCTCAATGTGTACTTCAAGAGGGCATGATAGGGTTGGCTTATGGGACATGCTTGGTCCTGAGACTTGGTGGTAAGCCTTTATACTTGACCATCAGATGGTTGTATGTTGAAAGCTCCTGGCAGCAGCTGGAGCGACCTGGTCTCATTCATCAATCTCAGGGTGTGACTGGAAGGTCTGAAGCTCATAATTGCTTCTCTATGGTCTTCCTTATACTTGGAGACAGTGCCACCTCCCTGCATGTCGGGGGACATCCTGATTGTATATGGTGTGTGTATGTGGGGTGATAGAGAGCCTGTGGGTGTGAGTGCGTACTCCTGGGAACCTGGGGTCTGTGGCAGGGCCTGAGGATTTGTCATTCTCACGGTTTCCTGGCAATGCCAGTGCTGAGGCCAGGGAGACCCACTTTGAGTGTCACACCTCCTTGGCCTCTGTGCTCACCTTGGTAGAACATTGAAGTTCCCTATGGAGTTCATAAAGCCATCCTGAAATTGAGATACATCCATGGAAATACTGACTTTGTGCTCTGATGTGTAACAATAGGTACCCAGGAATGAGAATCTCTGTTCCAAAGACAGGATAAATATCATCATGTTTCTGGTGATCCCAGATATGTGGTATAGAATCATGGGAATTTCCTGGGGAACTAATTTATAGCTCTAAGCCCACTGAGAACGCTCATGCAGCTTTGGATAACTACCTTTGCCTCTTCTGGCCTGGGGACAGGATAGGAAGTTTAATAAGTACCAGAAGATCCCAGTGTATAAGTGCTTGACTATGGCATTCACTTAGATGGGGTAGTCCAGGGCACAACCTTAATTTATGTGATCCTTGAGGCCTGTGTTCATGGGATTCTTTTCTCCTGGAAATGCCCTACAACAGGTTGCATTCTCTTGAGATGCTGAAAAAGGAGCATAAGTTTGTGACAACAGACCTGCAGAAATTGTCCATGGAGATCAGTGATGTCTTGAGCAAATGCAAGTGGCTGATTGAGGAGAAAGAATCCTTAAGACAAGTGCCGGATTTAGCCGGGAGGAATTGATTTTGCCCTCTTTGTCCTTGACCCAAAGTGAGGGCTCTAGTTTTAACCTGTCTACCTCTTAGAAAGCAGCCATTGGCAAGAGGCCATTCAACTTGTGCCTCTTGAACTCACACTTTTCACTAAGTGTGAAAAAGATACTGAGCCCCTACCAGTGATGTTCTGCCAGCCTCAGAAGTCGCATCCCTAGTTAGAAATGTGATTTGCACCATGAAGGAGATGTCTGGCAGCACAGGGCCTCTGGGGCTCTGGCAGGGCCTTCACAGATCTGAGTTTCATGAGACCCCTAGACAAAATTTATTTTGGTTGGGAGCTTCTGCTTTCTTTCAGAGAGTGTTTGCCCTCTACATGCTTATTCTTTCCCAATACCATGAGCTATTAAGCACGGGTGGGGGCTGCATCCTGTTCTCAAGGACACAGCATCACTTTGGGTACCAGGATTTTCAGAAGTAGCTTGTGCCTTTCCGGAATTTTGTTATTCTCTGGATTTTGCCTGCTTCTGAATAGTGCTGGCTTGGGTACTGTGAGCTCCGGTCTTGGGCTTTCTGGGGAACTGGGACTTTTCAGGGCTGGTGGTTCTTGGAGGTGGGGATGGCAAATGAAGACTGGATGGGGCTCTCTCTTTTTGGGTGGTGCTTCAGTTTCCTCCACAGCCTGGTCCTGACTCAGCTGAAAAACTTGTATGTGCATTGAGACCTGAGAACAGAAAGCTGTGACAGGAGCAGATTCTATTGCAAGAAACCTGTGAGGTGGTAAAGAAGCTCCTTAAGGAATTCTATGAGAAGATCTGTGACCCCTGGGCTGAGCAACATCAGGCAGGCTGAGGCAGTGGGGACATGCTGTCCACCTGTCCAACTATAAGCACAGAGGCATCCGTAAACCATCTGCCCACACATTCAAGCTCCCAGCTACAAAACATCCACGTGTTCATTTCTGTGATCATTTACAAGTCTCTTTGGAGAGTTGTCCTCTTGATAGGAACTGAATGATTGGCAAGTAAACCCTCCTGCTCTGCCAGAAACTGCAGTCCATTCAGGGAGATGGGTCTGTCACATATCACACACTTACATGTCATGGTGGTCAGAGGGTTGCTATGCAGAGAGCTTCTTAGGGAATAGCGCAGAGCTTTCATTGATGAAGTCAGTGGCCTGTGGCTCGTTTGCTTTGCAGAGGTTTTTTGAGATCACAGGAAGGAAAGCAGTTTGAGCCCTGTACCAATGCCAAGTGAGTGCTTCTCATTGTCAACTTTGGCTGGGGAGGGGTCAGGTGGTTTTCTCTTTTCTTCCCGCATCCCAATGTGCTCTTTCCTTTGCTCAAATCTTGGTTCACACTGACAAAAGCTTGACTATTAGCTTGTCAGCCCTGTTTCCTCTGAGTGGTCATGACCAGTTGTGCCACGCTGGGACTTCCAGTCTGGAACTGACTGGATGAGTATTGATGTGGGAGAACTTTGACAGGCTGAGGACAGAGATAACAGATTTGAGGTTTCAACAGAACATTTTCTCCAACCACCTCAACATATCTTGACTAAGCTGTGTGCTCCCCTAGAAATTTCTAGTCACCAAGGGATGGAGAGCAGTGTAGTGGATCTCAGGTGAACACCAGATGTGCATACTCTAATTTCAACTGTTCATTGAGAATGACGTCTTCATTTTTCTGACCACCAATGATTTCTGTTGTCTATGTAATGTATGCATGCATGTTTAGATGTGTACATAGGTGGGTGTGTTTGTAGGCCGGATAATTACATCTGGTTCTGTCCTCTGTTGCTCTTTCTCTTATTCCCTTAAGTTGAGGTCTTTCACTGAGCCTGAAATTTTCTCTTTTGGTTAATCTGGCTAGCCAGCACACTTTGGATCTCCTGTGCTCTCCAAGGCGGATCTTCAGTCTTGTTTTGTCTCTTCCAATTATTACAAGTTTCAATGACTTAGAAAAAGAAAGGGTGCAGTAGCTGTCTCTTCATTTTACACATATTTATTGTTTTGGCATCACTGTGTTTCGCAATAACAGAAATCAATAAATACAGCTATTTTAAAAATGAAAAGTAGACACCTTTCCTTTCACTGCACAGAGCCAACACCACAGGAAATGTCTGGTTTGTCTCGCTGGTTTCACAACACCACACGGAATCCCACGGTGCATCTTCTTGCTGACATTGTGTGGCTGACTATATCAGGTGCATGACTGTGTCTTAGAAAAGATTTTTTTGTCATCGTTGTGCAGAGGGCTGCGTTCCTGCAAAGCACTACAGGAGATGTCATTAGCCTCCTCCTGCTGGACACTGGGGCTGAATTCATTTGATGTGCACTGGATTCTATTGAAAACTTCATGGGTGTTGACCGTGAGTCAATTTCTTTCACTTGTGCTATCAAGGTCTTCTCTGGAGGAGCCAGGATAGGTTTAGGAAAGAGACTGTGATGGATGGATCAACTTGGAACCTGTGGGATCAGAGAGTCTCAGGATGGATAAACTTCATGAAAGGAAAAGTTCAGGCTAGGCTTGCAGAGCCTGGCTGCGTCTAAGAGCCTTGGAGAGAGCAGTGAGAACCCACTACCTCCCCTTGCTGCATAAAAGGTTCTGAAAGGCAATAGTCTTCTCTCTGCCCATTCTGGGTTCAGAAGTGTGTGTCCATGTGTGCTATGTGATACATTTCTGTTCATCTCTGTGTGTACGTACCTCTATGTGTGTTTTTTTGTATCTCTGTATGTGTGTGCTGTCTCTTGTTGCATAGTAGTGACCCTTTGTCTGTGTGTGCATGTGCCCATGTGTGTCTAGTGTGGCATGTTTCCTGTGTGTGTAAAGATAAGTGTTTATGTGGGTGTTTGTGAGTATGGGTACTTATATGTGCAAGTATGTGTTTGTGTGCATTGATGTGTTCAGTTTTGTGAGTCTGTGTATACCTGTGTATTTGCATATTCACTTACTCATGAAACGTTTTTAGTGATGATGGAGTCCATCTTTATTGAGAAAGTACTGTGCCTCTCACTTTGCATCTGTCAAATATTGTATGCTGTTTCCTATCATTCTGCATGTCCACCTAACTCTTTAGAACAAAATGACACAAAACTACAACAACTCAATGGTTTTCAGGTATTTGTAGAAGGAAAAGTGTTTTTCTGCCAGAAAATGCTTTGAAACAAACCAAAAGAATGTGATAGAGGAAGGTGAGGAATAGGCCACTGTGGCAAATCAAGGTTTCTGAGGGGCAGAAAAGGCTGGTTGAGGGTTTGTGTTCCTTTTCTGCTCTGGGTGGCTGGTGACTGCACACTCAATGGTCAGGTGACTTACTGTGTCTTGTCTGTGTGCTGTCTTATCCTCATCTGCATTGTCTGCTACCATTTTCTCTCCACCTTTGCCTAACCTTGGCTCAGTTAACCTTGGCCTTAGAACTTGGACTGGATTTTATTTGTTGAGAGATTCTGACTTGCAGTGTGCCTCTAGCTACATCTAAATCCAGCAGAAGTCACATAGCCATGCTGTGATAGGAAAATGGGGCTCTCTCATTGCACCCCACTTAGGTTCAAGATGGTATAAAGCATTCACAATGTGCTTCATCTATAGAACTCAGTAATTACTTTCATTCAGAGTTGTTCACTCTGAGTTAAAATCAGCCTCATGGGGAGGCTGGGAGAAATGAGGACTCTCAGACATTTCTGGTAGTGTAAAATGATATAGTACAGTGAGAAGCCACACCCAGTTCTTCAGAAAGTTAAACTGTAGTCCCCAGGTGACCCAGTGATTCCAGAAATAAAGTAGGTGTCCGCAGAGAAGCTAGGTGACATCAGGGTTATAGCATCATTGCTCAGAGTATCCTTGAAGTAGAAATTATCCAGATGTCCAGGATTTGATGAGCGAAAAAACTATAGTGTGGTTGAGCCTTTTTATTGAATATTGTTTAACATGAAACAATACATGCAATCATTTGACCCCGACTTAGCCTCTTGTTACTCAAACAAATTCCTGACACAATCACCTCACAAGGAGGAGTTGCTGATTTTGACTCCTGGTTGTAGAGATTTTCTAGGTTCCTGAACTCTTTGCTTTGGGTTTGCAGTGAGGCAGCTCCTATGGTAAAGGAAGCTCCTTTTGGAGGAAGTTGCTTACCTTGGCTATAACTGTGAAGCGGTGAACAAGACCATATGGATTTCTCTCAGTCCCAGCTAGTGAAAGAACACTTCAGGGTATTGTGCCGTCCCAGGCAACAAGAACTTCTCCGGGAAACACTGTGCTTTATCCTTAGTGTTTTTGGGGACTGTTTACCCCTTATTCCTTTCTGAGCTCTGGTATCTTCTCAGTATCCTGTCCCTTGTGTCTCCCAACAGATCTCCCTGTGCTAGTCCTAAACCTAGCAGGAGAAGGGTGAGTTGGGGAGGCCGGTGTGTGCTCCTGCCATTTTATTTTCCTTCCAGAATATCTCCTTTAGAGAGAAGCTCCTACGTTTGGCCCGGTGTGCATTCAGGACATTCCTGCTGATTACAGGCTCTCTACAGTATGTGTCCAGTTCCTGTGAAAAAGTTTTTCTGGTTATAAGAAGATTTAGGAGTTGAAGAGTTGACTTCAGGCAGGTTTCTGTGCCTAAGGGGTAATTCGAACCTTCACTTCATTTGTTATGTAGGCTCCGCTAGAGGGTCTATATTCAGTTACCCAGAATGATCACTTTCACTTTGGATTTAATCAAGGCCATGCATATCTGTCCTGAACTGTTTCTCAGACATTGCTATATTGTTATATTTTTTTCAGAATAATGTATCTAGATAACTGGAGAAATGTGCTGCATTTTCTTGCCCTGTACAATGTAGTTCTCAGATCATCTTCTGGCAGATCTTAAAAGCTGAGGGAAAAGAAATCCAAGCCCAGGTACATTCTGACCCTTCTCTCTTGGAGAATGCTGGGAATGACCTCAGCTGTAAAGTCATGCTGGATTGTCGAGCTGACTAGAGTTGGTTCAGTCTCCATAGCTGACATAGCAAGGCTGTTCCCTAACTGCCTTACTCCTCTAGGCCAGAAAATCTCCAATCTGAGTTGGAACAGGCCACAGCCCAGTATGTGAGTCTCCTGCAGACAGAGATGCTGCAGCAGTTGCACTAAGTCTCACAGACAGGTGAGCCACCATTGTATCCCATCCCCAGCAACCATGACATTGGTAGGGAGACTGAAGGCTCTTGACCTTGACTTCCAGAGTAAATAGGCCCTAATTTTTCGAGCTTGTGGCCCATCTAGACTGCTTCTCAGTCTGATTGTCTTTCTATCTCACAAAGCAGACTTTTGAAACAGATGAGGAGGCCAAAGAAGTCACAGATTCCTTGAATCCCTGACATTCTATAACCTCAGATCAAGTCCTCCTCAGAAAAAAAAAATTCCACACAGCTTTGAACTCACCAGTGAGGCAAACACCAGCTGACCTCCAGGTGATCCAGCCCCAATTAAATCCACAGGTCTCTGGACTCAGTACTCCTGAAGAAAAGAAAGCATCAAAAATGAGTTTGAGATACAAAAACCTGAGATAAGAAATACTGAGAAACCTGGCATTCAACAGAATATGAATCCTGTGAGGGCTATGAAAACAAGGGTGGTAGAGATGTTGGTGTGCAAGACTTCTGGCAGTTTAAAGTCAATGACTTTGGCAGGCTGAATGAGTCCTTAGACCTCCCTAGGTGATGGGAAATCTATCATGGGAGGCATTATTGATGTCAAGCTGTTCCAGACAGACCACCCTAAAAGCAACATATTTCTTTTCCCCGTCCAGTGTTAACACTGACTCCATGTCACACACAAGTGCTGCCAGAAACAGTTCACTACAGAGATGGCAGCAGTCCCTCATGCCTCGTGTTAATCATGTGTTCCTCCATATGTAAAATGAACGGGTATTCTTCAGTTTCACAGCCTGGACTCACGGGACTGGTCCCGAGAAAAGATTTATAGAAGGCATCTGAGTCATCTTTGATGTTCTTGGGCAGACAGATGTTGTCTACAGATTTGCTGGGTTTCTAGTATGCACACAAGTATATGTTGACTCAAGAATCAAATGGTGGCCAAGGAACTACAGGCTCGGCAGTGGGTGATAACTTATCTAAAGCTTCCCATAGGGCCACAAAGAATTCTCTAGGAAGGGGTCTCATACTTAGCTTTGTTGAGGCCTTGAGCTACAAAGCCCCAAGGAAGCCTGGCTATGACCGGTTCTATAAGGCCTTTTATAATCAACGAATGCCTTCCTACCATGTTTTCAAGGTCAACCACAGGCTGTAGATCTGTGCTGCTAAATCTACAGCAAGAGAATGCTGCTTAGCTTAAATTTTTGTGTGTGTGTTTGGTTTTTGGTTGGGTTTTGTTTGTTTTGTCTTATTCCTTTTGTTTCTTTATTTTTCTTTTTTCTTGGTTTTCTTGGCTATGGTTTGAGGTTTTACAATTTATTTGTTCTTTGTTGTTTTAGTATTTTGCTAAGGCTATTCACTGTTTATAGTGACTGATCTCTTTAAGCCCCTATTTAGAAAAATGACTGTAATTTTATTATTAAAAAGTGATTTTCTGTAATTTTATTATTGAAAAGTGATTTTCAACTCTTTTCTCTTAGAAGCAATTTCTTTGGTCAGGTCTGGTGTCTCACTTCAGTAACCCCAGAACTTTCTATAGTACCAGAACATTTGTGTGCCAGCTTGGATTAATTAATGAATACCCAGTCAACTTTGGGTGTGATTAGTGTTGCCAACTCCATGGTTATACATTGCATGATGGAAAAAAATTACCATATTATATCCTTGTGATGATATATTTAGGTATCCCTAAAATACAGCATTCTGTATACACGTTTCATGAAATGATCATGTACCCCAATTTAATGAGAAACATAACAGTATTGATCTAAAACCTCTCAGGAAATGAGAATATTAACAAAGGGAGTATGAAAGAAATCCATAACCTGCTTGCCACCAGAGGCCATGATGATGTCCCTTTTGGGATGCTGCCAATGTCCATGTCCTGTCCATGGCTCTGATATAGCTTTGGGGTCTGTGTTGATATCCATAAGTGCTCTAGATACTAGTTAGGACCTTGCAACCACCTTCAGTCTGGGCCACCACCTGTGACCATTTAGGTATCAAAGGTATATGTGTGTGTCCTAAAAGCCTGTCTTGTCATGTAGAACCATAATGACATCTATGCCTGGACTGTTGCTGAGGGTAATATCTTGGTCCATAGTTCTTCTGCAGCCAGGGTCTCCACTGATGTCTCGGGCTTCTGTTGTCATCAAAGACAGTGCTGATGCCTGAAATCTCGGCAACTGCCTGGGGACATAATGCTGCTGGGTCCACACTGATCTGAGTGACTTAGATTGCCAACGAGGGCCATGGTGACATTCAGGCATAGGCTGCAGCCTAGAACTATGCCTGGGTCCACGTTACAAACACAGGATCTGTGTCCATGTCCATGGCCTGTGTTGGCACTAAAGGCCAAACTGAAGAAGATAGGGATCTGGGCTGCCACCTAGGGCCATGTCAGTGTACAAAGGTTGTGCTTCTGCTAGGGCTATACAAATCTGAATGGCCAGTGCTGCCACCAGGGGCCCTGGTGTTCTTCCAGCCTAGGTTGCTGTCAAAGGCCATGTCTGGATCTGCTGCTGGGTCACAATCTCAGTCTGTGTGGATGTCAGTGACTCTAAAAGGGGGAAAAAAAGTATAGCTAAGTTAATATGGGATTTTATCAGACAAGGAAGGTTGTGTATTAGGGTTCTATTGTTTCTAATCCCCATTGCAATTTCTTGATAACACATAACATTATAGCAATAAATATTATAGGTCAATTATTTATGTCTTAGTATACTTTTAATTTTAATTATGCCTCTGTAAAACATATTTTAGTAAATGTCAGCTCTAGTTTTAGCATAAATCTCTTTTTCACATCTATCTTGTTCATTAATTTTGTTTTTCACATCTAGCAGTAGACAGTTTCCGTCCCTCCTCTTCTCTGAGTTCCTCCCTTCCTCCACTTCCCCTCTCCTGACCTCCAATCACTCCTCTCCAGAAAAGTGCAGGCCTCTCATGAATATCAATCAGCCATGTTACATGAAATTGAAGTGAGACTAGTCACCTCCTTTTCTATGAAGGCTGGACTGGGCAACCTCATAGGAATCTTAACAAATTAAATCAATGTTCTAAAAAGACAAAGCTAATGAATATTTTTGCTGGAAAATGTATAAATAAACAAGTGGATTAACTGACAAAATAAGATCATTTAACAACAGCCTGAAGAGATGGCTAAGTAGTTAACAGTACTTGGTGCTCTTATAGAAGACCTCTCTGTTCAGTTCTTAGAAAGCACATGAATACTAATAATGGTCATTCAATCCTAGAGGATCCAATGCCCTCTTCTGGCTTCTGGAGGCACTTCATGCACAAGGTGGACAGTTTACGTGCAGGCAAAACCTCTATACCATGCAGGCAAAGTCCCCAAACACAAAACAAAACAAAAATAGTATTTAAAAATATTACAACATCAAAAATGTTTATAATAATCCTGTAGATATTCTTTTTGTAGGCCATATTTCAATTGACGTAGACACTTCCCTGTTGCATTCATAAAGAACATTTGTTAATCTTTATAAGAATAATAAAGCTGGGCTTGGTGGTGCTTGCCTTTAATCCCAGCACTCAGGTGGCAGAGGCAGAGAAAGGTTGAAGAAAGCCTGGTCTACAGAGTAAGGCCCAGGACAGTCAAGGCTCCACAAAGAGACCCTGTCTCAAAGAAATTAAAAAGAAAAGAGAAAAGAAAATGAATAAATAGTGCAAAATCAAAATGACTTCAATGAAAAGGAAAGTCATTCCATTTTCTATGCATTACCATTTGTCAGCTAGGGGTGAAGACTTGTCAGATTCCCCATACACAATGGCACACCAACCATTGTTGTATTAAGGTGGTATTTTTAAGCAAATATATTGCTGAAATTCACTGATACAGCTTGCCTGTAGGTTTAGTAGAAACTAACACTCTGCAGAGGTTCTGGTTCCTTGACTCTTAGAACCTCCTTTGGTGGTTTGAAAGAAAATGGCCTTAAAAGGGAGTGGCAATACTAGAAGATGTGGCCTTGTTGGAGGAAGTGCGGCACTGTTGGGGCAGGCTTTCAGGTTTTTTTTCTCAAGCCTCCCTCAGTGTGACAGTCAGTTAACTTCCTGTTGCCTGCAAGATTTAACACTCTTAGCTCCAGCACCCTGTCTGCCTGCACACTGTCTTGCTTCCCTTCATGATTATAATGGAATAAATCTCAGAAACTATAAGAGAGCCACCCCAATTAAATGTTTTATTGGTTTACATTGAGGCGATTATGGTGTCTCTTCACAGCAATAAAAATCCAAACTAAGACACCTTCCCTTACTAAGATAAAGGATAAGTATTCAAAATGCAATTAGGAATCATGCTGGTTTAGGAAAATGGCAGTAGTAGATGTAATACCAAGAGCAACTTACTATGACTCAGGAAAATATTTCCTTTTAATAACTCTCTGTAGCATCCTGGGTAAAATACTTAATTTCATAAACATGGTGCAAAACCAGTCATAGACTTTCAATATCATCTAAAAATCAGTGATAAATAGCATTTATGTAATCTAATAAAAGAAGGTGAATTAATCCACATACTAAAATACAAAAATGATACATAGTTCAAGCTTTTTTCACAAAAATATTAAAGTTATTTGTTAAAAGATTTTATGTCATTCACATTTTAATTACTGAGACTACAACTAATTTATTTGAGATGGCCACCAATTGAACTTACTTTTGGAAAAAATTTTAAAAGTAGGCATTCAATGGTCCATCATTGTTCAAAATAATATTCTACAGGATTTCATAATTAGGGAAATAGTTAATTATATTCAAATTAAATATTCCATGGGATAAAGCATATTTGGCAGTACTAATCATGGTCCACTCCCTCCAAATTGAAAGCTAACATTAACCTTTCAAATGTAGGTAAAGAAACCAGCATAGTGGAAAGATGCTCAGTGAACATCCAGAAATTTTGAATCTTTATGTCATGATTTTCATCAAACCTAAGGAATATATTTGCTTTTCAGTTCTGGCCCTCTGAGGAGATGGTGTTAAAATATTAAAGTTGAAAATGCAAAGTAAACTAAACTTAAAAATAAGAGTGAACATGCATCATATTACCTTTGTAATTATTTTTAAGCACATGTTGGAAAATAATTTCTATAAAATGATTTATGATTGTCCAGTTCTATTGCTGATGTAGTTAAATCATATAGGGTATGTATAAAAAATAGTTTTCTGTGAATGTTTTAGAATGATGATCTCTAGCTCTCTTCTCTGGCAATGCATTTACATTGTTGTTTCTAAAATTGTAACATTAATAACATACTAATACCTGTTAATAAGAAATACACAAGGTAGATTTGTATATATTATTATTCCTTCTGAGTCTTTGCTGGGCTTCCACCCCCTACAAACACTGTTACTTATGTTGACTGTCTTTCTACTCACTTCTCTGTCTGATATTACAGCGTGCATTTGGATTCCTGTTAGCTTCCTAACTTACTCTTTCAAAAAGGCAAGCACAATATCCATGGTAAGTTATTTAATAAGCATGCTTTAGACCTTATGAATTTTATGTAATTCTATAGCCTTTGAAGCACTTTGTTGCTTTATGAATGAATATAGTACTGTGTTTGTAGTTATTTACCCCATGGAGAAAATCTTGGTGCATTCCAAAATTTGATAGCTGTGAATGTATAAGTCCTTGTATAAATATCTAATATAATTGGTGGGTCATACAGCAACAGCTTATTATAAGTGGCTATTCCAATCCATGTTCTCATAAACATAGCATGAGAGCAATTGTCCTATTCTTCATTACGTCAATGATTGGAGTTTTATATCTTGCATGTCTAATTTTATTTTTAGCTGTTTAATAAGTGTGCATTGCTATTTCTTTAATAATCATATCTACCCATATTCAAATTCTGTGAATTAAGCTTTCTTTTTTGAATTTTATATCTTTATATAGTCTAAGTATTTTTGAATCACATATGTAATCTGAAAAGAATTTCTTCCCGTCTGTCTCTTAGTAAATACTAACTCTGTTGCCTCTTATTTAAGTTAAAAATGGGAAATCTGTCATTGAAAAAAATAAGGGAAACATGTTTTTTTTTTCTCAGAGAGTTTTGACAGTTTATGACAAGTGGGTTTTGAGGTTTTATATTAGATACATAAACGTTGGCGCTGGGAAAAACAAAGATCTGTGCCTTTTGATAGCTTCAGTAAAAATCTAGCTGTTAAAAAAATTAGAAAATGGTTAACACTATGAGATTGAATATAACCATGAAGAGAATGAGTGGGCATAGAAATATAAGGTCAAGGAGATTGGAGCCATGATTTGAACATGAAATATCTCCACTTAGGCTCATGTTTTAGGTACTCAGCACCCTAGCTAATGGTTGTAGCACTGTTGGGAGGCTGTGGAGGCTTTAGGATCTGGCACTTACTGATGCGCCGACTCTAGTTCTATCTATCCCTAGTTTCAGATTTAACCTCTACTTTCCTGTTCACCACCGCATGAGCAAACCACTGCTGTGCTCTCTCTCGCTCATCTATGAATGAAGATGCTCTTTTTTCCCGTAAATAACAATAAGGACCATGACTCTGAGATTTTGTTGCTGTAATTCTGTCACTGCTCCCCTGGCCAGTTGTGTGTTGTTTTGACTCGGGGGGGCAGAGTGTATTGAGGAGTAAATTACCTAATAAAGGGCATAGGCAGCTGGTTGTGCACTCTAATTGAAGGAGAATATACTGGCAGCAAGCCATGGAAGAAGTGTGACTAGCAGCTTGGTTTATGTTCTTTCTCCCCAAGGGGGTGGTAGCAGTAACGTGGTAACAGTAAGGGCAGCAGTATGGCAGCTGAACCCGCAGCTGCAAAGAAGCTTTGTCCTGTCTTGTGAGTGTAGTGTCCTAATCCAGCTTCATTCTGTCTTGTGAGAGTAGAGTACTGACTCAGCTTCGTTCTGTCTTGTGAGCGTACTGTACTGATTTTGCCTGGTAATAAACTGTAGTGTGACCAATTCATCTCCTTCATTAAAACTGTGACCACCACCATTAAACTTTCCACGGTTACATTGCTTTAGTTGTGTATTTTGATATGGGAATAAGAAAAACACACTTAGAAAAGTAAAATTTAAGTTGTCAGAAAAAAAAGTGAATGAAGGGAGATTACTGGGGGTAGAACAAAAAGAAAGACAGACAGAGGACAATAGTACAAGGGAGGGGATCAGGAAGCCAAGGAAGAATGTAAAATTAAGTTAGAAGGAATAAAAGAAGACAACCTTCTAGACTCAGGGGATCCTGTGCTCTCAAGACTCAGGGTGCTCTTCTAGACTCAGGGGATCCTTCTAGACTCAGGGGATCCTGCGCTCTCTTTTCTGGCCTCTAGGCACCAGGCATGTTCATGGTTCCCTGTGCATGCTGATAAACCACTTGTAGACATAAAAATAAACGCTACATTCAAATAAAATAATATGCAAAATTAGAGTTACACCGCTGACTGACTAGGTTTTATTTCTCATGTTAATCACAAATAATGACAATGTATTTTGTTAGTCAAGAGTCTTTGTAGGTTCTCTGCATCCCCATTTAATAAAGCAGCTATACCCCACAACATCACTGAACACAGTGTTATACATTAACTGTGTTTGTACCTCAAGAGGTTACTCCACTTACAATTCTGATTCTAACATGAGGAAAAAATCTATTCCCTAGATGAAGCAAAAGAAAATGTTTCCTTGAGCTTCATCAAAGAAGAGTCTAGAAGTTCTCAACATTTAAAATGAGTGAAGTCAGCCCTCCAGAATGCCAAAACTTACTCTGACAAGTAAAGAAATTCAAATTTTGGCAAAGTAACTTATGTCGAGACCACGAGTCAGGTCCCCCAAGAAACAGTTGCTCAATTATTTCAAGGGTCCCATCAATTACTGGTTGTAAGTTCTGTGATAATTAAGGTTATGATTACAGGGGAAGGTACCCTCTCAACTATTGCTTAGTTTCTTAGTGAGTGTCATCTTTTTATTTTGTTTTATTTTATTTTTAAATTCTTTTTTTATTTACATATTTATTTATTTAGAAAAATTTTCACATCCTCCCCTCCTCCCCATACCCTCCCATTCCCCCCACTCCCTGTCCTCCTCCCTCTCCAGTCCTAAGAGCAGTCAGGGTCTTTGTGGATGCCTGGGAATTTCCCTAGTTCCAGGTTTCTTGCTAACCCCATAATTGCTCCCTGTATGAAGATATCTCTTTCTTTGCTTTCCTCTGTATCCTTCCCCAACTCAAACTTCCCCATCCCTCATGTTCTCTTCCCTACTTCTTTTCTCTCCCCTCTTCAACCCTCCCTCCTTTTCCCATACTCCCAATTTACTCAGAAGATCTTATTTATTTCCCTTTCCCAGGGAGGTCCATGCCTATCTCTCTTAGGGTCTTCCTTGTTTCCCGGTTTCTCTGGCATTGTGGACTGTAGGCTGGTTATCCTTTGCTTTATGTCTAATATTGACTTATGAGTGAGTACATACTGTGTTTGTCTTTCTATGTCTGGGTTACCTCACTCAGGATGTTTTTATCTGGTTCCATAAGTTTGCTTGTCAATTTCAAGATATCATTGGTTTTTTGTTTGTTTGTTTTGGTTTTGGTTTTTTTTTTTTTTTTTTGCTTCTCAGTAGCACTTCATTGTATAAATGTACCACATTTTCTTTATCCATTCTTTAATTGAGGGTCATCTAGGCTATTTCCAGGTGCTGTCCACTACAAATAATGAACATAGTTCAACAAATGTCCTTGTGGCATGAGTGTTCATTTTATGGGTATATGCCCTAGAGTGGTGTGTTGGAACTTGAGGTAGATTGTTTCCCAAATTTTCTGAGAAATCACCATACAGATTTCCACAGAAACTATAGAAGTTGACACTCCCACCAGCAATGTAAGTGTGTTCCCCTTACTCCACATCATCTCCAGCATAAGCGTTCCTTAGTGTTTTTGATCTTAGTTTTTCTGGTAAGTGTAAGATGGTATCTCAGAGTTTATTTAATTTGTCTTTTCCTGTTGGTTAAGGATGCTGAGCAATTCCTTTAAGTGCCTTTTGGCTACTTGAGATTCCTTTGTTGATAATTTTGTACTTAGATCTACATTTCATTTTTAATTGGATTATTTGGAGTCCAGTTGTAGAGAGGAAGGAGTGATAATATAAGTAAAGAGATTAATATCATAATGGGAAAACCCCACAGAAACAGTTGACCTAAGCAAGTGGGAGCTCACTGACTCTGGACTGACAGCTGGGGAAACTGCATAAGACTGACCTAGGCCCTATGAATGTAGATGACAGTTGTATGGCTTGAGCTGTTTGTGGGGTCATTAGCAGTGGAACCAGTACTTATCACTAGTGCATGAACTGGGTTTTCAGAAACTATTACCTTTAGAGGGATACCTTACTCAGCATAGATACAAGGAGGGGAGGGTGAGTAGACAGGGATGGAGGAAGACTGGGGAGGAGCAGGAAGTGGGGGAGGAACAGGTAACTGAGATTAGTAAGTGAAATAAGGTTGTTGTAAAAAAATAAGAAAAAACCAAATGTTTCAAGGATATAGTCCTTTACTAACACCGCTGATCAAGGCAAGGCATGCAGAGTTTTGTTCAGGGTCTGGAATGGAGCTCTAGATGAGTGACATTGATTGGACCGTACCTTAGTGGGCTTTCATTTAGATTGTTCCTTTTCTGTTTGCTTTCTTGCCTCTACAAATACTTATCATTAAATCTAAATATTTAACATGTACTTTAACTACTTATTTAATATGTGTATACATTTTCTATCCATATTTTGATTTTAAATGGCCACATCTAAGTGACTAGATGACTAGAATCAGCTTTTTCATTGAAACACTTTTCATAGGTGATGACTAGGTTTGTCTACCATTCCTTGGCTGGCAGGCTGTGTGCTCTGAAACTAGTAGAATCATATGACAGATGACATCCTGATACTGGATTCCAACACTAAATGATGTGTTGGATACCAAATTAAGCATTAAGTCAGATGTTCAAAAATGCAAAACATCCTTTTTTTGCAAAAAAAAAATGCAAAACAACTAAAACTCCAGCCACAGATGATCTAAAAGCTAATTTGGGCCTCCAATGACATCTACAATTACATACATCTACATATGTATGCATACATATATACACATATCAAAGCATGCTATTGTTATTATTATGATGATGATAATGATGATGATGATTATGATGATGATGTCATAAATAAGCCTTAGCATTAGATGCTATAAATTGTGCTCTGAAGCTAAACTGTAAATTAACTAAACCACCTGATTTATCAGATTAATAGTTGTCTACCAAAACTTGGTTTTTCACACTTCATTTATAAACTTATCCTTCTGAAGTATTATGCCAACCTCACGCTTCAACCTGAAATTATTCTCAATCTATAAAACATATGTCTTCAAAGACACAAACTCCAAATTTTTAAACTATTGTATTCTACTTTGTTTTTGGAGATGCAGTTAAGAATCAGTCAAGACATATTGATGCAAAGCAAGGAGAAAATATATGCATACTGCTACATCCACTATGAGTATCACTGAAGAATTTCCTAAAGAGCTAAGAATAGATCTACTTCAAGATCCAGCAATACTATTCTTATACTATACTATACTATACTATACTATACTATACTATACTATACTATACTATACTTATAACCAAAGGACTCTATATCTTACTATGGAGACACTTGTGAATCCTGTTCACTATTGCTCTATTCACAAAAGCCATAAAACATAATACATAAAAAGCCTGGATTTTCAACAACTGATGAACCAATAATTGAAATATGGTACATATGCCCATGAAATTTTATTTATCTAAAAATAAAATGCAACTATGTAATGCATATATAATGTATGGATTGAGAAATACTCTTTGTTTTAATTGAATTATATGTTTTCATTGCTTCCTTCCCTTCTTCTCACCCTGCCTCTCTTTCTGCCTTCTTCCATAGTTCCCATGGTCCCAAATTACTTTGCAGATCTTTTTTTCTCTACTTCTCATGTAGTTTAGAACTATGTATGTTTCTCTTGGGGTCCTTTTTGTTGTCTAGGTTCTCTGGAACTGTGAATTGTAGGCTGTCTTTTCTTTGCTTTATGTCTAAAATCTACTTATGGGTGAGTCCATACTATTCTTGTCTTTCTGGGTCTGAATTACCTCACTCAATTTGATGCTTTCTAGATACATCCATTTGCCTACAAAATGTCATTATTTTTTCTGCATCGCAGTACTCCATTGTGTAAATGTACTACATTTTCTTTATCTATTCTTCAGTTGAGGGGCATTTAGGTTGTTTCCAGGTTCTGGCTATGACAAACAATGTTCTGTGTATGTTTAAATAGGAGTACTTATAGAAATTAGGAACCTAGCAGTGAGGTATTGGGGGAATTTCAATGGGTAATAGTAGAATGAAGGTGGAATGAAGGGAGAAAAGTTGAATAATGTGACTGAGGGGTTAAGTGAGATGGTAGATGGGAGGGCAGGGTGGTAGTGCAAAGGATTTAGACACTGATACCTATAAACAGAGAATGTGTTTTGCTTCCTGCTCTCCTGATCCAAATAATGACAATAAACTATATTAATCATCACACTCTTTAGCTGATGGTTCATGTATATTTCTAGCTAGCTCTTAAATCTTAAATTAACCCATTTCTATTGGCCTATGCATTGTTAACTGGCTGTGGTGTAACCTCATTTTCTACATGCCTTCTTTTCTCTGCAGCTGACTGGCATCTGTCTGACTCTGCCTTCTTTTTCTCTCTATCCCTGCTCTAATTTTCAGATTGTTTTTGTGGGCTTTTTGCCTACTAAGCATTGGCCCAAATAGTTTTATTGATCAACCAATAAATGCAAGACATATACAGAAGGATGTCCTACTTCATCTCCCCTATTCTGTCTAATTAAAAAGATTTTAATGTTAACATAGTAAAATTACATATATAAATTATTTATTTAGAAATAATTATAGTTATAATATTTAGTTCATTTACATTTGTCAAATTAAGGAAAATACTCTATCATCTACACTATTTTTGTGACTATATAAATATATAAAGTTTTATATCTAGTGTATTGTTTATCATAACTAAGGAAAACTATAATTATTGTGTGTCTTCAACTCTGTCAAAGACCCCAGAAGCATATATTACTTAAGTAAGTAGGAAGTGCATTGTAAGAAACTTCCAAAACTCTAGAATTGACAGAGACATCTCAGTGCCTGGACAGTCACCCAAAGTTCTTTTGTAACATTGGGGTATCTACCTGACAGACTTTTCAGTGAATCAGGAAATTTGAAGATTTTTTTCTGCTTTGTACTGACCAAGTTTATCCATTGCTTTTTTATGTGTCTTTCAGAATGTCTGATAGATTTTCTGTGTAGCAGAAACCGTGGTCTTTGCAAAGTTCAACATTCACTTTTCTGTGGTTTCTGAATGTTCAGTACACATAGCATAGCATCAAGCAGTCCAGGCAAGAACAGTCTCTTGACCAAATGGCTAGCCTTATAATACTGAAGGTAATGTTCATGATGAGTTTCTTCAATGTCTATCCATCTCTTTGAAGTAATTGGTCTTGCCAGAATCAGATATGTTTTGCTCTTGAGGAAAGTCTAAGTTCTTACAACCTTTTAAATGCCATATTTTGTAGGTCTTTAAAGTGTTGAAGCTTATCCATCTAATATATCTCTGTATAACTAGAAAACCTAATATGACTAAAAGTTTGATTATTATAGATTATTATCTATTAATATGTATTTTAATTATGCATTAAATTTTAAAATGAGGTGTATAAACATACCTTAATCAAGAGTAGAAATCTATAAATAATAAAATTGAACTTAAATTTATATCAACATGCCAAAATTCATACCAGTGTAGAACATTCACTTCTATATCATATCACCCCCCCTTTTTTTCTTTAGAAAGACCTTAACTGTGAAGAATAAGCATTTATAATCAATCCCTTTTAACTGAAAACAAACATTTGTAAACATTATTTGGGAATTTGTGTGTAGTATTTTTAGACTTCTTTCTTCTGAGAGGGGGTGCTGAATCAGGTCTGTCATGGAGTATCTTGTGTGGTTGATTCATCTCAGACAGCAGTTCTGAAGCTGTTGTGAATGTTGGACCACTTGTATGTAACATCATTTCATGGAACATTGTTTAATCAAACCATATTTTAGCCAGTAAGGAATCCAAAGCTTTCAATCCCTTGTGGAAATAAAAGTAGAACCTCTTTTTGAATGTAACAAGTCTTTAGACTTAAATTTTGAAGCCACGATATCTTTAAAATATATATATATATAAATATATATTTTATATATATATATATATATATATATATAAATATATATTTTATATATATATATATATATATATATATATATATATATATATATATATGTTGGTTTAGCTTAGGAGCCTGTACAATGAAATGTCTCTCTGTAGTCAGCTCATTCATAGTCCAAAAATTCATAGAAAACACAATAATACACATGATCCAAACTCTGTGTACTTTTCATCTTTACATGGCTTTTTTTTAACTGTGTTTCTTTCATTTTTTAATTTTGTTTTTTTGAGGCAGGATTTCTCTGTGTATCTTTGGCTGTCCTGGAACACACTCTGTATACCCTTGAATTCACAGGGATCCTCCTGCCTCTGTCTCACAAGTGCTGGGTTTAAAGGCATTTATCACCATGACCAACTACACTATTTCATCTTTAAAGGACTTTCTCTCTTCTTTTTCTATTCTCTCCCAATCCTACATATATTTTTAAACATACTGTAAACCATTTAGAATGTTTAAAGATTTGTTTGTTTGTTTGTTTGTTTTTTCTTCTGAATCTGTCTTTATTGTATATCTCTTTTTCTGGCCACATGAGTCTTTAATTTGCTAATCAGCAAGACTAGGAGTAAAGCTGTGACTTTGGTGACTGGCTGCACCCTATTCCTTAGCTTTTTGAGAATCTACCTTCATGACAAAGGTACTGGCAGCAGCCAGATTTATTATCATAACTCTGTTTCTAAGTCTTTATCACCATAAGGAAGCCTGTTGCCCGCTTCTCAAAAACACCATTTAAGTGTTTGGGGCAGATACTCTTAAAAAAACTACAAAGTTTATGCTGTGAATACTGTGTCAGGAAGCCTCTCTTAAGGGAACCATGCCTCTGCTTGTCGCTAGAAAACAAAGCCCACAGGATGCAATGCTGCTACCAAGAAGCCATACTTGCCTTGTTTTTTATCCCCCTTAAGCATTAAAAAAAAAAGCTTTCTCAAGTTTTATGTAGAAAATCTTTCCATATATATTTGTAAACAGAGACTGTGCTTTCATTTCCTGGCAACCGAGACCCAAAGGATAATACAGAAACTATATTAATTACAACACTGTTTGGTCAATGGCTCCTGTGCACTTTTAGCTAGCTCTTTCTTGCATCTTAAATTAACCCAGTTCTATTAGTCTATGTAATGCCATGTGGTCATGGCATTACTTCATTTTCTGTATGTCTTGTTTCCTTGGCAGCTGGGTGACATCTGCCTGACTCTGCCTTCTTTTTCTCTGTATCTCTGCTAGGTTCTCACCTGTCATTTCTCTGGTAAGCCACTGACCAAAACAGATTTATTCATCAACCAATAAAAGCAACTCGTATACAGAAGGACATCCGACATCAGATACCTACTCGTAAAGATATTTTAAAAGGCCGTGTAGAAACTTATGATTTTAGAAGCTTTGTAGTGTGTGTGTGTGTGTGTGTGTGTGTGTGTGTAAACAATTTAAATGTTAAATGGAGTCATATGGAGTGCCAACTCCTTTTCCAGGTGTCATAGATTATCATTCAAAAAGCTAATGACTGGTGTGGATAGTATCTCCAAGTTATTTGTCAGCTGAATTCCACAGACCCCAAAACATGACAAATTGTCCTCATTGCTCTTTTTTACCCTCTAGAATTTAAGATTGATAGCCCATTGCCGAAGACCGCATACTTGAGTCATTGGACTTGGTCAAATTAAGCTGTTAGTGACCTAGAAACTTCAACACTACTAACCATCCTTTATAGTGTTGGAAAGTGTTATATGCGCTCTAGGAGGATAAAAGCAATCAATAGTCTTACCCAGCTGAGAAACCTGGGGACAAATTATCAATGGGGCTGACAAGATTTGTCTACTAGTGCAATAATAGTACAAATGTTAGGTGATTAACCTACCACCCTAGATTTAAAGTACGTGGGAAAAGACAAACTTTATTACCAGTACTATTAGTTGGGCTAATACCCTGTGACTGGTCGGTCACATCCTTAACAGAGAACTTATTTTTTTTTTTACAGAATGCAAATATTAAGCTGCATCACCTCCTAAAAACCATCAATTGGTACAATTCTCAACAAATATGTGTATATGACAATGAATGGATGCAAAGCTGTTCAACAAAAAGAAAATAAGGGATTGTGGAGTGCTCAGACCTAATCAGGACATCTATATCACACACAATCCCTGGAGACCATTGATGAAAGGAAACATATATTCTATGAGACAGGTAATACAATTCTTCAGAAAAACAGGATTTGTTGGTCCAAACAGCAGACCTGCACACATGAACTACCAGTAGCTGTGATTACTTTCTGGGGAATTAAACAAGAGCAAGCTAGTCTAAACCCCAGCATGAATGGGGAGGGGCTCAATGTCTTATACCATCTAGAGAAGTCATTGCCAACTACTGGGGATTTGGGGTGTCAGATTTTATTCAGAGATATGACTCCTGATAGATTACTTACCTACACATGTTTCTGTACCCAGGTACATATAAGTTTAACTAAATGAACTTAGTAGGTAGATAGAAAGAAGAGGGTACAAATTTGGGAGGGGGAAAGAGGGTTCTGGGGGTACAGGAAATGTTTGAGATGAGGTAGTGAGTAAATATTTGATAGCAACTCATTGTTCACACATGAAATTCCCTAACCTGCATGGCAGTAATGATTAAAATCATTGAGGGAAATGCCTCAGATGATTCAGAACTTTTAGAAGGAAGAACTGAAAAGTATGTGGAAATTCCATTTATCAAGCCACCTGATGCCTTAATTTGGAGAAAAAAAATTTGATTGTGTATTTCTTTCACAACACACCATCATGCCTTCAGAAGTCAACTGCCAGGCAAGTACCTGGTCTTTGTGGGAAGAAGGATGTACACATCTCATAATGGTCACAGATTGCTTGTCCTTAAGGGAAGAAATTTTGCATGGTGACATTGTCATCACTGATCAGTTTAAAAGAAGTGTTCTATACCAAATGACTGATCTGTTTCACCCTAGTAAAAGAGATGCCCTCGCAGAAACAGTAAGAAGCTAGGACTTCAGAGGGGACAATGGTCACATTTGAAGGACCTCATTTCAACTCAGAGTAGGAAACTTTACAGTCTGTACCTGTTGTTTAGATATTATCAGTATAACTATGATTCCAGAGGCCATGCTTGTTAGGAGGCTATTCTTTGCTATGCAGAAATTGTCATGGAAGCCAATTATGAATGCTATTTGGAACATCAAAGAAGCAGTATCAGTGTTTGGGGCTTTTAAGAACATGAAAGAAAATAGTAATAAAACCAAAAGTTAATTCTCATTACCATACCTCAAATAAGATCAATGGTCAGAAACTCTGCATATTCTATAGAGCATGGACCATTCTTCTTGTTTCCACCAAGACATTAAAATAGGATGACTGTCACAAAAAGATATTTTATTTTTTGTTATATTGAGGATTTGATTGAATAAAACACAAAATAAGAGAAAGACATTTAACCTTCATGCCTTTGTGTAAAATGAAGAACATTGGGTAAGATGAGAAGACAGTGCACCATTAGATGTTCACTCAGGGTACTGACTCCCAGAACCTCAAAGGAAAGCAATAAACTGCAAAAATTTGGACGTCTTATAGTTTAAGGGGAGCAAAATACAAGACCCTATCAGTTTTTCTTCTCTTATTAAATTCACAGCAATGATGGCTGAAGAGAATATTCAGTTCCCCGAGCTGCTTTGAATGACAATCTTATGGAAATGGGGCTGGCTGTTCCTGTGATTGTAAATTAGCAGCATCTTTCTGGAGGGGAGTTTGATACAACGTGTCAATCAAGAGGCTTGAAAATACTTCAGACACCTTTATATTTCAGAAATTCCTCTTTAGGAGGCTATGAGTGATTCATTCAAAGAATCATGTATAAAGAAGACTACTACCTGTAAAAAAAATAATCAAACAACCTGAATATCAAAAAGAGATATATGTACCGTGTTGCCATTATATTTCTGCTGTGAAACAGTCAAGTAGAAATCAGGCTTTCTCTTGAAGAAATGATCACTTCATAGCAAGAAATGAGAAGGTGTAAGTATTCTGTGATACTGTTTAGTTTTAAATTGTCTGTAAATGTACAGGATACACACAATCCTATTTGCTACAGACATACTGGGTATTTTTGTTTGCAATTAATATTTTTCTATCTTTCTCTAATGAAAGTATAATCAATTAATACAATTCTAAATGTTGAAATAAAAATTAATTTGATAAAAAGAAAAACGTAGATTCAGCTGAGGTGTTTATTGTTTCTTAGTTCAACGAATAGAATTAAGTAACTTTGCTTGTAAAAGTATCTTCCCATGATGCTAAGCTGAAGGTCAGTAATAATTGTAATGAATAAAAAGTCTCTAAGATACCAAGACAATGCCTATTCCTAGAAATGGAACTGGAAGCAATACATACAATGATAATATTGTACTTGAAAGAATGTTCAAATAAAAATTGTAAAACAAATATTATTGGAATCATTTTTAAAACTCAACAAAAAGAAATATCTGGCAAATATTTTATTGGAGAATTCAATGAATTAATGTAGTACTTTCTTTCAAAGTATCATTGAAACTATACAATTTTTAACAACCACAGTATTTTTATTTTTAAATCGATAATCTAGCTGAAAGTTGGCATGGAAAAGTGTAAAATAAAAACCCGGAGGTGTTCTACACTACCAGATGTTAATAACCAGTGGGTAAAACATAATAAAATCTCTATTTATAGACTCCATTGGGAAAATGAAAATGGACAAATTGCTATCCAATGGAGGCAAGTTTATAGCCTCAGGAAAGCAAATTAGGAATGTCTAAGAAAATTAAAAATGAATATGTTCTTTGGCTAAATAGCCTACTTTCTGGAATCTATTAGTAGAAAAAGATGTATAATGGTCGCAAGTCATAATTATTGAAGTAATTCTCTCAGTGGTAAACCTGGAAAACTTCAGAAATGTGCAGATGAAAAATATTTAAATAACATCAAATCTCCCCCCTGCAAGGATAAAAAGCACAATTATTTAAAACTATGAAAAAGGCACTTTCTCAAAGAAGTTGTTTCCATGAAGTTGGAGGAATATACAAAGACTTAGTACATGTGTATATATGAGGTGTAGTGATAAATGCAGAACCATGTAAAGTTTTATGTATATATTACACACATATAAAAAGAACATACATATCATAGTGCTCTGTAAAATCATGACCAAAAAAATCTTTTGGATAAAATCAGGTAATTATATAACTTATAATTAAGAAAAGAAGGTGCCTGAATTGAGGTAAGAGATGAGAATAAAAGCATTTTATGAAAAACAGTAGATCTTAAATATTGTAATGTATAATAATGAATACATGTTTAAATATATACTCCATATGTCCAAAACACAAAAAATATTTTCTACATGAATAAGCAAAACTTTTCCCCAAACTAAGAGTGAAAAAAAAAAAACCATTTAACACAAGTGTTTTACAGCTGATGCTTTTTGGTGCCTATTACATGGTAAAGAAAATAAGTTTTATAGTTTTCCCCACTTTTCCATACCAATGCACACATTTATAGTCATAAAGTGACGTTTGTGAGCCCTGAGATTTACTCAGTGCCTTTGGTAACTGTGATTTGTGCTGAGGTTGCCTTTTGAGTCCTACTCTGCTCATACATATGTGGTCCTTTGTGTGTTTGCTCTGCTTACTTGAAATGGTATCATCATTGAAGCAGGAAGAGATCCACATGGACAAAAAAGAAAACAAACACTACAGACAGAATATTCAGGCCATGAGATTTCTCGATGGATAATGGTGCTTATGGCCAACAACGACAACCTGACCTATGTCAGGGCCCCCCACAGGCTGAGAGGTAGAGGCTAATTCCAGGAAGTTTCTGATGACCTCCAGTTGTGCCCTGTAAGACACACACACACACACACACACACACACACACACACACACTCATACACACACACTAAATCAATAAGTGTAAGAGTATAGAGTTATGGTTGAGCTATAAAATCTTAATAGTGGTGACATGTAACTATCACTGGCATTACTGTGACATGTAACTATTACAGTTATAGACTGTAATTTTTATTGAAGAAGTACTTAGACAGTCACACCTCCAATCTCATTGATTTTATTTTCAATCATTCATTTTTTTAAAAAAAGTTTGTGTGTTGTGTGTGCGTGCTTAACGTGTCAAATAGGAAAACTTGATTTTACCCAGTCCTAGAATTTTTCTAGATGGAAAATGTGAATTAAAAAGCAACAAAACAAGGCCTGGGATACCAACTTGAGGCAGGACCAAACCCCTTCCCCATATCAAGGAGGAGAAACTGAGGTTATTTTGTAAATTGAAAAGTACATTTTTAAATAAGAAAATATGAAAAAAATAACAAACCAAAAAAAAAAGCAACAAAACAAGAAAAAGTGACAAAACAATGAGCATGTTGGTTGAGGCAATGAAGTCACTCTTTGAAAAATGTTGAATCACCCGAGGTCTGCATCACCACCCTCCCGGTATGGACCGAGGCTCCATACCACCACGAGCTTGGGCAAGGGCCTAGGGGTTAAACAGAAACACACACACACACAGATTCCGAGTCATTCGCCAAGAGGTGAATGCCAATTTATTTAGCTTTATCCAGAGTTAATATACTTTTTTCTCCAGTAATGGAAACCCCTCCCAGCCAGAGGGGGTTGGGGGAACTGGCGCCATGTGAGAACTTTTCCACAGGCAGGTGGGCGAGAGGTGCAGGGCAGTGGAAGACAGATGAGAGGGACCTTGGCGCCGTGGGCTCTCGCAGACAGGTTGAGAAATTACCATTCCAAACTAATAGAAGGCCCTATGGCTAATTGACCAGGCTAGCAGAGCAAAGCACAAAATTTAGCAGGAAGCTTAGCTGGTTAGCCAAAACAGTCCTTGATTTGCATCCCAGGGAGCAAGGGAAGACAGGAGCCTACAGAAAAAGGTCATGTGTGCTGCACTACATGGATGAGACTGATGGTTGGCCAGAGCATGCGTGTGGAATCTAGTTTGTAAATATGTTATTACCAAAATCAGAAAAGAATATGTAACTTGAATTACAATGGGTTAGTGGCTATAGTAACCATGAAAATAATTTTAAAAAATATACACAGGAGGTAGATAGAGATTGTGAAATATGGTTCCTGTCAAGCAATCCAGAATTAATTATATAAATTATTAATTAACATCAATTAACATGGTCTTCATGAAGATAAAACAGGTTTAAGTGCAGAAATCTAAGTTTTATTTTCCAGTATGTGCATTTGGAGATACTTTTTACATTCTCTAAATATGTATACATAGAAGCAAAGATCAAACAGCATTCTGAATTTAGCAACTCATTTTGATTATGGCTATGGTCTCGTTTGTCTCTCTGCTCCATTCTCCTGTACAACTCTGGCAAACTTAGAGGAATCTACACGATTCTTCTGGTCCTTAGCTGCAAGTTGCCTGTGACACCTGCACTCTTTCCTAAGAGGTCTTTCATCTCGTGGTACGATAGTTCAGATTGTCCATGACATGGCCTTCTTCAGAGACAAGGGGCACAAATTTGTCTAACACACTGTCACTTCTTTCATATCCTTCAGAATAAAATACAGTATCAAGCATGTCAGATTTAACACGTTTAACAAGAGGCTCTGGTACTGGAAGGTGGGTTCATATTACTGAATGGTGTAGAAACACAGAGTTGTCGGATGAGTGAACATTTGCTACTGATTTTCTTTCTTTGGAAGGTGACCTTTGGCTAAAGCCATATTCAACTTACTGTGGCATTCTCATTTTCTTAGCTTTAAAATGACCTGTGGCCAAATGTGTAGCAGACATGAAGTGAAAATTTAATGTGTATGCACATGCATGGCTATACAACATTTGTCCATGTTACAGTCTGCTTAAATTTGGCTCTATACTAATCCAATAACAGGAGGCCAAAGCATGGCTAGGACAACAGCATCATTTTTTACTTTACAGCTCCATGTCCCAGCTAGAATTTTTAACTTTTTCTTCATAAAGTCCTGACATCTATCACCTCTTTCCACTATACATGATAGCAAGGTATGACACAGATCTGGCTATGTGGATTGTACCCACTGATTTTTTGAGTAAGAAAAGGAAGCTGGAAATTGAAAGTACATCCTCTGGCATCACTAGGGAGAGGGAGTCAAAAATTCACGGAAAAGATGTCCAGGAAAATGAGACTGAATGGACTGGAGAGAATTCCGAAATATTTCTCATTAAATTCTGAAGCCTATCGTGGTAACTTGATTAGTGATGGCTGTCATCTGTTTTGACAAATACTTTGTTTATGGAAAATGAAAACATATGGCAAGGACAGAGATCACACCTGAGACCATTACTGAGTTGACATTTCTTGTTATATACCAATGACTTTGACACCATAGAAACCTCAGAGGAGACACATGGACTGCTCAGCATGCAATTCCCTTGGCCTTCATGCTACATTCTTTTGAAAAACAAAACAAAGTATGTGTATCTGCTAATGAGCAATACTTTTAATAATTTTAACAATATTTGGTATCATTTATTTTAAGGCATTAAAGGAAAATGAGTATAATTTTCGGCATCTCCCAGTAGGAAGTGAATACAGACATGGAGTAGTATTTTAATATTATATCACCTATTATATATTTAATGCTGTATAAAACTATTTTGCCTATTTTCAATTTTTACTAAAATACCTTAAGATTTCCCTGGAAATCTCACTAGAGAGTTGAAGTGTATATGGTAAGTTGAGTAGCTCTCTCTCCTGCCTCTCTCAGAGATGCTTTGGTTGTGATTTCTCAAACCAATACATGTGCCTTTATGTGCCAAGAAGGAATTTGTAAATATAATAAAATTAAGATTATTTTTCAACTTTTATTTATTTATTTCATATAATATAATTTGATCACATTTTTCACTTTCTCTGTTACTCCCAGATATTCCCCAACACCCTGCCCATCCACCCCACTTTATGTTCTTTCTCTCTCTCTCCAAAAATAAACCAAAGAAAATTTTAAAAAAGACCTAGAAACCAATAAGACAAGAAAGTGCCAAAACAAATGAAAAAAGAAACAAGAATCATATTTTTTTTAAAAAAAATCACAGTTTATTTTCTTTTGGCCAGATACTCTGGGACATGAAGCCTGCCCTGGGTATGAAATTTAGCCTCCACATATGTCTGCAGTAAAAGTTATTTTGCACTGGCTATACATGTAACATTTTGTCAAAGCCTTGAAAAATAAAATGATGTATATAAACTATGATAGTCTCTGAGAGCAAGCAGACCAGTCAACGAAAGCTTATAACAGAGAAGGTGAAATATCTGCAGGCATAAACTCAACTGCTGTACAAGTATGAGACCCTAAGTCTGAAGGGTGTGCATCATAATCTCCAGTGGAGTCATGAGAGTCCCAGGAAGCTCAAAAACCATTAGCCTGGACTATTCTGTGACAGACAACAGGAGGCACTGTCAAAATGGAAGAAAGTAAGGACAAACCAAATGCCCAAAATATTGGCCTCTGATCTTTAAATAATGACATGGATACATGGACCTTCAATCACACACACACATACACACACACACACAAAGAAATAAAAAATACTTGTATGAAAAGACTTACAAAACCTTGGACTGAAGTGCAGACCCAGAAGCATACCATGTGCTCTCTGATCTGAGAGGATGAATGTAAAGAAAAAGAGGAGGGTAAACTTGAGGAATTCACTGTTACCTCATAATGGTTTATAAATTTGAAAACCTAATACTATGTTGTGCAGACCATTCTGAAGTGCTGTGGGAGGGAGATAGGGAGGAATAGGAAAAAGAAGGGAGAGGGGAACCTATAATCAAAATATATTGCTTGAAAAACATCTATTTTCAATAAAAAAATAGATTTGACTCAGGTGTACCAACTTATCTGTGTGCATTATACAGACAAGAACAATATTTTTTAAAAAAAGATTCATTCATTTATTTTTTATATGTATGAGTGCTTTCTTGAATGTATGTATGTGCACCATGTGCCTATCTGATACTGTTAGTAGTCTTATGACTACTAACTACAAGTGTAATACTTGTAAACTACCCTGTGAGAATTGAAAATTGAGCCCAGGTCCTCTGCATAAGCAGTCAGTGCTCTTAACCACTGAGTCATCACTCCAGCTTCAGAAAATATCTTTAATATATGGCTACAGAATAATTCTGAGTGAAGGAGCTGTGTGTGTGTGTGTGTGTGCGTGTGTGTGTGTGTGTGTGCGTGCATCTACATAGACAGGAACACAAAATACACCAGAATAGCCTTGAGTGCTCTTAAGAAAGGAAAAAACAAATACTAAGACTCTTCAGTATTTTATAAACACAGCTTACTGTGTTTATAAATTAGTCTTTTGTATCCAGTTCCATTTCATATGAACTATTTTTCATGAGTCAAACAGCATATTAGAGTCAAGCATTTAGCACTGTGTAAAAGTGACGCACTAAATAGCAAATACCATCAATACTTGATAAGTTTACTCTAGCTTAAGCTTATGTTGCTCTTGCGATGTTTATCCAATATCCAGTTCCTGTCTCATTGGTTCTAATAAAGTCAATCTACTTCCCTAGGGAAAAGATTAAAGGTGGTGCTGCTTTGTTGCATTGCTATGTGTTCCTCTCCTTTGGTGAATGTTCAGAATTAGACATTACATTCCTAAAATATTATCAGAATGTAATGTTTGAATGACCTGCTCTATAGCAACTGCACTAAGATTAATTACAAACTTATCGTTCATTAAAAGAAAGCAGATCTAATGAAGGGAACATTTAAATTTCTCAGAAGAATAATTTGAAATAAGATATTTTGTAGCTCAGGAACATTATAACATTAGCAATAGTTTTGTCTATACTTCTATATCATTCTCTAAAGCCACAACATCAGCATCTTCCTTTAACCACACTGCTTTCAAATGAGACATTTCTGGTTTACATTATCATACATATTTTATAAGACAAATTTAGGATGAGCATATTTTATTTATTATTGGGAAATATTTTGTTCAGTGGAAAGTCATCTAGGAAAACAGGCAAATATTATATATATATATACACACACATACATACATACATACATACATATACACACATTTCAAATGCCTTTGTTATAGGAGTTAATGACAATTGATAATACCTTTCTTAGCAGTCATGACTGTTGCTAATATTCCACTTGTTAATATTTTATCAATACACCTCTACATTTGGGGAATGCTGGCTTGCTTAACCTTTACATATGTTTATTCTCAGACTTTGTAAGCCATTAGCTTCATGGCTTGCCATAGGATAAGGAAATAGTTGCTTGGACAGTGTTCCACCCCTGAGGACTTTTCAAGATAACTGTCATGACAAATTGCTGCATTTTATTTGGTCCTTGATTAAGGAGAGGATATTAATAGGATTAAGAAGTTGAGAACACCCATTGCAATTTATTCCATAGCTGCTTAATATGACCAAATACTCTCTTAAATCTTGCTCTTTTATGATATGTTTCCTAAATAAATAAAATAGATATAGTAATCTGAATGCAGAATAGATAAGTCAAGGAATCATTGACTTATGCCAGATATATGGCTACAGTGGTCAGAAACTATGCAACTTCGAATTTCTCTAAGAATTCTCTAAAGATGATATTTTAATACTTTTAGTTGCTTTGTGACTTTTGGCTGATTGCTCAGTAAGAAGAAATATAAGGGGTGAAGTTATCCCCAACTATACATCAAGGTAAGTGTATATTTGCTGTTTTAGTGCAATGCTTAGTCTCTTCAGTGGAAGAAAAAAACCACCCTTATTATTACTCCAAAAAATTATACAGGTGCAAACAGACACTGTGTTTGCATTTCTTGACTGCCCAGTCACGAGTAATCACACAGAAACTTATATTAATTACAAACTGTTTGACCTATTAGCTTAGCCTTGTTATTATCTAGCTCTTACAATTAAATTAATCCATCTCCATTAGTCTATATTTTACTATGAGGCTCGTGACTTGTTACCTCACATCTTGCTTCCCTGGTGTCTACTGGCATTTCTCAGACTCTGTCTTCTTTTTCCTTGTATCTTTGTCTAGTGCTATTCTGCTTGGCTATTGACTAAATCAGCTTCTTTATTAGCCATTGGTAAGAAAACATATTCACAGCATACAGAAGAGTGTCCCACGTCATTTCCCTTTTTCTGTTTAATAAAAAAGGAAAGTTTTAATTTTCACTTTGTAGAATTACATATAACAAAATGGCTATTAGACAAGAATTACAGTTGACAAAATTAAAGAAAATACTCTATCATCTATTCTATCTTTGTGAGTTTAAAGTTTTATATCTAATTTATCTTTTATTATAACTAAGAAAAACTATATCTATTTAGTCTTCAACTCAATCAATGACTCCAGAAGGATATAATATTACCTAAGTAAACAAGAAATGTATTGTAAGGAAATTCCAAAGCTCTAGAAATGACAGAGATATCTGGCTGCCTGGACAGTAACCCAAAGCTCTTCTGTAACATTAAGGCATCCATCTTCTTCCTATAGACCTAGAGTGTCTGGCAGCCTTCTCAATGAAGCAGAGAATGTGTAACTCTTCTACCTATGATGGCAGTTTGTCAGTCATTTTCCCCTGTGTCCTGCACAATAAGGAACCCTGTTGGACTGTCCTACCTTAATTTTAGCAGTCATTTTCCTGTGGGTCCTGCATGTCCAGATTATACAGCATACTATTAAACTGTCCAGACAAAAACAGTTTCTTTCCGAAATGGCTAATCTAACAACATTGGAAACAAATTCCATAAGGAGCTTCCTCAATGCCCACTATCCTCTTGAAGTAATTGGTGCTGCCAAAAGCAAACATGTCTAACTGTTGAGAAAAATCTAAGTACTTGAAACATTTTAAATGTTATATTCTGTAAGTCTTTGAAATGCTTGAAGTTTACATATCTATATAAAATGTGTCTCTGCATATCTAGAAAACTTAATTTACATAAGTATGACTATAAGTTTGACTATTATAAATGGCTATTAATTTGTATCTTTTAACAATAAATTTTCAAATAAACTATATAAACATAATACCTTAAACGAGATCAGAAATAATCACATAGTATGATAGTTAACCTTAATTTTACATCAATAAACTAAAATCCATACCAATGTAAAGTATTCATTTCTATATTATATTCTCCTTTTTTCTTTAGAAAGAAATTGACTATGATCATTAATTATTTATAACCAACCTCTTTAAATGAAAACAAATATTTATAAACAATATTTGGAGAATTTGTGTGTAGTTTTCTGTACTACTTGCTGCTGGCGGTGGCACTGGCAATCTTATGGGAATCCAGAGAAAATTTAGAATTATGGTTTAGTCTTGGTTATAGTAGTCTATGAGATTGCATTATCTGGACCAGTTACCTTGAAGCTGTTCTGGATTGGATGTTCCATCACCTGGGCCATTGCCCCCACGGAGACCTCTCAGGGGCTCTTTTGATCAAACCATATTAGCATGGAAGGAATCCACAGCTTCTAATCTGTGGAAACTAAAGTAGAACTTCTTTTCCAAAGCAGCATAGCCTAAGATCCAAATTTTGAAGTTGAGATACCTTTAAAATATTTATGTTGGTGAGTTTAGCAGCCCCCAAAATCAAATGTTTCTTAGCAATTAAGTCAGTAACAATCAAAAAAATTCAAAGAAAACACAATAATCTAAATAATCCAGTCTTTCTGATATTTTCCATTTTAAGTGGCTTATTATAATCTTAAATACTATATTTCCTTTTTAAGAACCTCAGTTTCTTTATCTTTAGATTATTCATTTAATCTATGATTCTGTCTATCCTTTTACCTCTCTCTTTCAAGCCAATGTGCATTTTCAGAAACACTGTACCACATTTAAAGTTTTGTTTTTTCTTGAATCTGTCTTTAATCTGTACCTGTTAATTATTTTTTGATCGCTGTTTTAAACTGTAGGCATGCTTGGCAAGGACTAGAGAAGTTGCTTTGGCTGTTGGTGGCTGAACTCATCTTTCCAACATGATAGAGGTAGCAAGCAGTTTCAAGCTCACCTCCCCAACTCTGGACAACAGTACTAAGCAGCTTTTGGCTGTGTTCTTATGCTGGCAGCTGTGCTCTGAGACCCTCAGACAGTGGCTGGGAGAAGACTTTTTGTGCTGTGCCCCAAGAGACACCACAGGAACTACCTGCCATGCGCTTAACTTATGGTGACTGGTGGCCAGCTCCATCTCACAAGCAGTTGCCAGAAGATACATCTCTGAGCTACTACTGGCATGTGAGACTAGAAAGCCCAGTGTAGCTCCATTCCTGTACATTTGGAATATTTTTCTTTTCCTTATTTCCTTCTTTTTTGTCTTTCTTTCTTTCTTTCTTTCTTTCTTTCTTTCTTTCTTTCTTTCTTTCTTTCTTTCTTTCTTTCTTCCTCCTTATTTTTGGTCTTTTAAGACAGGGTGGCTCTATAGCTTTGGATCCTGTCCTGGAACTACCTCTTGTAGATCAGGCTGACTTTGAACTAACAAATATTCACCTGCCTCTGCCTCCTGAGTGCTGGGATTAAAGGCATGTGCTACCACCGCCCTGCCAAAATCTTTTTAAAAAGAGTTTCCCCAGGCTTTATGTGAATATCCTTGCCCTGTACTGGCACCATATGTAACAAAATGCTGCACTTTCATTTCCTGACCACCCAATCCTGACTAATCACTCAGAAACTTATATTAATTATAAGTTTTTTGGCCTGTTATATCAGTCTTATAATTAACTAGCCCTTAAAACTTAAATTAATTCATTTCTTTTAGTGTATATCTTACTACAAGTCTAGTGGCTTATTACTTCACATCTTGCTTCCCTGGTGGCTGCTGGCATCTCCCAGATTCCACTTTCTTTTTTCTGCATCTTTTGCTTGGATTTACCACCTGGCTCTGTTTTGCCTGGCTGTTGGCCACATCAGCTTCTTTTAACCAATGGTAGGTAATAAATATATCCACAGCATACAGACAGCTATCCCACATCATGGAGGGACTGAAGATACTGCCCAGTGAACAAAGTGATCACCGTATAAGTACAGTAACAGTTGTTTTCAGAATCCCTCCATTTGTAAGGTTACCTGTGCATGAATGTGAGGTGTGCCTATAACCCTAGGACTGAGACAGGTAGATTGAAGGAGCTCACTGGACAGTGAGTATAGATAACTGGTCACCTCCAGGAACACTGAGAGACCCAGTCTACAACCAACCAGCCAACCAATCAACAGATAGACAGACAGAAAAGAGGGGGATTTAGTAAACAACTGAGATCAGTATCTGGCATTTACATACATTTGTAAACATACCCGCACAAACAGATTCATTTGTATACACACACACACAAGTACTGTTCATTAATAAAGACCTAATTATTCTGAATCTACTTTTTTCTTGAGAACCAAACTTGAGAGCTTCATTATGATTGACTCCAGAGTATTGTTTAACAATTTTCCAGTGCTCATGGTGAACCAAGTCCAGCATGGAAACAGTCTTGTTCTCTGCAGATGCTTAATGGGTCGAAGTTTTAATTAACTTTAGTATTAATCACAAGTACATAAATCCAATGATGTTTTTCTTTTCATAACATGCCTAGTCAGATAGTTACAAATGTAGCTTGTTTTACAATCATAAGAGACTAGAATTTTCTAACACATGGTAGACCCTATGTTGTCATTACAGCACACATTATTAAAATCCATCTGCTACATTTTGTTTCAATGATCTACAACAATGAGACCATAAATTATGTTTTTACAGTTCTCCAGAAGAGTCATGGCTAATTGTATATTCTAACGTATTTCTCTTTCATTTTATTTCATTTCATGTTTTTTTAACCTCTGTGAATATTATAGTTCAATAGCCATTTCCCTGAACTTTCCTTGAAATGTTACAGTTCAAAAGGTACAGACACTTTACATTTTGTGAATTTGTTGCAATAAATGTTCAGGTTTAAAAGTCAAAGAAGTTATTTTTACTTGGTTTGGAACAACACGAAGCCTCCAGGACTAGATCCAAGGAGGTCAGCTAGTTGGAAGCCTCGGGGAAATATTTCAGTGAAGCTCTTAAACCGGGTAAATAGCACCAACTCAAAAGGGGGAAATGCATAGGGCGTCAGTAGTAGCTCTTGTCAGTCACAGAATATATTGTGATTGAAATAGGGGAATAGTGCTTATATATCATAATTAAGTATTGTGTGTGTGGTAATAATATTAACCCATAGCATATAGCAATAGAATGATTGTCAGTATAGCCCTCTAGTGAAATAGGGAATTTAATTAGTATTCCTAGCAAAAGTCATATTAAAGGATTTTTGGTTGATCTTATCATTCTTCTTTTAGGTTAGGGGTACAGCATTTTTTTTAAAGCTACATGCAGGAAAAAGGTTTATCTTAATTAACACTTCCCAGTAATAGTCCCTCGTGAAGGGAACTTAGGGCGGTGACCCAGCAGACTTGAATCAGCACGACAGATAAATCCATAGTTTTCTTTTTTTTCCTGATATTTTCTTATTTTTTACTTATTTATTTATTTATTAAAATGTCCACCTCCTCCCCGCTTCCCTTTTCCCTCCCTCTCCTCACCTCTCCTCCCTCTCTAGTCCTAAGAGTAATCAGAGTTCCCTGCCCCGTGGGAAGTCCAAGGTTCTCCCCACTCCATCCAGGTCTATATAGGTGAGCATCCAAACAAACCAGGCTCCCACAGAGTCAGTCCATGCAGTAGAATCAAAACCCAGTGCCATTTTTCTCAGTCAGCCTTCATTGCCAGCCACATTCAGAGTGTCCTGTTTGACCACATGCTCCATCACTCCCAGTCCAGTTGACCTTGGTGAGCTCCCATTAGATCAGTCCAACCGTCTCAGTGGGTGGATGCAACACTTGTGGTCCTGATTTCCTTGCTCATGTTCTCCCTGCTTCTGCTCCTCATTTGGACCCTGGGAGCTCAGTACAGTGCTCCAATGTGGGTCTCTGTCTCTATCTCCATCCATCACCAGATGAAGGTTCTATGGTGATATGCAAAATATTCATCAGTGTGGCCATGGGACAAGGCCAGTTCAGGCACCCTCTCCTCTGCTGCCCAAGGAACAATCTGGGGACCTCTCCTTGGACCTGGGAACTCCTCTAGAGTCAGGTTTCTTGCAGACCCTAAAATGGCTCCCTTAATTAAGATATTTACTTCCCTGCTCCCATATCCACCCATCCTCCATCCCACCCATCCCATTTCCCCAAGCTTTCCTGAATCCTCTCCTTCTCCCTTCTCTCTACCCATCTCCCCTTACATCCAACTCCCCCCACCCCCATGCACCCAACTTTTGCCTGGCAATCTTGTCTACTTCCAATATCCAGGAGGATAACTATATGATTTTCTTTGGGTTCTTCTCTAGGATCACAAATTGTAGGCTAGAATACCCATATGAGTGAGTACATACAATATACTTCTTTTTCGGTCTGGGTTACCTCATTCAGTAAAGCGTTTTCTATTTCCATCCATTTGCATGCAAAATTCAAGATGTCTTTTTTTATTAATTTATAAAAATTTCTATTTCCTCCCCTCCCCCCACTCCCTCTCCTCCTCCCTCTCCAGTCATAACAGCAGTCAGGGTTTCCTGCCCTGTGGGAAGTTTAAAGTTCCTCCCCCCTCCCTTCAGGTCTAGGGAGGTGAGCTTCCAAACAGACTAGGATCCCTAAAACCAGTACATGCAAACAAAATAAGTCCCAGTGCCATTAAAAATAGCTTCTCAGACAGTCCCCATGACAGCCACATTCAGAGAATCCGGTTTGATCACATGCTCATTCAGACCCAGTCCAGCTGGCCTTGGTGAGCTCTCATTAGATCAGTCCCCTTGTATCAGTGGGTGAATGCACTACTCGTGGTCCTGACTTCCTTGTTCATGTTCTCCCTCTTTCTGCCTTTCATTTGGACCTTGGGGGCTCAGTCCAGTGCTCCAATGTGGGTCTCTGTCTCAATCTCCATCTCTCGTCGGAAGAAGGTTCCCTCTGATCCTGACTTCTTTGCTCACGTTCTCCCTCCTTCTGTTTCTCATTTGGAGCTAGGGAGTGAAGTCCAGTGTTCCAATGTGTGTCTCTGTCTCTATCTCCATCCATCGCCAGATGAAGGTTCTATGGTGATATGCAAAATATTCATCAGTATGGTTATGGGCCAAGGCCAGTTCAGGCACCTTCCCCTCTGCTGTCCAGGGAACAATCTGGGGACCTCTCCTTGGACCTGGTAACCCCTCTAGAATCAAGTCTCTTGCAAACCCTAAAATGGCTCCCTTAGTTGAGATATATACTTCCCTGCTCCCATATCCATTCTTCCTCCCTCCCTCCCCCATCCCATTCTCCCAAGCTATCCCCAATCCTCCTCTTCTCCCTTCTCTCTAACCATCTCCCCTTACTTCCACCCCCATCCCCCATGCACCCAAGTTTGCCTGGCAATCTTGTCTAATTTCAGTATCCAGGAGGATAACTGTATGATTTTCTTCAGGTTCACCTTTTTAGTTAGCTTCTCTAGGATCAAAGACCTTTAATTATGGCTAGAATCCACTTATGAGTGAGTACTTACCATATTTCTCTTTTTGGGTCTGGGTTACCTCACTCAGTAAAGCGTTTTCTTTTTTCATCCATTTGCATGCAAAATTCAAAATGTTATTGTTTTTTACCATTGAGTAAAATTCTATTGTGTATACGTTCCACACCTTCTTTAACCATTCTTCTATTGAGGGGCATCTAGGTTGTTTCCAGGTTCTGGCTATTACAAATAGTGCTGCTATGAACATAGTAGAACAAATGCTTTTGTAGTATGATAGGGCACCTCTTGGGTATATTCCCAAGAGTAGAGTTGCTGGTTCCTGAGGGAGGTTGACTCCCAGTTTCCTGAGAAACCACCACACTGATTTCCAAAGTGACTGCACAAGTTTGCATTCCCACCAACAATGGATGAGTGTTCCCCTCTCTCCACATCCTCTCCAGCATAGGCTATCATTGGTGTTTTTGAGTTTAGCCTTTTTGACAGGTGTAAGATGGTATCTCAAAGTTGTTTTGATTTGTACTTCCCTGATCACTAAGGAGGTTGAACATGACCTTAAGTGTCTTTTGTCCATTCGAAGTTCTTCTGTTGAGAATTCTCTTTTCAGTTAAGTACCCCATTTTTTAATTGGGTTAATTAGAGTTTTAGTGTTTCTTGAGTTCTTTGTATATTTTGGAGATCAGACCTTTGTCTGATGAGGGATTGGTGAAGATCTTCTCCCAATCAATAGGTTGCCTTTTTGTCTTAATATCCTTTGCTTTACAGAAGCTTCTCAGTTTCAGGAGGTCCCATTTATTCATTGTTGCTCTTATAGTTTGTGCTACTTTGTTCAACCTAGGAAGTGGTTTCCTGTGCCCATGTCTTGTAGACTACTTCCCACTTTCTCTTCTATCAGGTTCAATGTGGTCAGATTAATATTGAGGTCTTTAATCCATTTGGACTTGAGTTTTGTGCATGGTGATAGATATGGATCTATTTTCATTCTTCTACAGGTTGACATCCAGTTATACCAGCACCATTTGTTAAAGATGTTTTCTTTCTTCCATTCTATAATTTTAGCTCCTTTGTAGAAAATCAGGTGTTCATAGGTTTGTGGATTAATATCTGGGTATTTGATTCAATTTCATTGGTCAACATCTCTGTTTTTGTGCCAATACCAAGCAGTTTTCATTACTGGAGCTCTGTAATAGAGTTTGAAGTCAGGAATGGTAATGCCCTTGGAAGTGTGGTGCACTCCCCTCAGGCCCACTGGCAAGCACTCACCCCTCTGAGTGGGCAGCCTTAGTGAAGGAGCAGGACCTGTTCCTGTTCCTGGGCCAAGGACCTTGCAGACAATAGGGCAGGCTTGGGGGGTGGGTGGGAGTGGGCAGGGAAGTGTGGAACAGAGAAGCCCCTGCAGCAGGAGCTAAAGGGGCCCAGTGCTCCTTTCCAGGATGTTCCACCTGGTCCCAGAATGTCACACACTCACTGGTCTGAAAGGTTGTCCCCAGGATAGGGACAGGACTCTAGGAGGGAAAACTCGGCGGGGGGGAGGGGGGGTAGGGTGGGAGGTGGGGAGGGTGGGGGGTGGGAAGTGGTGGTGGGAATTCGGGAGAGGGTAGATGGGGAGCCAAGAAGCCCCTGTAGCAGGGGCAGGAGGCATGCACTCCCCTCCGACAGGGCATGCACACTCACCACTCTGGGTGGGTAGCCTCAGTGAAGGAGCAAAACCTGTTCCTGGGCCAAGGACCTCACAGACAATAGGGCAGGTTTGGGGGTGGGGGTAAGGGGTGGTCAGGGAAGTGTGAAACAGAGAAGTGCCTGCAGCAGGAGCCAAAGGGACCCAGTGCTCCTCTCCCCGGGGTACAGCTTTTAATTAAGGTCTCTTACTATACTCTAGCCCCTGTTGCCCAGGAGTTCAGTACATAATATAAACTAAACTTTGAGCTCATGAGAACCTTCATACTTTAGCCTGTCAGTTGCTGCAATTGCAATCATGCACTTTCATGCCCAATACTATTCTGGCTTGTAAAGACTAAGTAGGTATTGTGGGAAAGAAATTCACTGTATTAGTATAGCTTAGCTTCTCAAACATCTTAGCTGCACGGCAACAAGATTATTTTCAGTTTTATGTGTTTTAGTCTTTGAATAATTAAAGAGAAGATATGTGTAGAACTGTCACCATGAACTCAGTTTTCCAACAACAGAATTCAGAAATTTTCCTTCAATCTTTTCTTAGTCTTTGTATCTCTAAGAGAGACACTAGGAGGGCTCCTTCATACACAAAATTTATTTGTTTCAGGTGAACATTTTTTTTTGAAAAAAATCTCATGATATCTGTACCTCTGCATGCATTATATTGTTCTTTTTTGATTACCTGAAATTTCTAAATAAGCTTCAAGAATATCCAAGTAATTGTTTTTATAGGAATATTTCTTTTTTACTATTTTGGTTAAATAATCTTCAACAAATGCATTTCAGGCACTTACTTTAAAAGCATTGCACTAAGCCCTTGGATTAAAAAGTCAATCAGGTTTATTTCCTTCTCTTGAATATTCTACAGATTTGTGACCAGCTGTGTTCTCTTTCACGATCACAAAATAGAATAGTTAAGATATGCATGTGCATATATATATATATATGTGTGTGTGTGTGTGTGTGTGTGTGTGTGTGTATGCATGCCTTCAAAATATAAATAGTATTGGTATAATGATTATGTTTTATTTATCATTGTATTCCCAAAGGTTGAAGTTAGTCTTCATTACTTATAAAAAAAAGATATAACAAAAATCTATTTATGCAACCATTTTCAAATGTTTTACTAGTTTGTACTTGGCAAAGTTGTGTTACTCCTTCCACTTCATCTACATCATGACTGTAAGCTGCCAAAGTTTTGAGAGCTACAAATATATTTTATTTTTTTAATCACTTAAAATTCACTTTAAGCTTTCCACTTAGCAGTTTCCAACATGTATTCTAAGTGGATTAAAAAGAATCAAATTCTGAAGACACAGGTGAAAAATTAGACATTTTATACTTTTCTCTGGGATGTAAATATTTTAATATTTTGTTATTGCATGAGCACTGCACTGCCACTGTGAGGAACATTTAAAGTTCATTAAAAACCCAGTTCATCTCATTTGAAAGCTATTTACTGCACATAAATGTGAAACAAAAAGAAAAATCTAATATAAATGTAGATTAAAAAACCAAAAACCAAATATTAAAAATTATACTACCAAATCTACTTGGAAGAACATTAGTTTAAATTATTAAAGATAAAATTTTATCTATAACCAGTGACAATTATTTAGTTACTTTATTATTTTGGGGTTCATATCTTAAAAACTGACACTGAACACAAACTCATTAACATTACAATTAATTTCTCTTAGTATATGCTATGAACATGGACCCAAATTGGGTACCAATGTTTGAGATGATTATTCTGAATTTAATGTACTTTGTATAAACATTAACAGCACTAAATTTCAGTGCTAATTTTGCAAAGCCAAAGTATGTGTTTATGATGTTTATTTGATGTGGGATGTCTCTCTGTATGCTGTGAATATGTTTTGTTACCATTTGTTAGTAAAGAAGCTGATTTGGTCAATAACCAATCAGAATAGAGCTAGGTCGAAAACCAAACAGAGATACAGGGAGAATAAGGGCAGAGTCGGGGAGATGCCAGCAGCTGCTATAAAAGCTAGATGTGAAGCACCAAGCCACAAGCTTGATGGTAAAGTATAGAATAAGAGAAATGGGTTAATTTAAGGTGTAAGAGCTAGTTAACAATAAGTCTGAGCTAATAGTCCAAACAGTTTGCAATTAATATTAAGACTCTGAGTGGTTATTCGGGAACTTGTGAGTAGGAGAGAAACTTCTAACTACATTTATTTATTCATTTATTCATACATTTACTTCTGTGTGGTATATTATGTACATATTTTAGGCAATTGTGTTTGTGTGCACGTATATGTGCATGTTGGATATTATAACTTGACAACAGATGTCTTTCTCAATGACTTTCTGCCTTATGCTTTGAGACAAGGTCTATCCCAGAAAGTAGGGCTAACTCCACAAATTTTCCTATGTCTTCTCCTTTCCTAAACTTGAGTTACAAGTATGTTTATGTCTCCAATCTTTTGACCTGACTTTTAATATGAACACTGAATATTTTAACTCAGGTTCTTATGTTTTCATGGCAACACTTTACCCCTTGATCTCCCTGGTCTCACTTCCTTGTTATAAAATTACTGGGAATCCTAGGTGTTAAATGTACAAAATTCGTAGAATTTGAATAAAATATTTATATCTCTGATTATTCTATCACCTTTTCACAATGCCTTCACAGAACCTAAATGCTCTGCAAAGAAGAACAAACAGGACATGGGTCATGTGTCTTGCTTGTGTGGATGCCAAAATTTGATCTTACATCAACTTCCCAATTACTTTACTAGGTATTTAACATCTACACCATCCCACATTTCTGCTAAAGCAAATGTCTGCCTATGGGAAAGATGAAACAAAGTATTTGCTTCAAAAGAGTTGTGATGCATGCATAATGTGATGACCAGGCATCATTCTCATCTTAGCTTGGTATAAACTCTCCTAGGAGACACATGAATCACACCTTGGTTACATCTGTAAGTGTCCTTCAAATGGAATGATGTAAGAAATAAGACCTACGTTAGAGCAGGACAAATGGAGATACAGAATAAAAGAAAAGAAAAAATGTGGCCAAATGAGTACCTACATTCACTACTCTGTGTACTTCTTGGTCAGTCCTGAAAAGGACAGCTAATCTCTGTCATATATTTCAGCTATGATACACCATGCATGTATATGGGTCATTTAGCAACTCAGGTCTGAACCAGTTGAAACTATAAATCAAAAGAAACACTTATTCACTTCAGTTTCCTACATCAGAAGTTTCTGCCACAGTGACTAAAATCTAACTAGTACATCATGTAAAATATTCTCTCTCTCTCACTGTGTGTGTGTGTGTGTGTGTGTGTGTCTGACTCTAACTACTAACATCTTATTAGTGCCTCCTTGATGGGACATAATCATCTAATCATCACATTAATGACTTCAATAATAATTTTCTTCAAACTCTACTCTTGAGTTTTTAATATTGGTTATCTGACGAAATTAAATTTTAACCCTAAACTCAAATCAGATTTGGCATCTATTTGTATTTGAATAAAGTTGTCCCCTGAATCTTTATCACTGTAATTACTAGAAGATAGCAGCAATGCTGCTTTCAGACTTAAGCTAAAAGAGAACTGTGCCTGGAAGTCTATCCATAGACAGATTTATTTACACCTGTCCTGATCGCAATTCCTCTGGGGCCCAAATTGGGAGTGTTTTGAAGTTTATACTCCTTTAATAGCTGGAATTGAGCAGGCTGTAGCATGTTCAGATATCAAATCCAGTTCACATGGATTCCTGATGCTATGGCATCTCCCTCAAAGCATTCTAAACTCCACTTTGATATCTGAGCCAAATTTTGGCTTTTAGCATCCTGTACTATTTCTCATTTGACAAAAGGAAGAGCTATGTGGCTTGTAGCTCAGCCACTTAAAGGCCAAGTAACCTTTTCTGATCCTATGTAGTGCTACGGTTCTCACCATGATAGATTTTAGGTACACAGAAGAGAAGTTTGAAAGAGACATGGAAATGAATTATCCTTCAGGCAAGAACTTTGTTAAGAGAGTTATTACCTTCCAAATGCTGCAAGCAGTATAGTGGAGTCTAAAGAGGAAAAGGTTTCAGCACCACCAGATATTGTAGGTATCTACTCCTAGAGTTTTCAGAGGTAGGAATTGTCTTATATCACCAGATACCAAATATATTTAAAATGCTATCTATGATATGTTTTTGCAATCAAGTGGTATCTTATTCCAAAGTTGTGGGAAAGATGAGACCAGTGGGTGGTTTGCTCATTTCTCTGGCAACATCAAAAGAGGACAGAGATTACAGTGGAGTGCAGCTTGATTTGTGAAACCCTTTGGGTTAATACTGGAAGGTTCTAAGATCTGAGGGTCTTCAGAATACTCCTCTCAAAATGTTTTATTTCTGAACCAGGCACTGTGGTGTAAACACCCAACTTCATCCAGATGACCATGTTTACTATTCTGCTGAGGCCCTTACTTAAGTCCTAACAAACAAGCATGTGGTTGGGACAGAGGACAATAGCCTCAGGTCTTCCAGAAGTGATTGGAACTAGACCCAGCTTTTCAAATCATCTTAAATGAGCACTACTATTCATTGAGGAAAAGAAAATAATTACCCATTTTTAGAATCTTCTTGACCTCAAAAATAAACTCAATAAAGATGGAGAAAAGTTAGTTTTGTTGGCTCTAATGCTGTTGAATCACCCACTGATATTTTATAGTGGCATATTATTTGTGTTTTAATAAATTAAGCTTGCCCAAAGATCAGAAAGCAAAGCAACTATACTAGTCAGCCATACAGTCCAGGAAGTGGTGGCACACACCTTTCATCCCAGAAATCAGAGACAGAGGCAGACAGATCTTTGTGAGTTCAAGGCCACCCTGGGCTACAAAAGATTCTAAAAGAGAAACAGAGCTCACACAAAGATGATCCCAGCACTTAGGAGGTGGAAACAGGAGCAGTAAGTGTGGGCAGAGAGAGGATTATAATACAGAAAAGTTAGGAATTTAGTGGAGTGTGGAGTCTGTGGTTGGGGGAGAACATTGCAGGATCACCCTTTTGTTTGAAACTTGGTAGAGGTAAGATCTCTCCAGTGGCTAGCTGCTTTGCTTTTCTTATCTTCAGCTTGAACCCCAATATCTGTTTCTGGGTTTTTATTATTCCCGCTACAATATTTGGATTGGATCTTGTAAATGTAGTTGCTATGTATACTTGAAGTTAATGCCTTTAGGACTGCAAACCACATTAATTATTTAATTTTAATATCTGCAAGCCAAGACAAATGTAGGCACGTATGTTCCCATGAGTACATGTGCACCTGTGTGTGCATGTCTATGCCTGCTACCTATATGCATACTATGTACAATTCAGTACTTGAGGAAGCTGAAGACAGTGGCAGATTTCTGTAACTGAAGTTATAGTAAGTATTCTACCACTAAATATTTATCCTGAGAAGAAACCTTAAGTCCTCTGCAAGAGCAACAATGGTCTTAACTACTGAACAGTCTTACCATGGTCTATAATTTTTAATTTTTGAGAAAGTGACAAATTCTTTTCAAAGCATAAATCCATCCTTTTTGTTAACTAAATTAATGTGGGTTTAATTTCCTAAATATCCATGTGAATTCTTAGTATATACAGTTTCTTTTTAAATATAATTCAGCTATTCCAGCAGAATCACAACATGAATTCAACTATAGTTCTCTAGTAGCTAGAAATGAGCTATACATTATGTTATTACTACCTGCCACCTGTATATCCTCTTTGATAAAAATGTTTCCTTTTTTTTTCTCCATGATTGGAGTCATTTAGTTAAGAAACCAGACATTAAGAATTTACGTCATCAGATAATGAATTCTCTTTATTTTCTTAGTATTGGAATTTTTAAAAAAACATATTTAGATTATTGGAAATGCTTTGGTTCTTTGGAAGCTTGCTTTTCAGATGGATAAGCACAAACCCAACAAAGTCCTTAGTCTTTGAACTAATTTAGCTCTGCGATTAGAGTCACAGCCCTCTGAGAATTCTGCCCTCTGTAATAGATTCTCATACTTGCATGGTAGAAATGTACAGTGTCCCAGCTGCAGAAGATTCCTTTTCATCTTTCTGGCTTTGGGCAGTTTCCTTCAACAAAACTTTGGAATAGTTTTCAACTAAGGATTTGGCAGTATCCTCTGAAGATTCTGTGTAACCTCTTCCTCATTAATGTGTTACAAACCCTTATTGTAGTAGCTTTCCAAAGTCTAATCCTTTGCTACAACTTAGATGGAACTTCAGGTTTTATTAGGCTCTCTTCCTGTATAGAAAGCTGACTGATTCAGATAATGAGACAAATTACAGAGTTAAACAGTTTCATTCTGTTATTCAGCAAAGATCATTAGTTACAAACCACAAACTGTTGTTTGAAGTCTGGCCAGCATAGCTTCATTTATTCTACCTATTTTCTAATTATTTAAATAGAAAGTCAAATCACATTCCTCATGCGCAGTTGAATAAGTCCATTCATATTCATTCTGAATTTGTTTCTTCTTATATTTATGGCATAATGAATATTCCAAAAAATGACGCTTTGATCTCCATCCTTTCATATTAATTACTCCTAACATTTGAACATTTTACCTTTGACACAATATTATTATACAGGCTTGCGAGCACAGCTACTATTTTGTTAATTTAAACTTATTTACTGCTTTAAAGGAGGTAAAAGACTTTGAGAGTCAGAGGTCAGGATATCTGCTGTGAGACTCTGCTTTCTATATTGTCAGGGAAAATGTAACCATGAAATCTCTACAATACAATACCCTAAACAAGAAGAAGATTTTCCTTAGAAAAGCATACCAACTGACTGTCCAGTGTTAAATGATTAGCCCTGCAAACACACATAAAAGTAATAGCATATGAACTAAACAACTTATATTTAGAAATATATATGCTTAAATATGCATGCAGGAATGCAATAGCAATGAAAAAAGAGAACACAAATTTGAAGAGTAAAGAAAAGTATGTGGAAGGCTTGGGAGGATGGAAAGGAAAGGTAGAAATGTAGAATATCATAATCTCACATAGAAAAAAATGACACCCATTGACAAAGCAAATGTGACTAAGAGAAAATCATATGATTCTTTCCATAGATGAAAACTATATGTAATCAATGACTACTAAAAAGGAGAACTAGACATCCCCATGGATAAGACCACTAATTGATTAGTCAAAACCAAGTTGTCAGCATTTTTTAAAAATATATGCAAATGAGCAACACTAAATAGATTCAATAGGGTATATGGATGTGTATATGCCTATATGTGTGCGTAACAGTAATAATTAAAGAAAAAGTACAAAAAAATTCCATAATTTTTCCCTTACCCTGTTTCTTTGATTTTCTTTGTTGATATTTTCTGAGTTTACAAAGTAATTTTTAATACTTAATTCTAAATTATTTAAATATTCCCATGAAGCTACTTTTTATGATTCTTTGGGAATTTCTCATCACGACCCTCAATTCCACCCATCTTCCAGTCTTTCCTCATCTGCCTTTCACCTGTGTAGTGTCCCCCCCCAAAAGAAAAAACTAAGACAGAAATAAAAATAAAATAAAGATTTAAAATAGAAAAATAGTAAAAATCAATAAAATGAAAATTAGAAAATACAAATATCATTTCCAATTAAAAAACAAATGAATCAACCAAAAAAAATCCAACAAACAAGCGAACAGATAAAACAAAACAAAACACTTTGTTCCTCCATCTTTGCCTTTTCATTGCTGCTTCATTTGCCATATGGCATTGAGAGCTGCTCTGTATCATGCAGTGGACCCTTTTGTCTGAACAGCTTCCCTTTACCAATTTTTATTGTGTAATGTGCCGATAGTCAGGATCAAGACCTCTGGCCTCAGACACATAATCAATACTAGACCACTCCCGGTCCCAGAAATTCCCCCATACAGTCTGCTGTTGCCTCAAGCCATGTGACCCATGTGGCCATGGTTCTGTAGGATGGACCATACCCTTCATGAACTCCAGCAAGTCATAGATGGGGTAGATGCTGGGGTGTGCCAGCTTACTGTCCTGAATACATACCTGGGTGGTTGTTGTGTTGGTCAGTCCTGACCACTGGGACCACTCCTCTCAGGCGAGGGACAGGACCAGCTCTCCCACACTCATGGTGAGGAGTGGCGCAATCTTTCCCAAGTGTGAGGGCCAGCTCACTTGTTGGGGGCAGGGCCAGCTTTCCTGTACCAGAATCATCAGGCTTCATTACCCCAGGGTGGACAAGGGGTGAGGTCAGCTCTCCGGTGAGGGGGGAGCAACTCTCCTTAAATCGGTGAGAGGCACAACCAGCTCAGCAAGACCCATGTACTTCAACTCATGGCTCAGCACATGGTTTGTCCAGGCCCGTAGTAAGATAGGCAAGAGACATCAATACATACTCCAGCTGCAGCAGGACCACAGACCCAGACATGGCTACATGGCTATCAGTAGGTTGGGCCTGGATGTCATGATAGCCCCAGATGGAAACATAAATCTCTCAGATTGCTATAGGCCCAGTAGCAGCACGGTCTCTGGACTCCAACATGGTAATCAGACTCTAAAGTCCTCCCAGGTAGTGAACCAGAGGAGTTGTATGGCCTACAAAGGCAACAGAAGTCACAGACCTCAACAAGACCCTGGCTATGCCATCCCGGACCCAGTCATTCAATAGCAGCTCACCTCCCGAGGCCACCATGGTCCTGGGTGGCAGCTCAGGCCACTCAGATCGGGATAGGCCTTACAGTGGTGCTGCCGTTGGGCACAAACATGGACACATGTGGCTGCCCAAGCCCCAGGATTCCTCATGGTCTTTGGTGGTAACAGGAGCTGTGGACATGAACAGAAACTGAGGCTTCAGCAGGGCCACAGACCCAGAAAAGTGCCTTGGTAGCTGGCTAGGATCAGATATCACCACGACACCAGATGGAAAGCAGGCCTCCTACATCAGCCAGGCCCTGACCTCCTTTGCCTCTGCAGATCCGCCTCTGTCCACAATACATGACCCTTTCTTTCGCTCTCTCCCTTCCAAAGCACTCCAAGTCTTTGCTCACCATAATGGCACCCCAACCACCCTGCGCAGCAAGACACCTGATGTGTCCTTAAGTTCTTCCTGTCTGCCCAGGACAAAATACACTGGACAGTTTGTGTGAGTCCATCTTTGCCCGGTTCATGTGTAACTATTTTAACATCTGATAGTATTGTTACAATTTTAATGTGCATCATTAAATCATTATAATATAAAGAATTAATATTCCACCACCTCAGTTTAAAGCACATATCTTATAACAATATAATGCCATGACTCTTTATATTTGTTATCTAAAATATATAATTATTTATAATCAGATATTCACACTGCTTTTACATTTCTATTAAATATAGCTTATTAAGAGGGATCAAGAAATTAAATAATTATTTTATCCTCTATAGAACATTTTATTTCTGCTAAAAATTGAATAAGCAAAGACAAATTATCAGCCAAAGGTGACATCATTTCTAAGGCAAAAATCAGCCATTGTTTGTGTTTGTTTGTTTTTGAATTACTTTTTCTTTTTCAGTGACTAGATTTAAGATATTATTACATATGTTGGTGTGTGTATGTGTGTATGCAATATTTATCCTGGGAATGACTTTTCTGTGTACTTGGACATTGCATTAACCAGGGTTCTCTAAGGTCACAGAACTTATTGAATGAATTATATACATGAATTTATTGGAATGACTCAGACTGCTGTCCAATAATGGCTGGCTGTAAATAAAAAGTCCAAGAATGCAGTTGTTGCTCAGTCTCATGAGCCTGGGTGTCTCAGGAGTACCCCATAAACAGCTCAACTACTGCGAGATCTGGGGAATATGGCACTTAAATCTTTACTTATTAAAAGACTTTTCATAACAAAAAGAGAAAGGTTGGCTCCTGGCAGCAACACTCTACTTCCTACTAAGAAAACAAAAGAGAGATGGGCACAAAACAATGTCCATCTGCAATTTACTTCAACTGCCAAGCACTGACCACTAGGGAAAACTGCCTTTCATCTAAACTGAAGATCTCCAAACAGTGGGACAGAATCACAGAATTAACAGCCTAGCTGCTCAGGTCAAGGTAGGATTTTCTTCCTACAGATTTCTTAGCCCACAGGATCTTCTGAAGTCTGGCAGGCTTTGCGCTAAACAGGAAAAGTCAAAAAGACCCTCAGCAAACATGGATGACCCTGCGGAGTAGCTCCAAGGGCCAACCAAGTAAGTTCTCTGTAGTTTTTTATCATTAATTCAAGTAAAATCTTATCCCAAAAGACAACAAGATCAATAGCGAATAAATGGGACCTCTTGAAACTGAGAAGCTTCTGTAAAGCAAAGCACACTGTCATTAAGACAAAAAGGCATCCTACTGAATGAGAGAAGATCTTCACCAACCCCGATTAGACAAAGGTCTGATCTCCAAAATATATAAAGAACTTAAGAAACTGGACATGAAAACTCTAATTACCCCAATTTAAAAATGGGGTACTGAACTGAAAAGAGAATTCTCATCAGACTACATTCAAATGGCCAAAAGACACTTAAAGTCATGCTCAACCTCCTTAGCGATCAGGGAAATACAAATCAAAGCAACTTTGAGATACATTCTTACACCTGTCAGAAAGGCTAAAATAAAAAACACCAATGATAGCCTATGCTGGAGAGGCTGTGGAGCAATGGGAACACTCATTCATTGCTGGTGGGAATGCAAACTTGTGCAAGCACTTTGGAAATTAGTGTAGCAGTTTCTCAGGAAATTGGGAATCAAGCTACCTCAGGATCCAGCAATATCACTCTTGGAAATATACCTAAGAGATTTCTAATCATACTACAAAAGCATTTGTTCAACTATGACTATGTTCACAGCAGTATTATTCGTAATAGCCAGAACCTGGAAACAACCTAGATGCCCCTCAATGGAAGAATGGATAAAGAAAGTGTGGAATATATACGCATTAGAGGACTACTCAGCAGTAAAAAATGACATCTTGAATTTTGCATGCAAATGGATGGAAATAGAAAACACTATCCTGAGTGAGAGAACCCAGACCCAAAAAGATGAATATGGTATGTATTCACTCATTTGCGGACTCTTGTCATAAACAAAGGACATCAAACCTATAGTTTGCAAGCCTATAGAAGCCAAATAACAAGGTTAACCCAAAGAAAAACATATATAGATACTTCTGGAAATTGGAAGCAAACAAGATTCCCAGGCAAAAGTTGAACTTTCCTCTTAGCACTGCTTTCATAGTGTCCCATAGGTTTGGGTATGTTGTGTCTTTATTTTCATTGAATTCAAGGAACACTAATTTCTTTCTTTATTTCTTCCCTGACCCAGGGGTAGTTCAGTAATTGATTGTTCAGTACCATGAGTTTGTAGGCTTTCTGAGGGTAGAATTATTGTTAAATTCTAACTTTATTCCATGGTGATCTGACAAGACACAGGTGGTTACTAAATTTTTTTTGTATCTGTGGAAGTTTGCTTTGTTACTGAGTATGTGATCAATTTTTGAGAAGGTTCCATGAGATGCTGAGAAGAAGATATATTCTTTCCTATTTGGGTGGAATGTTCTATAGATGTCTGTTAGGCCCATTTGGTTCATTACATCTGTTAGTTCTCTTATTTCTCTGTTAAGTTTCTGTCTGATTGACATGTCCATTGGTGAGAGAGGAGTATTAAAATCTCCTACTATTCGTGTGTGGGGTTTGATGTGTGCCGTAAGTTCTAGTATCTTTTACATGTGTGGGTGCTTTTATATTAGGGGCACAGATATTCAGGATTGAGACTTCATCCTGATGAGTTGTTCCTGATATGAGTATAAAGTGTCCTTCTCCATCTCTTCTTGTTGATTTTAGTTTAAAGTCAATTTTGTTAGATATTAGTATAGCCACACCTGCTTGTTTCTTAGGTCCCTTTGACTGAAAAACATTTTCCCAACCTTTACTCTGAGTAGATATCTGTCTTTGCAGTTGAGGTGTGTCTGTTGTAAACAGCAGAACGTTGGATCTTGTTTTCTCATCCAATATCTCAGCTTGTGTCTTTTTATAGATGAATTGAGTCCATTGATATTAAGTGATATTAATGACCAGTGGTTGTTAACTCTGGTTATTATTTTGCTTTTTTTTGATGATAGAGTTTGTGCTTTTCCCTTCTTTGAGTTGTTCTGGTGGAGGGTTATTAGATGTCTGAGTTATTGTGGGTATTGTTGGGTTTCTTGGCTTGTGATTTTCCTTCTATTACTTTCTGTAGACTGGATTTGTGGCAACATATTGTTTAAATTTGTTTTTATCCTGGAATATCTTGTTTTCTCCATTTGAAGGTGAAAGAAAGCTTGGCTGGGCTTACATGCATGGTCTCTTAGTTTCTGCAGCACATCTATCCAAGACCTTCTGGCTTTCACAGTTTCCATAGAGAAGTCAGGTGTAATTCTGATAGGTTTACTTTTATAAGTTACTTGACTTTTATCCTTTGCAGCTTTAGATATTATTTCTTTATTCTGTATGTTTTGTGTTTTGATTATTATATAGTGAGGGGATTTGTTTTTTTGGTCCAGTCTATTTGGTGTTCTGTATGCTTCTTGAACCTTCATAGGAATATCTTTCTTTACACTGGGAAAGTTTTCTTCTCTAATTTTGTTGAATATATTTTCTGGGTCTTTGAGCTGTAATTCTTCTCCTTCTACCCCTATTATTCTTTTTTTTTCCCTCCAAAGTAATGCATGTTTTTATTTAAATGTTGAAGTCAAGGCATTTTCAAAATATACAGTTTGAATTAATTCAACAGTACTTATAATCAAATGTCATTAAGCAGCTATTGCTGCTTCCTCAGCAGTCAAACAATTCAAAGACAACAAAATAACATACAGTATCCAGTCTCCCATCTTTACATGGCTTTTATTTCTTACTCAGTTTTATTTTTTTTAATTTTTGGTTATTTGAGAAAGGGTTTCTCTGTATATTTTTGACTTTCTTGTAACTCACCCTGTAAATCAGGCTGGTCTTGAATTCAAAGAGCTCCACCTACCTCTGACTCCCATATGTTGGGATTAAAGGCATGTACCACCACATCCAACTATTCTATTACTTTTTTTTGAGAAAATAATTTTATTAAATTATAAAAGTTTCCATTTCCACCGCTCCTCCCAACACCCTCCCACTCCCCCCACTCCCTCTCCTCCTCCCTCTTCGTCCCTAAGGGCAGTCAGGGTTTCCTGCCCTGTGGGAAGTTCAAGTTCCTCCCCCCTCCCTCCAGGTCCAGGAAGGTGAGTATCCAAACAGACTGGATCCCCAAAATCCAGTATATGCAGAGGAAACAAGTCCCAGTGTCATTGTCAATGGCTTTTCAGAAAAACTCCGGGCCAGTCACATTAAGAGACTCCGGCCACATTCAGAGAATCTGGTTGGATCACGTCCTCCTTCAGTCCTACTCCAACTGGCCTTGGTGAACGCTCATTAGATCAGTCCCCTTGTATCAGTGGGTGATCGCATCCCTCGCAGTCCTTCTTTACTTTTTCATTTTCTTCTTCCTTCTGCTCCTCATTTGGACCTTGTGGGGCTCAGCCCGGTGCTCCAATGTGGGTCTCTGTCTCTATCTTCATCCATCGCCAGATGAAGGATCTATGGTGATAAGCAAAATATTTATCAGTATGGTTATGGGCCAAGGCCGGTTCAGGCACCCTCTCCTCTGTCCAGAGAACAATCTGGGGATCTCTTCTTGAACCTGGGATCCCATATATAATCAAGTCTCCTGTAAACCCTAAAATGACTCCCTTAGTTGAAATATATTCTTCCCTGATCCCATATTCATCCTTCCTCCCTCCCCCCATCCCAGTCCACCGAATTTCCCTATTCCTCCCCTACTCCCTTCTCTCTAACCCTCTCCCCTTCCAACAACACTCCCACCCCCCCATGCACCCGAGGTTACCTGGGACTCTTGTCTATTTCCTACCTCCTGGCAGATAGCTAAATAATATTCATCAGGTTCATCTTCTTATTTAGTTTCTCTAGGATCACGAATAATAGGCTCAAAGACCTTTAATTATGGTTAGAATCCACTTGTGAGTGAATACATACCGTGTTCCTCTTTTTGGGTCTGGCTTACCTCACTCAGTAAAGCGTTTTCTATTTCCATCCATTTGCATGCAAAATTCAAGATGTCATTGTTTTTTACTGCTGAGTAAAACTCTAATGTGTATATGTTCCACACCGTTTTTAACCATTCTTCTATTGAGGGGCACCTAGGTTGTTTCCAGGTTCTAGCTATTACAAATAGTGCTGCTATGAACATAGTTGAACAAATGCTTTTGTAGTATGTTAGGGAATATCTAGGGTATATTCCCAAGAGTGGAATTGCTGGGTCCTGAGGGAGGTTGACTCCCAGTTTCCTGAGAAACCGACACACTGATTTCCACAGTGGCTGCACAAGTTTGCATTCCCACCAACAATGGATGAGTGTTCCCCTCATTCCACATCCTCTCCAGCATAGGCTCTCATTGGTGTTTTTGAGTTTGCCTATTCTGACACGTGTAAGATGATATCGCAAAGGTGTTTTGATTTGCATTTCCCTGATTGCTAATGAGGTTGAGCATGACCTTAAGTGCCTTTTGGCCATTCAAAGTTCATCTGTTGTGAATTCTCTGTTCAGATCAGTACCCCATTTTTTAATTGGGTTAATTAGGGTTTTAGTGTCTAGTTTCTTGAGTTCTTTGTATATTTTGGAGATCAGACCTTTGTCTGATGAGGGGTTGGTGAAGATCTTCTCCCAGTCAGAAGGCAGCCTTTTTGTCTTACTGACAGTGTCCTTTGCTTTACAGAAGCTTCTCAGTTTCAGTAGGTCCCATTTATTCATTGTTTCTCTTATTGTCTGCACTCATGGGGTTCTGCTTAGGAAGTGGTCTCCTGTGCCTATATCTTGTAGACTACTTCCCACTTTCTCTTCTATCAGGTTCAAAGTAGTCCAAGTAATTTTGAGGTCTTTAATCCATTTGGACCTGAGTTTTGTGCATGGTGATAGATATGGATCTATTTTCATTTTTCTACAGGTTGACATCGAGTTATGTCAGCACTATTTGTTAAAGATGCTATCCTTCTTCCATTGTATACCTTTAGCTCCCTTGTCAAAAATCAGGTATTCATACATTTGTGGTTTAATATCCGGGTCTCCTATTCGATTCCATAGGTCGACTTCTCTGTTGTTATGCCAATACCAAGCTGTTTTCAACACTGTTGCTCTGTAATAGAGTTTGAAGTCAGGGATGGTAATGCCTCCAAAAGTTCCTTTATTGTATAAGATTGTTTTGGCTATCGTGGGATTTTTGTTTTGCCATATAAACTTGATTATTGTTCTCTCAAGGTCTGTGAAGAAGTTTGGTGGGATTTTGATGGGAATTGCATTGAATCTATAGATTGTTTTTGGTAGAATTGCCATTTTTACTATGTTGATTCTCCCAATCCAAGAACAGGGTAGGTCTTTCCATTTTCTGGTATCCTCCTCAATTTCTTTCTTCAAGGACTTAAAGTTCTTGTCAAATAGGTCTTTTACTTCCTTGGTTAGAGTTACCCCAAGATATTTTATGCTATTTGTGGCTATCATGAAAGGTGATGTTTCTCTGATTTCCCTCTCTGCTTCTTTATCCTTTGTGTATAGGAGGGCAACTGATTTTTTGGAGTTGATCTTGTATCCTGCCACATCACTAAAGGTGTTTATCAACTATAGGAGTTCTTTGGTAGAGTTTTGGGGGTCACTTATGTACACTATCATATCGTCTGCAAATAACGAAAGTTTAACTTCATCCTTTCCAATTTGAATCCCCTTGATCCCCTTATGTTGTCTTATTGCTATTGCTAGAACTTCAAGCACTATATTGAAGAGGTATGGAGAGAGTGAGCAGCCTTGTCGTGTTCCTAATTTTAGTGGAATAGCTTTGAGTTTCTCTCCGTTCAATTTGATGTTAGCTGTCGGCTTGCTATATATTGCTTTTATTATATTCAGGTATGATCCTCGTAAACCCAATCTCTCCAACACCCTTATCATAGAGGGGTGTTGAATTTTGTCAAATGCTTTTTCAGCATCCAATGAAATGATCATAAGGATTTTTTCTTTCAGTTTATTTATATGATGGATTACATTGATAGATTTGCGTATGTTGAACCAACCCTGCATCTCTGGGATGAAGCCCACTTGATCATAATGGATGATTTTTCTAATGTATTCTTGGATTTGGTTTGCCAGTATTTTAATGAGTATTTTTGCGTCAATGTTCATGAGTGAGATTGGTCTGTAATTCTCTTTCTTGGTTGTGTCTTTGTGTGGTTTTGGTATCAGAGTAACTGTAGCTTCATAAAAAGAGTTTGGCAATGATTCTTCTGTTTCTATATTGTGAAATACATTAAGGAGTATAGGTATTAGCTCTTCCTGGAAGTTCTGGTAGAATTCTGCATTGAAACCATCTGACCCTGGGCTTTTTTTGGTAGGGAGATTTTTGATAACAGCTTCTAATTCTTCACGACTGACAGGTCTATTTAGATTGTTCACCTGTTCTTGGTTCAACTTTGGTATATGATACTTATCTAAAAAAATGTCCATTTCTTTTACATTTTCCAACTTTGTGGCATATAAATTTTTGTAGTAAGATCTAATGATTCTCTGAATTTCCTCTGTGTCTGGGGTTATGTCCCCCTTTTCATTTCTGATCTTATTAATTTGTATGTTTTCTCTCTGCCGTTTGATTAATTTGGATAGGTGTTTGTCAATCTTGTTGATTTTCTCCAAGAACCAGCTTTTTGATTCATTGATTCTTTGGGTTGTTTTCTGTGTTTCTATTTTGTTGATTTCAGCCCTCAGTTTGATTATTTCCAGTCTTCTAGACCTCCTGGGTGTATCAGCTTCTTTTTTTTCCCTTCCCCCTGCGGAGCTCTCCTGAATCCCATCCCAGCCTTCATCCAGGTACACCTTCCTCTCTTTCTCCCTTCCCCCTGGGGCCACAAGATCTCCCCAGAGCTGCTCCCTTGCATGCTGAGCCTGGGCTGTGGGCTCAGCCGGGCAGGGGCAGTTCCTGTGCTTTGAGAGCCTGCCTGACAGGCAGGCCCTGAATCAGCTCAGCCACATTCCTGGCCAGCAAAAGACAGTGATCTTCTACCAGGCATCCATTGGAGGAGGGGTGAGTTTCCTCCTGGCCTGAGGGCTTCGGCTAGGAGGAATTCAGACTTTCCCCACCCCCCCTCGACTTTCTGGTCTCCCTGCAGTGGTGGCTACACCCTGCGGAGCTCTCCAGAATCCCATCCCAGCCTTCATCCAGGTACACCTTCCTCTCTCCCCCCCTTCCTCCTGGGGCCACAAGATCTTCACAGAGCAGCTCCCTGGCATTCTTAACCTGTCTGTGGGCTCAGCAGGGCAGGGGCAGTTCCTGTGCTTTGAGAGCCTGCCTGACAGGCAGGCCCTGAATCAGCTCAGCCACATTCCTGGCAAGCAAGAGACAGTGATCTTCTAGCAGACATCCATTGGAGGAGGGGTGAGTTTCCTCCTTTCCCGAGGGCTTTGGCTAGGAGGAATTCAGACTTTCCCCACCCCCCTCGACTTTCTGGTCTCCCTGCAGTGGTGGCTCCTCCCTGCGGAGCTCTCCCGAATCCCATCCCAGCCTTCATCCAGGTACATCTTCCTCTCTTCCCCCCTTCCTCCTGGGGCCACAAGATCTTCCCAGAGCACCTCCCTTGCATGCTGGGCTGGGGCTGTGAGTGCAACCCGGCAGGAGGGAGTGCCTGTGTTTCAATAGACTGCCTGAGGAAAGGTAGACCTTCTGTCAGTGAAGTCCCTGCCCAACAAGGGAACCTGACCTGGTACCAGAAGATCCAATATAGAGCAGTTGAAGGAAGAGATGGGCAGACGCCAAGGCAAGAACTCCTCCAACAATCTAAAAAACAACATGAAATCACCAGATCCCAACGACCCTACAATAGAAGGACTTGAACCTCTTAATTCAGAAGAATTGGAAAAAAATGCCATGATGAAAGCAATAGAATCCCTTAAACAGGATATGAATAATTCCCTTAAAGAACTGGATGAGAAGTACAACAAAAGGATTGAAGAAATGAGTAAAGAAATGGATGAGAAGTATAACAAAAAGTTCGAAGAAATGAGTAAATCCGTGAATGATAAACTTGGAAACCAAGAAAAAACAATCAAACAGGTAATGGAAACAGTTCAAGAATTGAAAACTGAAATGGAGGCAATGAAGAAAACACAAAACGAGGGCCGACTGGATATAGAAAATCTAGGTAAACAAACAGAGACTACAGAATCAAGCATAACCAATAGGATACAGGAGATGGAAGAACGAATCTCAGAGTCTGAAGATACCATAGAGAAAATAATGCTCAGATCAAAGAAAACAGCAAATCCCACAAATTCTCATCACAAAACATTCAAGAAATCTGGGACACAATAAAAAACCAAATCTAAGAATAATAGGGATTGAAGAAGGAGAAGAACTGCAGATCAAAGGCCCAGAAAATATATTCAACAAATTATATTCAACAAAATTATAGAAGAAAACTTTCCCAACATAAAGAATGATATTCTTATGAAGGTTCAAGAAGCATACAGAACACCGACTAGACTTGATCAAAAAAAAAATCCCCTCGCCATATAATAATCAAAACACAAAACATACAGATTAAAGAAAGGATATTAAGAGCTGCAAAGGAAAAAGGTCAAGTAACTTATAAAGGTAAACCTCTCAGACTTACACCAGACTTCTCTATGGAAACCATGAAAGCCAGAAGGTCCTGGATAGAGGTACTTCAAAAACTAAGAGACCATGGATGCAAACCCAGACTACTATACCCAGCAAAACTATCATTCACTATCAATGGAGAAAACAAAATATTCCAGGATAAGAACAAATTTAAACAATTCGTAGCCACAAACCCAGCATTACAGAAAGTAATAGAAGGAAAATCATAACCCAAGTAATCCAACATTGCCAACACTGACTACAATAACTCAGACATCTACCGACCCTTCACGAGCTTAACTCAAAGAAGGGACACATACAAACTCTATTAAACAAACAAACAAAAAATAATAATAACTGGAGTCAACAACCACTGGTCATTAATATCATTTAATATTAATGGACTCAATTCACCTATAAAAAGGCACAGGCTAAGAGATTGGATATGAAAACAAGATCCAACATTCTGCTGTTTACAAGAAACACACCTCAACCACAAAGACAGACATCTACTCAGAGTAAAGGGTTGGGAAAAGGTTTTTCAAGCAAACGGACCTAAGAAACAAGCAGGTGTAGCCATTCTAATTTCCAACAAAATTGACTTCAAACTAAAATCAATCAGAAGAGATGGAGACGGACATTTTATACTCATAACAGGAACAATTCATCAGGAGGAAGTCTCAATCTTGAATATCTATGCCCCTAATATAAAGCCTTCTACTTATGTAAAAGAAACACTTCTAGAACTCAAGGTAGTCATCAATCCACAGACACTAATATTAGAAGACTTCAACACTCCTCTCTCACCAATGGACAGGTCAATCAGACAGAAACCTAGCAGAGAAATAAGAGAATTATTGGAGGTATTGAATCAAATGGACTTAACAGATTTCTATAGAGCATTCCACCCAAATAGGAAAGAATATACCTTCTTCTCTTCTGCTCATGGAACCTTCTCGAAAATTGAGCACATACTGGGTAACAAAGCATTCTTCCACAGATACAAAAAAATATTAGTAACCACCTGTGTCTTGTCAGACCACCATGGATTAAAGTTAGAATTCAACAACAGTGCTACCCCCAGGAAGCCAACAAATTCATGGAAGTTGAACAGTCAACTACTAAATCACCCCTGGGTCAAGGAAGAAGTAAAGAAAGAAATTAAAGTCTTCCTTGAATTTAATGAAAATAAAGACACAACATACTCAAACCTATGGGACACTATGAAAGCAGTGCTAAGAGGAAAGTTCATAGCACTAAGTGCCCAATTAAAGAAAACGGAGAAAGCACACATTGGAGACTTAACAGCACACTTGAAAGCTCTAGAAAAAAAAAGAAGCTGATATACCCTATTATTCTTAAGTTTGATCTTTTTATGGTGTCCCAAATTTCCTGGATGTTGTGATGAGAATTTGTTGGATTTGCTATTTTCTTTGATCAGTGTATTTTTTTTCTCTATAGTGTCTTCAGCATCTGAGATTCTTTCTTCTATCTCTTGTATTCTGTTGGTAATACTTGTCTCTGTAGTTTCTGTTTGTTTACCCAGATTTTCCATATCCTGCCATTTCTTGGTTTGTCATTTCATTTGACAAACCTTCATTTTTTTTGCCTTCATTTCAGTTTTCAAGTCTTGGATGATTTCTCTTACCTGTTTGATTGCTTTTTTTTAGTTTTCTTGGGAATCTTTGAGGGATTTATTCATTTCTTCTAACTTTTTGTTAGTCTTCTCATCCATTTCTTTAAAGGAGTTTTTTTTTACATCCTGTTTAATAGTCTCTAACATTTTCTTCATGTTACATCTAGAGTCAATTTCTTCTACTTCTTCTGGATTACGGTGTTCAAGTCTTCCTGTTGTATGTTCACTGGATTCTGGTGTTATCATGTTGCTTTTCAGATTGTTAGAGAAATTTTTGCATTAGTGCCTGCCCATCTCTTCCTTCAAATGCTGTAAGGAGAGTTTTGGTGGCTTGGTCTGATCTTTGCTGTGACTACCTGCGTACTTGGTGGTTTTTCTTTGTCTGCCCTTTCTTAGGTCCCCTCAGCACAGGAGTTGTCTCTCAGATCTTCTCCACACTAAAGTAGGCCTTTCAGAGGTATCTTCTGGTATAGGATCAGGGTCACTTGCTGGCCAGGGACCTCACAGACAAAAGGGCGGGCTTGCTGGGCGCAGGCTCAGTGGAACAAAGAAACTCCTGCAGAAGTTGCACTCACCACTTTGTCCCCAGACCCTCAGACCCGAAGCAGGCTGAGTTGGGGGATCCTATGACCCAGCAGATGGGAGTGGGTACCTAGGGGGCAAGCTCGGATGGGATAAAAAGAGAAAGGCTGTAGCAGAGGAGAGAAGCCCCTGCTGAATGACCAGAAAGTTTAGGGGATTGGAGGGTACCTGTGCTCCCTTTCCGGAGCGTCTGGCCAGTCGGTCAGGTACAGACTCACCTTTCGAGATGGAACTTCTGGTCCTTCCTTTTTCTTCCAACCTGTGCTCTCTTTGCCCCATCTTTGTTTGGAAGAGGTGGCTGCTGCCATGGCTCCTCTCCTCTTTTCCTTTATCCCCCCAACTCTTTCTTTCCATAACCTACTAAATAAATACTCATTTTGCATGGCAAGCCTATTCATCTCTGTCTCTCACTCACTACTGACCCTCACTTGATACTGACCTGTCGAGTTCTCTCACTTGCCACCTCCCACCCACCTGTGACCTACAGAGGCCTTGGATAGTGAGACCTGGCTGCTGCTCATAGTCTGCTGCCTGCTGCCGCCCCTTAAGGGATTGTGCCTCCACATTTTATCTAAACCACGACACACTATTCTTTTAACTTTATTTTCTAACACATTTCTTAGCTCTCCCTTTGCATGAATTACATATAGTTACAGCGTGATATTATTGGACAAGCCATTAATGACCACTTATTTGAATCACTTTCTCTTTATTTTTCAATATTTGCAGATTACTTAAATATGATTTAAATTTATTAAATTGTAAACTACATTGTATAATGTTGGAGTAAATGCAGACCCACTTCTGTTAATACACTTTGCTGTAACTGAGTGGATTACAGAAAAATACTAATAGATAGTTCAGAGCAGAGGTAGATGTGTAGTCATAACCAAAAAGAGGGCCAATTATAAAGATAGAATATTCAACACCATCTGACCCTATGTTAAATTGCAGAACAAATAGAGATAGCAGGAATGCTTAGCAATTTTAATTGAGTGCATATTTTTTACTCTCAATTGAGCATCTACTTCTATCTCCATCATCTTGAACAATCCTTTATTTTAGACACTGAGAAATAGTTTGCTTAGAACTTAAATAAATTGGCAATAACAGCTATTTTTCTCAAATTTTATTTATTCTTCTCTCACACAATACATTTCAACCACAGCTTTCCTTCCTTCCTCATCTCCCAGTTCTTCCAACACCTCTCCTCTTCCCCAGCTCACATTTCTTCCAGGGGGAAAAAACAGGCCTCCAAGTGTCATCAACCAAACATGGCACAGGATACAATATGACCAGGCACAAAACCTCACAAACAGGACAAGACAACACATTAGGAGGAAAAAGGCCTTAAGAGCAGGACAAAGAGTCAGAGACAACCCCAATCACACTGTCAGGGGTCTCTCTAAAACACCTAGCTAACAAGCATATCATATATGCAGAAAATCTAGTGCAGACCTATGCAGACTAGTTCTTGACTCTTCAGTCTCTGTTAGCCTCTAGCAGCCCTGTTTAGTTGATTCTGCTGGTTACACTCTCCTGTTGCCCTTGACCATTATAGTGCCTACCATTCCTTGATCTCCAATGGGAGGGACCTGACAGAGAACACAAATGGGACTCTCTCTCTGCCCAGTGTTTGGCTGTTGGTCTCAGCCTCTGCTCACATCAGCTGCAAGAGCCAAACTTTCTGATGACAACTGGATTGGCTCCAATCTACAGATATAGTGGAACAACATTAAGAATCCTTTCATTGATTTTGTTTGTTTGTTTGTTTTGGGGGAGTTGGGGGCTTTTGGGAGGGTGCTAGTTATATGTGGTTTTACCCTGTGTCTCTGGGCTATCTAGTCTCTGGCTCCTGGTCATCTAGGCAGTATCAAGTATGGGTTCCTCTCATGATATGGTTCTCAAAGTGGACGAGTGATTGGCAGTTCACTCCCACAAATTGTAAGCCTCCATTTCCCCAGCTTATCTTGCAGGCACAACAGATTGTAGGTCAAAGGTTTTGTGGCTGGATGCTGTCCCAATCCCTCCACTGGAGCTTTGCTTAGTTAGAGGAGATAGCTCCTTCAGGCTCGATATCATACATTACTAGATGTCCTCACTAGAGTCACCCTCATAGATTCCAGGGAGTTTCAACTGCTCTAGGTCACCACATTGCCCCTACCATGGCCTCAAATTCTAGTCATCTCTCCCAGTACTCCTTGGTTTCATCCCTCCACACACTTTATCTGATCCCTCCTAGTCCCAGTTGACTTGTGAAATCCATTCTATTTCTGCTTCCCTAGATGATACATGTATCATCCCTAGAGCCAGCTTTGTTACTTAGTCTCTCTAGGTCTTTGGGTTGTAGCATGATTATCACATATTTAATATTTAATATCTGTGATAAGTGAATATGTAACATTATTTTTCTGAGTCTGGGTTGCTTTCCTCTGGTTGGGGTTTAATATTTCCAGCCACTGGCCTTCAAATTTTCTGGTGTCCTTATTTATTTATTTATTTATTTATTTATTTATTTTGGTGATGGTGACCCAAGCCCTTTTTTCCCCATGTTCTCACTTATTTATTTATTTATATAGAGATTTTCTTTTTTCTTTCTTGTTTGATTTCTTTTTATTGAGCTCTACATTTTTCTCTGCTCCCCTCCCTGCCTCTCCCCTCCACTTTAACCCTCCCTCAAGGTCCCCATGCTCCCAGTTTACTCAGGAGATCTTGTCTTTTTCTACTTTCCATGTAGATTAAATCTATGTATGTCTCTCTTAGTGTCCTTATTGTTGTATAAGTTCTCCAGTATTGTGATTTGTGGGCTGGTTTTCTTTGCATTATGTTTATAAAACATATATGAGTGAGTACATGTGATACTTGTCTTTTTATGTCTGGGTTATGTCACTCAAAATGATGTTTTCTAGCTCCATCCATTTTCCAGCAAAAGTCAATATGTCATTTTTTCTGCTGCATAGTACTCCATTGTGTAAATGTACCACAATTTCCTTATCCATTTGTCAGTTAAGGGACATTTAGGTTGTTTAACTCCAGCAGCACAGACACTGAGAGAAACAGTTAATAAATGGGACCTCCTGAAACTGAAAAGCTTATGTATAGCAAAGGACACTGTCAAAAAGACAAAATGACAGCCAGCCTACAGAATGGGAAAAGATCTTCACTAACTCCACATCAGACAGAGGTCTGATCTCCAAAATATATGAAGAACTCAATAAATTGGTCATCAAAAGAACAAATAATCCAAAAAAAAATGGAGTACAGACCTAAACAGAGAACTCTCAATAGAGGAATCTAAAATGGCTGAAAGACACGTAAGGAAATGTGCAGCATCCTTAGTCATCAGAGAAATGCAAATCAAAACAAGTCTGAGATTCCATCTTACACCTGTCAGAATGGTCAAGATCAAAAACAATGATGACAATCTTAATTTCTTCTCCCTCCTCTCTTCTCACAAAGGGTGCTAATCACACTAGAAGGACATTTGTTCAACTATGTTCATAACAGCATTATTGTAATAGCCAGAACCTGGAAACAATCTAGATGCCCCTCAATGGAAGAATGGATTTTTAAAAAGTGGCATTTATACAACGGAGTACTTCTACAATTTTTTGAAATAATTTCTGAGCCTTTGAGCTGGGATTCTTCTACTATTTCTACTATTCTTAGATTTGGTCTTTCCATAGTATGTCAGCTTTCCAGGATGTTTTGTGTCAGGATTTTTGTTTTAGATTTAACTTTTTCTTTTACTAATTATTTGTTTCCTCTACCGTATTTTCAGTGACTAAAATTCTCGCTTCTGTCTCTTGTACTCCATTGTTGAAATTCTTGCCTATAGTTTCTGTTCACTTTTATTATAGGAAAATAGATTTTTCATTTGCAAAATTCCCTCAATTTGTGTTTCCTTTATTGCTTCTATTTCCATTTTCAGGTCTCGAACAGTTTTATTCCTTTCCTTCAACTGATTGGCTTTTATTTTTTTGCCTTTCTTTAAGGGTTTTATTAATTTCCTCCAATATTTCTTTGTCTTTTCCTTAATTTCTTTAAGGGATTTACTCATTTTATCTTTAAGGTCTCCTATTATCTTCATGACTTTGGTTTTAAGGTCTTTTTCTTTTGCTTCAGGTGTGTTGGAATATTCAGAGCTTGTTGTAATGGGATAGCTGGACTTAGGTGGTGACATATTGTAATGCTGATGATTATGATCTTATGGTGGCATCTAGGCATCTGCGTTTAGAGTGATTATAAGTGTCCCTGCTGATTTCTGTGTTTGTCTTTGTTGTATGAGTGTTTTGTTTCTTGTTTTCTGTTTCCTCTCTGGTTTTATACCCTGTGTGATCTATGATTGAGCAGGGGTCTCTGCCAGAATTGGGGACTGAGAAACAGCAATGAGGCAGGGATGGAAAACTGGGAATAGAGTAGGGGTGCCAACTGAATGAGGGAACTATGCATGCAGGTAGTGGACCTATATTTCTGGCAACCATCTTGGTGTCTTGTTGCACATGGGGCCTTCAACCGAATTGGATATTGGAGAAGGTGATGAGGAGTGGCACATTGTTGATAGTGTCATTGTGTGGGGGGCACCAAGAGAATGGAGGAGTCTTTGGGAGGCGATCTACCTTAAACTCTGGTAACCAGGTGGCCTCTGGTCAAGCAAGTGGTCTCCACCCAATTAGGGTAACATTCATAGCTATTTTACAGGTAATGCTATGTTAATATTAATTTTTAAATATATTGTCATAATAATTGGTTTATTGGAAATAGTTTTCAATGAAAACATTTTTATTCTCAGATATTTTAGCTTAGCAAATATTTACTTATACATGAAGTCAGTTATGAATAAAACTTGTTAGTAGAAAGGATGGTGGTCATCTTTTTGTAAATGATCTATGCCCCTGATAGTTACTACCCATGTAATTTAGAAGGCAGCAATTCTGACTTGAAGATGTTAAAAAAAACCTATAATATCAAGAAATTAAAATATGTTACAACCCTTGGTTGGTGTCATCCCTGGACTACAGGTCCTGGCTTCTGCAAGAATGTAGTCTGAGCAAGCCATAGAAGGCAAGCCTAAAGATGTACACTGTAAAAGAACATGGGTGCCAGGTTAAAGTAAAAAATCATCATGATGTAAATGAAAAGATGACTTGGAAGCTTTCATTGTTGGTGGTGATGATGATGATAGTATATTTCCTAAATGTTTCTTAGATTATAATTACGTTATTCCATTGTTTTCTTCCTATCTCCAAATCTTCTCATGAACATGCCTCCAATTTTCTCCTAAGTCATGCCTTCATTTCTTTTTATTTTTGGTATATGTATTTCAGAGTTGTCCATTCGATATTGGATAATCAATTGTGTTCTCATCCTTGTGAGAATCATTGGCCAATTTTCAATACCAGTTGAGGCCATGTGAGATTTTTCCCCATCCATGTTAGAAAATCTATTTGTGTTCCCTTATTTGAAATCAATTGTAGGCAGCCATATTGGTGCCACATCTTGAGTGTTGCCTCTGAAGTTACTAAGAGACATGACCTCGGAACAAATGCCCTAATTCTCTGACTGTTATAATCTTTCTGTCCCATTTTGTGTAATAACTCTCAGTCTTAGGAGAAGAAATTGTGTTAGAGAAGTATCAGTTGGAATTAGGTTCCATAACTCTGCATTTTGATAGGGTGTTTTTCTTCCCTGTAATAGTGTCCATCTGTTGAAAAGAGAATGTTCCTTGATGAGGGGTGAGAACTACATTTCTCTATTGATTGAAAGACAAACATTTAGAACATAGTTAAGAGTTCTAATAGTTTATTAAAATAGAGGTTATAGATTTTCTTCCGGTATTGATGACATTACTAGACCTGAGTAGTTAGTTGGATGTGTTTCTAGTACAAGATAAATTATATGTCTTCTTTAGATGGTTTGAGATCAATTTGAGAAATGTTGATTACAACCAAAGTATGTATGCCATTAGATTGTGAACACATAGGATTATTATAAATGCTGATCATTACTGTGATTTGTAGGCATCATAAATGGGTAGGATTGTTTGTTGTGTCTCTCTTTGGAATGCTGGCATGGTGGTTTATGTTGTTACAGCCAAGTCATAGAATGAAAATAAAATGGAGGCTGTAATTGCCAAGAGGTTATGGTCATTAAAAGAGAAGCCTTCTACTCTACCTTGGAAAGGTGACAAAGGTGCTTACAGGAAAAGAGCCAGACCATATAAAGTTCCAATTATAGGGCTGAAAATGCATAAGAGATTTGCACTCCTAAAAAAGCTGTGATAGTTGAGTTCTAAATGTTCAGAATACATCCCAAACTGGTAGCTTGTTTTGACAGTGTCATCTATGTGGTACTGTCTTCGGAAGCATGAAAGATACGAAGTAAATTGCTTGTGGATTCTTTGTCCTATGTTTCATAGAACTTCTGAGGTCAGGCAATACATGACAGGGCAAGAATTCCAAGAGAAGCCTCTGAGAGGCGATTGATGGAAGCTGTGATGATGAAGCCTAGGTTGTGATAAAGAGGGCACAATGGTAGAGGTGGCAGAGTCCTGAGACACCTGTCAAGCCTGGTTGCACACCAACAATGGAACCAGCTAATTGAGCTGTCTGTGTTTTGGGCATAATTGCTACAAGAATGTTGCCATATAAGGCCTATAAAACTCTGGAAACTAGACATGAATCTCTAGGACTTCGCATTTGACTTTTAAGGTTTAGGTCTTGTTATAATATAATCTTTTCTCACTGATCTCCCATTCCTCTTTTTTTGGGGGAGAGGGTGGCATGGTAATCTATAATCAATGTCATCAGACTATATATTTTCTATAGGGAGGTCCTGATAAAGGCATTATCTTGAGTCACAGAAGGGATTCTGCTTTGGCCTTTTGAACTGTAGTGTACATCAGCAGTGAGAGAGTTGAAGACTGAGCACTTAGGAAGTAGTACTGAATGCATTTTTCCAGGAGATGGCCATGAACCAATGGGACCTAAGGACACAATACTAAAGTGACATAAGTGAGAAATATCTCCACAGAACTATTTGCTCACACTTTTGACATTTATTTAGAAGGTTATGATACCTTTAGGAGATGCAGCCCTGCTTGAACTTACTCCTGATCAGGCTTTCTCTTCTTTCCTTCACTTCCTGCTGGTTGTGACTAACAGCTTCATTCTCTTCTTACAGTGCCGTGCCTTCCTTGCCATTATGAATTGTTAGCCAGAAGAAACTGATCCTTAAGTTGCTTTTCATCATTACATTTTATCAAAGAAATAAAAAAGTAACAACACACATATATTTGTTCTACTAGTCTAGCAAAAGATGTATTCTGATAATATGGTATTGTAACACTAAAGATACAGTTCAAATAGAAGATCCAACTTCACACAAGAAAGAATATTAGCTTAAAGGTTATTAAAAAATAAGGAACTCAAGTAAGTGTTATCAAAAGTCATGGTTGGATAGTTATTTTCAAAATGATTTACATTATCTTTATTGTTCGACACTGCTTACTTTAACCAGTATTACTTATGTACCTTGGGACATTAATTATAAGAAATGCATTAATAATAATTAATAAAATATATTCAGCACATCAGTTTTATTGTAATTTTGAACAAAAATATTATTTTCTTTTAGCTTTTTGTGTTGTTTTCTTTTTCCTTTGCATCCGCAATCTCACAGTCCCATACTACATGCAAAATTGCAGTTGACTGAAAATTAGTGTTAAAAGGATTCCTCTCTCTTTTATATTAATGGAAAACATAATTACCCAGTATTCCTTTAAGAGAACTTTGGTTCTCTTTACTTCTTAAACATGTACTTTTTAGATAGATTTAATGCAGTTCTGAATACTTCAAACTTTTATAGTTCTTCTCAGTTTCAAATATAAACCCTTATAATACACACATGCTTTTTTTTAAAAAAAATCCATTAAGACTGCTATTTTAGAGAATAAGACATTAGTTGTCATGGTATTGCCCTTGACTTGCTTAAAAATACAGTTTTGATAATATTTTTTTTCACTTAAAAACAGCAAATTACTACCCTAGCTCTAGTAGCAAAAGAACCTGTGTGGGTGCAGAAAACTAAAATACTCCAGGAATATAGGCTTGCTGATGCTTCTGGAAATATCACTAAAAGCTCATGGTATTGAAAATAAATTCCTCAAAGAGTGCCAATTGTTTTGTTATAGTCAAGCATACATTAATAATCAAATAATTAAAAACAGTTCTCATATTCTCCATGGTCCCCATTTCCACAGGGAAAACTTGGTTGACCATTTAGATGTAGTAATGTGAGGTCCATTCTTGATCTTTATCAAAATTAGTTTGACATTGTATATATTGTTATTTCTGTATGTGGCCAAACTGTCAATGTGTAAATTCTAACCATGTTCAGGCCTCAAGGAATATGGGGGTACTTTGTACACTGTTGGAGTTTTGCATCCAGTAAACAAGCCTAGCATCTTTCTTGGTACATGCCAGGGTAGCATTCGTTCACCTCTGATCTTATCCCTTATGTCTCAGTAAATTCACCATACAAAAAATAGTATCTACTATTTACTGTGAGATTCAGTAACATAGTTAGAATCAAGGTAATTTGACAGCAGAATAAAGAGATGTATTGGAAAAATAGGGATTCATTGGTTAGAAGATAGCTTGCTGGTCTTAAAGTTTAGTGACATATCTATAATGTAGCCCTTAACTATTGCTTTCCTTTGAGCAATTGTAGTAAATATTACCTTTTAAAATATTATCATGCAAGTCTTTCTGTGAACATTCAATTTGTTGCTTTTTTTCTGTGCAAGCATCTATGAAAAAGTCTATTGAGTCATTTAAGAATCTTCAAAACAGTTGGTTTCAAAATCCTGCTTGTGAGTTCATTTTAAGTCAAGTTTAATTGACTGTCATTTTCCTTTGAATAATAAAAATTTACCTGTGTCTATTTGGTATTGAAATATTAATGTAAAAATTCTGGATTATGTTTCTATTACTCTGTCAGGGTTTACCTGCCCTGCTTATCTGTTTAAAGTCCTATAATTTCTAAACTAGATTCCATTGGCTAGCCAATTGTGTTTAGTTTAGTCAACTGTCATAGTTTGGGGTAGATATTGTTCTCAGTCACTCAAAACCTCAAAGCTTCCATCATCTGTTGATTGACAGCTATGTGGCAAGGATCACATGCCCTGTTCCATCTGTCTGAACACTCCATTTCAGCTTCTGCAGAAGGCCTAGGTACTTCTTTTGAGAGAGAATATTTATACAGTCAGAGAAATTAACTCAGCCAGTCTATGGATCCCTCATGTTTCAGAATCTCACTATTCAGTTTTTTAATATAGATTTTTTTCTTACCACAATGAATAACAAACACTCGAATTTCTTTTCTATTTTCAATAAGATCTGCTACATTCAGTTAGTAAAGCCAAGGATTTTCAGGTCTCTGATTCTGGACTGAATTTTCCATTTTTGGATTGAAAAACAGAGATGTTGTCTTTTTAATTTGTTTTCTGATTTGAGTCAATTTCCAGTTTGAAGAAATGTTTTGCAAACTTCTACATCAGTGTATTTTATATTCCAGAAAAGGAAACCTCCCAAACTGACTTTTTTTTAGAGTGTTTTGACAAGTAGGGCCATTTGTGATTTATATTTATATACATTTTAAATATTATACATTTTAAAGAAGACATCTAAATTTTTAAACTTACACAATAGCCAGAGATGCAGATAAGATTCAACACTTTCAAGGATGGAGGTACCTAGAATAATGGCCCTGAACAAAATTTTAAATAGCTGCTAGGCTTTTGTGCAAATATTACTAGTCAGCCATTTTTCTCTTTCCAGATAGAAACCACAGAGAAGCCAGAAGAACCTCTTCCCACGCCACTCTTTGGCAACTGTTGTATCCCTTGGCATCTGATGGGAATGAGTAGTAGCAATATACACTGGGCACAGCAGCAGGTAGCATTCTCTCTTGCAATAGCATGAGTAGCGGCTTCTGGTTTAGAGATATCCAGCTCTAGGAATGTTATAAGTCTTATATCAGCCTAGGAATTCAGGATTCTTCAGTTCTTGCCAGCAGGGCATGTTACAGCTTCCAGACTTAAAGTTTCTAGGACCCTGTCCACTCATGGCCTCCATGGCTGTCCCAACTTCTGTTATCCTCCTTATCACACCACCGCCAACACTGAAGCCACCACCTCTTTGCTTCTGAGATTACCTGCTTCACCCCTGCCGTTTTTAATGTCACTGGGCATTTGGCATAGCTGCCCTGGTCCTGTTTCTTTGCTGCTTGCCACAGCTCTGCCTTTCTTCATTTGTCAAGTTCAAGTGTGCTTTGCTGCTCCTGGAACTTGACTTGCTGACCTCTCAGTTCTGCCCCCTGTTCGGTTGTCAAGCAGATGGCCCCTTCCCTGCAATTGGAGCTCCACTTTCCCTGTCATAGTTGCTCCTTTATGCTATAAGTTCTTGAGTGCTAATATTACAACACCAGAGAAAGTAGGACAAGAATATGGCTCCTGGTCAAGTCATCAAATGAATCAAAGAGTCTGCTTGTATAGACAGTGAGAGGTATTGGTAACAATATTAGAAAATCTTTCATGCTGATGAGATCAGGGAATCTCATCACAATGATCATGAATGTCCCTTTTGCAGCAGTCACAATCTTCTGACATCCATAGAGTAATTTTAAACTTTTAAATTTTATTTTAAAATTAACATCCAAAGTAATGGGCTTCATTATGCATTTATAAATGCATGCTGATATGCCATATCATTATTCACACACACACACACACACAGACACACACACACACAGACACACACACAAACTTACTCTGTCTTTACATGCTGCCTTTTTCTTGCTGGTACCACCTTCCCTTCAAATAGTCACTTAAACTCTCTTTGTTTATTTGTTTGTTTACATATTTACTTATTTATTTATTGTTTTTGAGACCAAAAATCTTGTAATACAAGCTGGACTCTAGCTTGCATTATAGCTAAGAATGACCTTGCACTCCTACTTTTCTGTATGTATCTTCCAGAGCTTGGATTGCAGGACTGCCCAATTAACATTTTATTTAAAGAAAGAAATTTGATGCCAATAAAAGAGCTTGATGTTACCAGTTGACATTGATATTTTAATTAGGACTACCTCTTCAGCATAGTCACTATTACCTTTTGGTCTAAGAGATACCGTATTCTTTTTTATAAATAGCAAAATAGTAGTGCAGAGTTAAGCAACATAAGTGTCCTTCCAAATAAATGATGTATTATAACTACAATATCATAGAGAAGTAAATGGGGAAGTGAAAAAAGCATAATTGATCTTTGTCTTATGTGAAAGAGATCAAAATAACAGATGACAGCTTATGTTGGAGAGGATGTGGAGTAAAGGAAACACTCCTCTACTGCTGGTAGGAGAGAGCAAACTTGTACAGTCACTTTGGAAATCAGTATGGCAGTTTCACAGAAAATTGGGAGTCAATCTACCTCAAAACCCAGCTGTATCACTCTTGGACATACCCAAAGGATGTTCAATCATAACACAAGGACATTTGCTCAACTATGTTCAGAGCAGCATTATTTGTAATGGCCAAAACCTGGAAACAACCTAAATGCCCCTGAACAGAAGAATGGATAAAAACAAAGCGTTTCAGGGATGGGAGCAGAGAAAAATTTAGCGCTCAATAAAAACCAATAAAAAAATGTGGTAATTTATACAATGGAGTATTACTCAGCTGCAAAAAACAATGACATCATGGAATTTGCAGACAAATGGATGGAAGTAGAAAAACACATGCTGAGTGAGGCAACCCACACTCTGAAAGGCAAACATAGTATGGACTCACTCATAAGTTGGTATTAGATACAAAGCAAAGGACAATTAGACTACAGTCCACAGCTCCAGAGAAGCTAGGTAACAAGGAGCACCCTAAGAGGGATGCTTGCATTGTGCTTGGAGTGGTATTGGATGATATCTTCTGGGTAAACTGGAGGTGAGAACATAAGGGAATGGGATGGTAGAGTTGGGAAAGGAATAATGTGGGAGAGCAATAAAAGAGATATCTTGATAGTGGGGGTCATTATGCAGTTAGGGGGAAATTTGATGCTAGAAAAATTCCCAGAAATCTACAAAGATGATTCCAGCTAAGACTCCTAGCAATAGTGAAGAGGGTTCCTGAACTGGCCTTTCCTTGTAAGCAGATTGGTGAATACCCCAAATGTCATCACAGAGCCCTCATCTAGTAACTGATGGAAACAGATGCATAGATCCAAAACCAAGACCAGGCTGAGCTCCAGGGCTGCAGGAATCCACTGGAAGAGAGGGAGGAGGGATTATATGAGCAAGGGAAGTCAAGATCATGATGGAGAAGTCTATAGAGACAGCTGAAACAAGCTCATGGGAACTCACGAAATCTAGACCAACAACAGTTTTGGAGCCTGCATGGGATAGAACTAAGCCCTCTGCATGTGGGAGACAGTTATATAGCTTGGTTTATTTAAGGGGCCCCTGGTAATGTGAACAGACTCTGTCCCTTGTGCATGAGCTAACTTGTTGGAGTCCATTCCCTACGGAGGAATGCCTTGCTCATCCTTGATGCAGGTGGGGAGAAGTCTAATCCTGCCTCAACTTAATGTGCCAGCCTTTGTTGATTTCCCATTACTTTACCGTTCGGAAGGAGTGGATGAGGGGTGGGCTGGGCAGGAGGCAGGGGGAGGCAGAAAGAGTGGTGGGAGAGAGTGTTGTGGTTGGAATATAAAATGAATAAAAAAATAAATAAAATTAACAATCTCTAGGAAAAAAGAATTTCAAAATTTCATTGCTTGTGCCTTGTTTATAGGAATTCTCAGCAGGTAGTGAGAGTGAAAGAGCTGTCTATACAACTTCACCTGGACACTGCATATGATGGAGGTTCTCTTTAATTACATTGTTTCAAAGGATGCAATTGCTGTGTTAAGCATGCTTTTATGTCTGTGCACATAAATGACTTGAAGGAGTGTCATTGTATCATTTAAACTCTACTACTGGTTGTTTGGGATTCTGGAATTAATTCTGGATCTGTGTGCATAACTTTGAAATTTTGATTTTCTAATTGATAACTCCAGCTGAATAAAAGGATCAGTTCGGATGCATTGTGAAAAAGCACAGAAGACAAGGAAAATATTAAAGAAGTGATTTCTAACAGGAGCTTAGACTTTTTGGACAAAGGCATGAGTTCTACAACTTAAATTAAGCCACTTACAAACATTCATTTTGAACATTAAAGAAGGAAGTCTGAAATCTCAATCTGGCACACAGCTTATGTAGATGTTAATGGCGAAGTATAAGAACTAATGGTGTTCCGTATATTCAATTTAGAAGAACATTTGTGTCAGGTTCTCACCCTCTTTGTGATCCATTAGTAAAATGACTTTGCCTTATTCCGTGAAATAAAAGTGATTTATCCCAAAGCTGCTATTAGTCTTTGGACTCATGCTGCATCTTCAGCTGTTAGGAACTTATTGTAGCCAATAGGAGTGAATTTTACATCTGAGGCTGTTGAAAAACATTTGCCAAAAGGCAAAAGAAAATTGACTTGAACAATTCAAAGATTCGATGCAAATGAGCTGCTGTTCTGTTATTGTTTCTGCTTTCAAAATTTCCTTTTCATTGCAGTCTATCAACATTACAGGTAGGCAAATTATATGCTGCAGTATTATCAGACTTTCAAGTGCTTTCATAAAATTGAATTTGTGCTACTTTAGTTTTTATAAATAGGAATATTACTACTTCACATGGATAGATATATTCTATATTTGAGTGACATGTATAAATCAAAGAATGTTAGAAAGATATTCTCTATCTGTAAACTTTTTTCTCCTTAACTTCTTTCTGCTGTAGCCTACCCTCCACAGTATTCTCTTATAAACCATGCTGGCTTTACTTTAGGGGCCTGTAAGTGTTCTATCAAGGATCTTTATAAAATCAGCATGTATTTTTTGCTAATTATGGAAAGTAAGGACATCTTATTTGTTAGGAAATAGACCTGATTTACTTTGTTAGAGATCACATGCATCAATGATACACTAACCTAAGTAATTTTAATAGCTCTGTCAAAGTATGTGTCTATGTGGGTTTTTGTTTGTTTAGAAAGTATAGGGCTCAAAATATGTTGTTCATTGGGGGTTTATTAATATTTTTAGTTTAAATCTCTATGTACTTACACAAAAATAGAACACAGGATTAACGCATAATTCCATAAACATCATATGTTTCCACTGAAAATCCTCATCAAGGCTTCCTCTGGCAGCACATGGGAGATGTAGTTAACCACAAGCAAGTTAGACAAAGCTTAGGGAGCCCTGCAGAAGAGGGATAGGAGCCAGTGGGGTATAGGGTACCAGAAGAACACAGCCCTCGGAATCAGCTAAGCAGTAGTGCTAATAAAGGATCACAGGGACTGAAGGGTCAATCACAGAGCCTGCATGGTTCTTCTCCAGGTCCTATGCATACATGCTACTATGCTGGTTGTGGGTCTTTGTAGGACTCCTAAGTGAAAGAGGGGGATGGATGTCTTTGACTCTTTTACCTGCTCATCAGACCCATTTCCTCCTACTGGGTTGCCTCATCCAGCCTTGATATGCAGGTTTGTGACTGGTCTCTCATTGCATCTTATTATGTCATGTTCAGTTGCCATCACTGAAAGGACTGTTTTTTGGGTTTCTTTTTCATTTTTTTCTGAAGGGAAATGGAGTAGCAGTGAATCTAGGGGACAAAGGAGGTGAGAACAAAGAAGTGAGGGAAGGCTGAGGTCAATATGTATTATATGAAAAAGAAAAAAAGAAAAATGTTTTTAAAAAGTAAAAACATACATATCTAGTTGGGTCTTCTGTTCATAACAATATGTTTTACATTTAGACAATATAGAGGGCTAAATTATAGAATGATGCAATGAAATAAAGAAAAACAATTCCTGATGCCATCTAGTAGATGTTCTGTTATTGAGCTTTTGTTTACTCCGAGTTGTCTATTGTGAGCACATAATAGTGTATTGGGGTGTCTGTATCCATCACCTTGCACAGATTTGTACCAGTCAGAGAGATGAACACATTAGTGGTCTGTGACAGAAAACACTGCCTCTTGCCTATCATGAACTCCTGTAACATCCCAAATGCTTTTATGTTAATGAGCTCCTTTCTGTCCTTCTCACCCTACTGCTGCTTTGTAGAGTGACAGTGATCTATTGCTCACATGGTAGTGGCTCTGATCTGATGATGATTGGCTGAGCTTCCCCTGTCCTAAAAGTGTCCTTTCATCTCTTTCTCTATACCCTGTGTGTTGTTCTTCCTTGGCATCATCAGTCACCACAAAGTATGGTGTGCAAATATGAATGTGCCCTGGGAGGAAACTTGTCCATTCTGTGATATGAAGTCCATTACAACCCTGCCAAGCCCCAGTTTGAATGTCTCTCCCTGCTCGGTCAGAAGAAAAGCAGCACATGGCAGCCTTTTCCTATCTCATATGTAGATCTTAGTTTTTAACTGGTAAATATGTATGACGAGGTGGAAATCATTTGGGTTAAGGCCAGAACAAAATAACCTCATTACTAGAAAAAGTAACTTAAATGGAAGGGGTCGGGGGATAATAGAACAAACTAAAGGGTGGGGTCTGGGAGATAAGTGCATATCTTGGGAAGCCAGTCAAGAAGATAAAGGAATTCCAGGGGGATAATCAACCAAAATAAAATACATGTGAAAACCCTTTAAGGAAACTGATTATTTTGCATGCTGGTTCATAATAAACAAAAAAAATAGCAAGAGTATCTCACCATACTTTTTGTGTCTGTGGGGATCTTACCTGAGGGAGATGGCTAGCTAAACATGCAGAACTCTTTCTAAATCTCATTCTTTGGCCATTCTATTATTATGCATGAAAAGAACACTTCCCGTGGAGCCGGTCTTCCCTATACCATGCTGTATGTTTTTCTCAGGGGGTTGTCAGAGCATGTTCTCCTTTCTTCTGGCTCTGGAGGGAGACAATTCTCTGACTCTTTCTTGTCTTCCTGGAGGCCCCTCCCATTCTTCAGCTTGCAGACCCTCATCATCTCCCAAATCAGGGTCTCCTGAACTAAAGAGAGATAAAGCGATTTTCTGGATTTAAGAACACATATGTTTAGATTATTCTGATTCAGATAACACAGAGAGATCTCATTAACAGATCATTAATTTTTATCACACCCCCTTCCGCCAGGTAGTGTCACGTGGGTTCTTGGAATTTGGACATACATACCTTCTCCAGGGAAGACCATTAGTCAGTCTATCATTATCGGATCTGGGTCAATATAGATTTCTAGAAACTGAGAGAAGAAAAATCTCAGACTGAGAAGAGGCATAGTACATGTCAGACATGTTCAGTTTTGAAGCATATACATCAAAGATTCCAAAGAGCTGAGTACATGCTACTTATAAGAGCTGTGCTAGAATTTAACCTACTATCCACCATGATGAAGAGAGACTTCCAGTTTTAGTATTGCTAAGTCAAGGTGGAAGATTAAATTAGATTAACAATAGTTTATAAAAATGTGTGAAATATCTAAAACCCTAAATTTATTGCTTTATTATATGAACTTAACAAAGAGATTCTGTCAATTAAAACCATGTATAGTACTGGTAGTTTAACTAAGAAGTGCCCTAAGTATCTTTATGATTTAAAAACATCTATTTACTCATATATGTTTCATCAAAGGTATATCTCTTAATGTATAAAATTTCAGTACTTGAAAATCCTTGAGCAGCCGGGCAGTGGTGGCACACTCCTCTAATCTCAGCCCTCGAGAGGAGAGGCAGGTCAAGATCTGTGAATTCCAGGCCAGCCAGAGCTGTTCCACATAGACATTTTGTCTGAAAAATCAAAAAGTTTAATAAAATATAATAACTAAACAAATAAAAACAAAATAGAATTCTTGAGAATATAAGTTCTATCTTAATTTTAAGGTTCTTAGAAAAAATACAAAATCAAGTATTATAGGATGGATATGAACAAGAACAGTTGTTAATGGAGACAGGAGTTTTCATCAATGGTATTTTGCAAGTGTATAACTTGTACAATATACAAATACATAAAATCTACTGCAGCCACAAGTTATGTCAGCATCTTAAGTTGAAACTGAACAGAGGGAAATAAAGCGATTTATTTAACATACAGAATGTGGTGGGGTATTGGCATGTATATGTGTGAATGGACACATGTTTACATATATATATATATCACTAATTCTTCAAGAAATTCTCTAAGTATCGTGTTATTTTTTTTTAAAGTAAAACCAGTAAGAATAAAAGAATTTGAACATTAACTTGGAAACCAGAGACTGGGTAAGCGACTCTCAAGGATGACCATTATAAAGTGCACTTTTCTGTGATGATATGTCATCTAAGAAGACTCTATTAGTAAATTTCAGCTGCCACAGATGGTAAGAAGAACAATCTAAATATTAAAACTTAGAAATAAAAGAGTAGAGACACTGGTTGACTATTACCAATGTGTTGTCATATTTTCATAAGCAATACACTGCGCACTTCACTTCTGATGGAAGTTCAATTCCTTTCCATGCATGACAATGTAATTAGAGATGTCTATATCACATTTCCAGCCATGTAAGATTTACTTCTTCCCATTGAAGTGACATATATGCTCTTAAAATGTGTTTGACTATGTTTATAAAAATCCTCAGTGTTTTGTTTCTCTTAATGCCATTAAGAGAGAGAATTTAAAATATACAGACAATTGAACGGGGAAATTGCGCAGTTATTACAGAGAAAAAGGCGAAGAGAACAAAACACATTGAAATTAACTTCCTCATTTTTCTAGATGTAATCCAACTTGAACATGTAAGAAAAATACAGGAGAGAAATGTGTGAAAAACAAACTATCCAAGGAGGAGCAGCCTGAGTGCTACAAGGTTATTTATGGAGAAAAGTGAGTAAAACCTGCCCTGTGGAGACGAGTAGACATAGGTTATTCTTCACCAAAGAAGGAAAAGGTAGAATTGTAATCCTGTCCCAGAAGAAAACTTCAGTCTAGGTGAAAGAGGCTAACAATGTGTCTGGACTTTAAAGACTTTTCAGTAGACTAAAGGTAGTATAAACGTAATATTTTGAGAGCTTAGATCATCAGATGTCAAGATTTATGTTACCCAATATCAAGTGGATCTTTGAAATCTCTCTCAATTGCCTGATAAATTCATCTTCCAAGGGATTGTTGCAATTACTCTTCCATTTAAAAGAAAAACTCCAGCCTGTCATTGTACAGTAAATTCCAATTTCTTTGTACATTGATAGATTATATCACACAGCAAATCCTTTACTTTTCAATCACAAAATTAAAGTAGTATTTAATCGACCCATTATGTAGAACACTTGTAACACGTTATTAAATCATAGCAGGGAAATCAGAACTTTAACATATAACCAAAACTGTGCCATTTCAGATAGGGTATGAATGATTTCTCTTGTGTGAATGACGTGCTTATTTATTTGAAGAGGAAGCTCTTTATTTTTGCAATATTTTTGCATAATTTTTGTGTTTATATGTAAACCTTATTTCATGGAAAATTTAAAATGTGTGTGTGTGTGTGTTTCCTTCATATAATATGTTAAAAGAAGGCTCTCAGGGATGGATAGATGATATAATGATTAAAAGAACTTGTTGCTCTGGCAAAGGATCCTACTTTGCTTCTTAGCACCCACATGTTGGCTCAGAACTAGTGGTAACTTTGGTTCCAGAACATAGAAAAAAGTCCTCTTATTTCTGCGTATGCCAGGCTTGTATATGTTATACAAAGATACATGCATGCACAACACATATACATATTACATAGAAAATAATTTTTATTAAAAAATGAAGAAATCCTAGAAGCATGATTCAATTTGCATATTACCTTTTATCAAAAGGAAAAAAGCTTGTATGTTAGACTTAAAAATTTCCATACTCTAGTATTTGTGCATGTGTGCCAATGAGTGACAGAGCTCCATAAAGACCAAAGAGATCTGAACCTGAGCACCAAATCTAACCAAAGAGAAACAATCAACCATAATGGTTCATGTTAGGGCACAGACAGGCACAATGCAAGTGACTAACTTATCTGTTTTTAGATGATCTCATTATATGACACTGATGTAACTTGCTTTTGCCTTTTAAAAACAAATCCTTCCCTCCTAGTGCATTCCTCTGCCCAGTGTCCCAGCGGTCTTTTAAATCTTCCATTGCATTATGTACAGGAGGACAACAATCAGGACATGCATACACTCAAATAAACCCTGTTAATCAAATTATGCCCATTTAAGACATTATGATTCTTCCAACTTCTGGCTTACCTCCTTTCTTAAATTCTATGCAATCGTAATGTTTGCTTTTTCTGTACTAACTACTAAATCTGAATGGTATTTTCAAGATCAACAGGGCTCTTCTTTGGCAAAATTAAATATACCTGTCTATCCATATATCTTTCTATGGATACAGTATCTGCGCTGTAACTATTTAACAACTTGGGACCATCAATAATATTCAATAATATATGACTTTCTTTTATTGTATTAATAATCCTTCATCAGAGACAGCTGTCAAGCTCCAAATAATGTGGAATATTGTTGGAGGAAATGCTGCTTGTTGGTTCCCAGTAGCCCCGCTAGCTTAGATTCCAAATAATCACATAGTAACTATATTAATTAAATTACTGCTGGCCCATTAGCTCTAGATTATTATTGGCTAATTCTTACATTTTAATTTAATCCATTTGTATTAATCTGTATGTCACCATGAGGTTGTGGCCTACCAGCAAAGTTTCAGCACATCTGTCTGCGGCGGTGGCAGCTCCATGGCATATACCCCTCTGTCTTCCTTCTCCCAGCATTTATATTAGTTTTCCCCAATTAGCTCTGTTCTACAGCTATGCTATAGGCCCAAAGTAGTTCCTTTATTAACCAATGAAAGCAACACATAGACAGAAGAACCTCCTACACCATTTCCCCTTTCCTCTTTAAACAAAAAGGAAGGCTTTAACATTAACATAGTAAAATTAGTATAACAAACCAGTTATTAAGTGAGAATTATACTTACAATATTTATATCTACTTTATCTTTTATTATAACTAAGGAAAAATATCATAATAACTATTTTTTAGCTCCACCAAAGACTCCAGAAAAATATAATATTACCTAAGTAAACAGGAAGTGCATTGTCAGCAAGTTCCAAAACTCTAGAATTGAGAGATATCTTGCTGCCTGGACAGTCACGCAAAGTTCTTCTGGTACCACTGGGCCATCCATCTTCAGTCTACAGGCCCATAGTATCCAGCAGACTTTTCCATAAAGCAGGAAATTTTAAAGAAACTTCCACCTATATTGGCAGATTCTCAGTCACTTTCTTTTGTCTCCTACAGCATGTCTAGCAGACTCTTTCATAAAGCAGGAACCCCAAAGGATTATCTCACCTTTAGTCAAGCTCAGCAGTCATTTCTCTGTGGGTCCCATATGACCACTTCAGCGGTGTAGGCAAGAGCAGTTTCTTGCCCAAATGGCTAACCAACTCCATAAGAAGCCTCTTCAATGCCAATATTCCTCTTGAAGTAGCTTATGCTGCCAGGAGCAGATGTGTCTCATTGTCATGAAAAGTCCTAAGTTAAGAAAACATTTTACATGCCATATTTTGAAGGTCTCTAAAAGATTTGGAAAATACCTATCTAACTGAAATATATCTCTATACATCTAGAAAATCTAACTAACATGACTACAATCTTGACTATTATAGATGACTCTCTATTAAGCTATATTTTAAAATTATATATTACATTTTTTAAATGAGCTGTACAAACACAATACCTTAATTAAGAGCAGAAATACAAATATAACAAAATTTACCTTAAATGTGTGTCAATAAATCAAGATCCATATCAATGCAAATTATTTCTATCTATATCAGAATATGACAAATTTGTATTCACTTTCGATCCCACTCGCTTTTCTCCTTCACTTTTCCTGCTCTCCCTCATCCCAGCTTTATCCTCATAATTCTTTTTATCATTAGCTACTTGGATGTTCCTAAACTTTTATATGAAACCATTTCTTTGTCCTCAATCAAGAAAAATGGGCCTCAATTGAGATTTCATGTTCTTTCTTTTCTACAGAGAAATTTATGCTAGCTCCAGTTTTACACATACATATACACAAACATACATACATGAATGCATCATTGTGTTTTAACATCAGGTTTATGATGATTTTTGTTGGATTATGATTATTATTGGGTTAAACACCATGAAATTCAACCCTCATTCTATTATCAATATCAACACCTAGTGCTGACCATTATAATTAACTCATATTAGCATCAAGGCTTCGCATTATTGTTCATGTAGATGGAATATTTTGGAAACACAGTCATATAGACTCCTAGTCTAACAGTCATTGTAATAAAAAGAAAAAAAATCAAAGAAAGAGGAAGAATGTATCCACCTAAAAAAACTGAAAAATTTCCTATTTTGATTAATATGGCTTCCTATATTTACAAGTGATACACCAGATAAACAGTTATTCCCATGGTTTTAGAAACCTCTAAAGCTCAGATTATTTCTTCACAAAATCTTCAGAAAGCTTGGAAGAAAAACATTTGTATTGAAACCCTCTATTGCACATTTCCAGGCAAAAGAAACAGAACTGCCCATAGAACTCCCATTAATGTCAGTGAGAATCACTGATAAACTCCCAAGCAATGCTTTGAAAACATCTTCATTGTTGCCTTGGGGCTATTGCTAATGCTGTGCACAAATAAGATTTAGCTCTTAAAGAGACAATTGCTTTTATACTGCTGAGCCTATATCTCCACTGACACTAAACAGAGATGACAGTACTAGAATGCGCTGTGTGTTGTGCTTATCTGAAAAGCAGTGTTACACTCTTTCTGCACCGTGTCCTACTTTGAAACAGGCAGCCAAAGCAAATCTTTCTCAAAATAAATCTACAAAGGACCATGACTTTTGGGTTTCACTTTTATTTTTTTTCCACCCAAATGTAAACCACTGCTTAACCATACTATTCATAAACAGGGCTTTGATATATCTATTCAGGTCTATTAAAAATGTATAGTAAATCTTATTTATAAGCTCTGCAATTCAAAACAATGATATTACCTTTGAATTTGATCCAAATACTATTTTATAAAAAATTACTAACAAAGGGGATTTTGTTGGCTGCCTGAAAATCTTACCTCAGGTGATATTTTAAAGAGTAGTATTTAGGATTGAAGGGATGACTCAGTGTTACATAAAATACTGCTTTTGCAGATACCAGAGTTTGGTTCCAAGAACACAGAACAAATGGCCTAAAGTCACATGTTACTCCAGCTCCCAGGCAGCTGATTCTTTCTTGTGGCCTCTGTAAAAACTACACACATGTGGTACACCTAGTTCAAGGGAGGCAAAGATATGTAGACTTGTACAAACTAAGAAGGAAATTTTTAAGGGAACACTTTTCAGATTAGAAAAAAATAAACTTCTGACTTCAGGGTTCTGAACTGACATGTCCAAAACATTTAGACGTTAAAGAAGCAGCCAGAAGTGCTATGCAGAAAACACCGAGTATCATGAATGTCTATTAAACTCAGAACTACTTTTCTTCTGCATTATTTTCTGGGCTTCTGTTTCTTATTGAGAGATAAGGATGTAGCAAAGAAGCAAATTTCCCCTGTCTAGCTGTTAAAACAAAATGTGAAGAGAAGTAAAAGGCATGTTCATTAATAGAAATCAATAAAATCTTTGGAGCTTCAGGATGCTTTGGCACGTTTTAATTGTTGAAAGTTATTTTTTAGTGTTTTAGTTATGTTTCTATTTCATTAGATTTACACGTTTCTCTTTCACTTACTCTAAAGAGAATAAATGCACTAACATGTCTGATTTAACTGTTTTAATGGAAAAACAGCCAAATAGAAGAGCAAAGAAAGAGATATCTTGATTGCGGGAGCCATTCTGGGCCTACCAAGAAATTTGACACTAGAGAAATTCCCAGGAATCCACAAGAATGACCACAACCTAGACCCTAAGCAAGAGTGCAGAGGGTGCCCTAACTGGCCTTTCCCTGCAGTCAGATTGATGAATATCTTAAATTCATAAAGTCATCCAGCAACTGAGGAAGCAGAGGCAGAGAGCCACAGCAGAGCACTGGGGCTGAACTCCCAAATTCCAATAGAAGAATGGGAGGAGTGAGAACACAAGGCCATGATTGGGACACCCACTGAAACAATTTACCTGAGCTAATGGGAGCCCACCAACTCTGGCCTGACAATGAGGGAGCCAGCAGAGGACCAAATTAAACCTTCTAAAGTGGGTGACAGTTGTATGGCTGGAGCAGACTTGTGGGGCCACTGACAGTGAAACTAGAATTCATCCAACTGTTTTTACTGGAATTTTGGAACATATTCTCTTTGGAGGAATACCTTGCTCATCCTAGACATCGTGGGAATGGTCTTGGTCCTGCCTCAAAGCAATATGTTAGAGTTTGTTGACTCCCCATGAGAAGTCTTACCCTCTCTGAGGAGTGTGGATGGGGGATGGTAATGGGGGAAGAGAGAAGAAGAAGAGGAGAGAGTGGGAACAGGGCTTGGTATGTAAAATGAGAAAAGAAAGGTTTTTTTTTACAAAAACAAATTAAAAATAATAATTGATGATGGTGAGAGATTACAATGGGGATAATTAAAGTGAGCCACATGTTTCGAACCCAATGGAGTGGCTCTGAAGAAATGACAGATAGTCTGCTCTGAGCCAAACATCTAAAGTGCCATATAATGGTCAGAGAATCTGGCAAGAAACCTTAGCCTAAATGATTAATTTTGAAGTATTGTGAAGCATTTGTAGAAAATATGCCCCAGCACGGTAACGAAAATTTTCAAATAATATTTAGAATCCCATGGCTATAGAAATTCTGTAATTCTGTGATCTAGATACCATGGCATTGTGTCACTGAAATTGATTTTATTTTTATCATTCTTTAAAAGGTTTTGAGATCATAACATACTTGTACATTTCTCCCTTCCCTCTCTTCCCTTCTAACCATCCTATATACCCCTCACTGCTCTCCTTCAGATTTATGGCTTCTTTTTGTCACTAGTTGTTACTGCATGCATATGTACACACCCATGTAATGAACACTCATATATATGATACATATAGGAATATATATGTTTATATGCACACACTAAGGAACATAATATATATGCATATATAGTATCTATTTCTAAATGTATCCCATTTGGTCTATATAATGTTACTTGTATCTGTGGGGCTTTTTATTTTTATTGAGTGCTACATTTTTCTCTGCTCTCTTCCCTGCCTCTCCCCTCCCCTTTAACCCTCTCCTAAGGTCCCCATGTAGATTAGATCCATGGATGCCTCTTTTAGAGTTGTCTTAGTTGTTGTCTAGGTTCTTAGAGATTGTGATTTGTAGGCTAGCTTTCTTTGTATTATGTTTATAAACCACTTGTGAGTCAGTACATATGATCATTGTCTTTCTGGGTCTGGGATACTTCACACAAAATGATGCTTTCTAGCTTCATCCGTTTGCCTGCAAATTTCAAGATGCCATTTATTTTTTTGGACTTGTGGCATGATTGAGCATCCTTTGGATACATACTCAAAAGTGGTATTGTTGGGTCTTGTGGAAGGTTGTTACCTGTTTTCTGAGAAATCACCACAGTGATATCCAAAGGGGCTGTACCAGCTAACACTTCCACCAGATCTGCATGAGTGTTGCCTTTACCCCACAACCTCTCCAGCATAAGTTGTCATCAGTGTTTTTGATCTTGGTCATTCTGGAGTCTCAGAGTTGTCTTGACTAGCATTTTTCTGATTTCTAAGGATGTTGAGCATTTCTTTGCGTGTCTTTCAGTTATTTTAGATTCCTCTGTTGAGAGTTCTCTGTTTAGGTCTGTACTCCATTTTTTATTGGATTATTTGTTCTTTTGATGACTGATTTCTTGAGTTCTTTGTTTATTTTGGAGATCAGACCTTTGTCTGATGTGGAGTTAGTGAAGATCTTTTTCCAATCTGTAGGGCTGGCGATTTGACAGTATTTTATTTAGTCTTTTTGCATCAATGTTCATGAGTGAGATTGGTCTGTTATTTTCTTTTTTAGTAATGTCTTTCTGTGGTTTGGGTATCAGGGTAATTGTAGCCTCATAAAAAGAGTTTGACAATGTTCCTTTTGTTTTTAATGTGTGGAATAATTTGAGGAGTGTTGTTATTTGTTCCTCTTTGAAAGTCTTGTAGAATTCTGAAATGAAACCATCTGGTCCTGGGAATTTTTTTGGTTGGGAGACTTTTGATGACTGTTTCTATTTCTTCAGCAGTTACAGGTCTGTATAATTTGCTTATCTGGTCTTGATTTAATTTTGATATTTATCCAGAAAGTTATCCATTTTCTTTAAGTTTTCCAATTTTGTGGAGTACATGTTTTCAAAATATGACCTGATGATGCTGTATTTCCTTTGTGTCTGTTGTTATGTCCCCCTTTCCATTTCTCATTTTGTTAATATGGACATTCTCTCTCTGCCTTTTGGTTAGTTTGGATAAAGGGGTTTGTCTATTTTGTTGTTTTCTTGAGGAGCCAACTCTTGTCTCATTTATTCTTTGTGTTTTTTCTTTTTTTCTATTTGTTGATTTCAGCTCTCAATTTGATTATTTCCTGCTGTCTAGTTCACCTGGGTGAGTTTGCTTCTTTTTTTTTCCCCAAAAGTTTTCAAATGTTCTGTTAATTCACTAGTGTGGCATTTTTCTAGCTTCTTTATGTAGGAGTTTAGTACTATGAACTTTCCTATTAACAGTGCTTTCATTGTGTCCCATAAATTTAGGTAGTTTGTGTGGTTATTTACATTGAATTTTAGAAAGTCTTTAATTTCCTCCTTGACCCATTGATGATTCAAGTAAGCCTTGTTTAATTTCCATGTGTTTGTGGGTTTTCTGGAATTCGTATGCTATTGAATTCTAGTTTTAAGTCATGGTGATCTGATAAAATACATGGGATTATTACAATCTTTTTTGTATCTGGTGAGGTTTGATTTGTTACCTAGTAAGTGTTCAATTTTTGAGAAGGTTCCATGAGGTGCTGAGAAGATGGTATATTCTCTTATGTTTGGATGAAATATTCTATAGATATCTGTTAAGTCCATTTGAGTCTCATATGTTAGTTTCCTTATTTCTCTGCTGTTTTGTCGACTGAACTGTCTGGTAGTGAGAGTGGATTGTTGAAGTCTCCCACTAATAGTGTGTGGGGTTTAATGCATGATTTAAGTTTTAGAAGTGTTTTTTTTTCCCATATGAGTGTGCCATTGTATTTGGGGCATAGATGTTCAGTATTGAGATTTCCTCTTGATGGATTTTTCCTGTGACTAATATGAAATGTCCTTCTTTGTCTCTTTTGGTTGAGTTTATTTTGAAGTCTATTTTGTTAGATACTAGGATAGCAACACCAGCTCGTTTCTTAGGTTCAATTTAATTGGAAAATTTTTTCCCAACCCTTTACTCTGAAAACATGTCTGTCTTTGAGGTTTAGGTGTGTTTCTTGTATGCAGAAGAAGGATGAATTCAGCTTTCACTTTCAATCCGTTAGCCTGTGTCTTTTTATGGGGGAATTGAGTCCATTTACATTAAAGGATATTAATTACCAGTGATTACTATATCTTGTTAATTTAGTTTTTGTTGCTGGTTGTGTTAATTTGTGTGTTTTCCTTTCTTTGGGATTTACTGCTGTGAGATCATCACTTTTCTGTTTTGTTGTTGTTGTATAGTTGATATAACCAACTTCCTTGGGTTGGAATTTTCCTTCTGTAAATTTCAAGGGCTGGGTTCTGGCTATGTATTGTCTAAATCAGGTTTATTCATGGAATGTTTTGCTTTGTCCTTCTGTGGTGATTTAAAGTTTTGCTGGACAAAGTTTGGCTGGAATACGTGGTCTCTTAATGTCTGCATAACCCTGAACCATGGCCTTCTGGCTTTCATTGTCTCCAATGAAAAGTCAGGTATAATTTTGATAAGTCAGCATTTATATGTTACTTTCCTTTTTCCTTTGTAGATTTTAATATTCTTTCTTTATTCTGTATGTTTAGTGCTTTGATTATTATGTGGCAAAGGGACTTTTTTTTAAAATCCAATCTATTTGGTGTTCTTTACACTTCATGTATCTCCATAGGCATATCTTTCTTTAGGTTGGGAAAGTTTTCTTCTGTGGTTTTGTTAAATATATTTTCTGTGCTTTTGAATTGAACTCTTATCTTTATTCTACACCTATTATTCTTAGGTTTGTCCTTTTCATGGTGTCCCATATTTCTTGGATATTTTGTGTTAAACTTTTGTTAGATTTAATATTTTCCTTGACTGATGAGTCTATTTTCTCAATTGTATTTTCAGTGCTTGAGATTCTGTCTTCTAACTCTTTATTCTGTTGTTTATGTTTGCATTTGTGTTTCCTGATCATTTTCTCATGATTTCTGTTTCGATAATTCCCTCAAACCGTGTTTTCTTTATTGTCTTTATTTCAGTTTTCAAGTCTTGAATAGTTTCTTAAATATGTTTGGTTGCTTCTTCCTTTTCTTTAAGGGATTTGCTGATGTCTTCCAATTTTTTATTTGTCTTTTCCTCCATTTCTTTGAGGGAATTTCCATTTCTCCTTTAAGAGTCTCAAACATTTTCCTGAAGTTATTTTTAGGTCATTTTCTTCGGCTTCATCTATATTTGGTTGTTCAAGTCTTGTTTTTGTAGAGTTTCTAGATTTTACTGGTGTCCTGTTGCTCTTTGTAGTGTTGTGCATGTTCTTCCCTTGTCTATTCATCTTTTACTATAATTGGTGTGGTTGGGGCTGTCAGTGACTCTGCAGATTAATCTTCTAGGTGCCAGTGGATTCAACGCTCAGATGGTTGTTCCTGTGGTAAAGTCAATTCCACAGTTTTAGTTATCCCATTGGTCTCTCCATGTTACCGGAGGTTGCTCCGACTCCCAGGATTTGGTTCGCTCCCTTAGAGTTTGCTATCTCAGGTCTGCTCTAGTCTATACTGCTAGCTCAGACCTGTTTCTCTAAATGTCCTAGGTCTGGATCTGCTCCTGCAGAGGTCCCTGGCTTAGGGTTGGTCCTGTGAGGGTTTCTAGCTCTGATCTTCTCCCTCAGAGGCCCCAGACTTCGGTATGCCTGGACCCACAGAGGATTTGACTCAGGCCTATTCCCTCAGAGGTCCCAGATCAATGCCCAGACCTGCAGAGGTACTGGTTCAGTCCTTCTCCCTCAGAGGTCCCTTTCTCAGGCTCAGATCCGCAGAGGTTTGTACTGTGCTTTTCTGTGAAACCTCTTGGCCCGTGCTTTTTTGTGAAACCTCACTCTCCTGGTACAGGGTGCGCTTCCTAGGATTTGAACAGACACACACACACAGAGATCAGATCATTTGCCCAAAGGGTAAATGTCAATCTTTATTCAGCACACGGAGGCTTATATACTTGGAGGTAAGAGGACGAGAGCCCCCTCCCACCTGGGAGTGCGAAGAGGGGTGTTGACCACTTGGTGCCAGTGGCCTGAGCCTCCATGCGGGGGGTGTCGAGCTGGGAACCCTGACAGACAGATGGGAGGAAATTTAGGGCACCTGTGAGGACCTTCTTACCAGGTGAAATTATCATAGCAATGACAGAAACAAGGTTTTGAACTAATTCCCTCTGGCTGGCAGAATGAGCAGGGGAAGCTAAGCTGGTTAGGGTAAACAATTCTTGCATCCTGTGTTTTGGCCTCGAGGAACAGGGAATACAGGGCCCTACAGAGGTTCTTGTTCAGGCCTAGTTCCTTAGAGGTCCCAGACTCATGCCCAGACCTGTCCAGTCCTGTCTCCGCAAATGTCCATGGTCTGGATCTGCTCCAGCGCTTCTGGAGTTCACTGCCTCAGGCCTGCTCTGGCCTAGGTCACTGGCTCAGTTCTACTCCAGTGGAATTTGTTGCCTCAGGCCTATTCAGGCCTAGGTAACTGACTGAGTCATGCTCCTGTTGAGTTCACTGCCTCAGGCCTGCTCTGATGTAGGTTGCTGGATCAGTCCTGCTCTTGTCTGTGTGCTGACTGTATGTCAGTGGTCAACCAATTTGTGTGCTCTTTTTTAGGGAAGATCCTGTCTCCCATTCCCACCTTTATTCACTTGCTTAGAGTTCTTTGTGTAGGGTTGATGCTTTGGAGACTTTTTCATGTCAAGTTTGCCTTGTTCATTGGTGTTACCCTTGATCATCTCTTGTTTTGAAGCCATGTTAATGAGAGTTTATGAGTGTAAATATAGCTTCTGAAGTCCCATTTCAACTTTAACTGATAAAGAGGAATACATGATTACCATTTAAAGTGATGAAATATCTGAGTTAATTTGCTAATTGCTCATTCCTCTTTGTAAGCGAAACTGTATACTGTAGTTGACACTGACTACCAGGGCCTCTACTTGTTAAATCCAAGATATAAAAGAACAACAGCACATTTATGTTCTAAAACTTTGCTCAGATTCTATAGACTTCACAGCTTGAAAATTTCTACCATGTTCTGTTTCCCAGTTCTATTTCTAAAAGTAAATTCCATATTTTTAAAGTGAGTAAGTTTAAGAGGAATGTTATTCTACATTCTGTTTGTGGTTATAGGAATTGAACCAACAACTGACTGTGCGTGTTGGAGCCTCCACTGTAGATTTGACTGCATTTCAATTCATGGAGATCAGAAAGGACTGTAACTCTAGGGGGAAGCCCTAACTCAAGGAGAATTTTTTTTCCTATTGAATACTCCACCCTTCAACTTTTGGATTTAGTACCTACCATTTATTCTTGTCTATTACATCTGGGAGAGTATTCTAAAACTCAAAAAGAGTACAAAGCCACAAATAGATAAAAAGGAAAGTAATAAGAAATGATGGATTCCAACAACCAGAAGGTAGAATGATAGCTAATTCTATAGCATATATTGATCAGAATTGAAAATATTCAATGAGAAAAAGATTAAATTTAATAATTAAATTATGAAATTTGTTTCATCCATGAATGACATACTCAGAAATCCTTTTCACTAAAAGAACCTTCAAATGAGTAAGTAAACTATATTTTCCAATGTTAATGCAAGATTTCAGAGCAAAATATGTTAAATATAACTTCTAGCTTCAGAATAATTGTATGTAAAGTTATCATTGAGTCCTTTACATGGAACATGAAAAACCCTCTGTGACAGGTAGCATAGACGATCTCAGTCTCTTACACAGTATGTCTTACAACATAGTATGTTGTCCATAACCTGAGTCCTTAAATTTCAGAGTCACTTTTATGCCTTCCACCAGCTTCTGTTGTGAATATAGTCTCCCAAGTTGCTCAAGGAAGTATACTGTAAATAAATAACACATGAGGCAGAAAAACCTCAGACACTCAGCAAGAACAAATGCAAAATTGATTTAGACAGATACATCCTCAAAACTAGGTCATACAAGATCCAAAAAGAGGATGATGTTGAATAAGAAAATAACCCCAAACAACCTCCCATAAATATGTATAAAATAAAATATGAATTTTATTCAGCAGAATACTTAATCTAAGAGAATTTAATAGGCAAAGTTATAAGGACAGAACTATAAATATGTAAAATATTTAGAATAAAAATCAATAGTAAAAACTTTAGATTTGAAGGTAATAATAAATATATTGACATTAAATAGATATTGAGGTGATAAAGACAAGATGGTTTAGTAGATTGTGCATATCAGCCAAGATTAAAGACTAGAAAAAGAGGTGAAGAATATATAAGAGAGAATGAAATGATCTACTATGTTTCTAATAGAATTTATATATGTAATAAAAAATAAGGAATATTGATCCAAATAAATATTATTAAAATACATTTCTGACCATGTAAAAATGTGATATTCAAATATATGACATGAATCACAGTCTTCCTGACAATATTAAATATTTTATGTCATGGAATATCTACACACTATTAAATGGAAAGTATTTAGCAGATGACTTACTAAAATTAAAATATATTGTAAGAAAAATGAAGTATATTCTCAATGAAGATGGAAACACTATAATCTATCTGTTCATGTATTTATGCACATTACCATTCATATACTATAGGGTATATATAATGTATATCTCTATATATGTGTTTTATGTATTATTATTCACATTAAAAATATGCTAAAATACTCTATATATCATTATATTTTATATAGCATACATTATCATTCTAAATAACACTGAAATTATTGTTTACATTCCTGTTTATAAGTCATAAATCACTTACTTCCTTAAGAGCTCCAGGTTTTATTTTAAAATACCATGATTATTAGAATCTCTTTTCTCCAAGGTCATTATGCATAACACTGTCAGGAATAAAGTTACTGTCATCTTTTAGAGATGTTTTCATACTTAAAAATCCTCCAATATAGAATACAACTGTCTAATTAGATTTTTTTCTTTTTTCTTATTCTTTCTTTCTTTTTTTTTGTAAACAAAGACTGTACATTGGTTTCTTGGCCTCCCAGAACCAAATAATCACACACAAAGTATATTAATTACAACACTGTTTGGCCAGTGGCTCAGACATATTTCTAGCTAGCTCTTACATCTTAACTTAACCCATTTCCATTATTTTATACTTTACCATGAGGCTGTGGTCTAATGGGAAGATTCTGGTGTCTTTCTCTTTTAGCAGCTACATGTTATTTGACCAACAGCCCAAGGTTTGTACCACCCATCATGGACTGGACCCTCCCACATTGATCACTAAATGAGAAAATATCTTAAAACTGGATCTCATCGAGGCATTTCCTCAACTCCTTCCTCTGATGACTCTAGCTTGTATCAAGTTGACATACAAAACTAGCCAGTAAACAAGGTATTCTCCTCTTCCTACAAAGCTAACTATGTTCAATACTGCCATTTGCTGCATTAAGGAACTATAAACATGCTTCACAATTGTATACTAGAATCTTTAGTGTTCTTGAGACTTTCCACATTTTCTTCTTTTTCTTTATGTAAATCCTCAGTGCTAACCCTTCAATCCAGACCTAATTGGAACACCTTTTTACGGTCTTTGGCAGGTGCACATGCTTTGTCTTCAAATCTCTGTGTCTTCACATCAGTATGAGTTTATGAATGATGCTTCATTTGTGTATCTTGACTAGATGACAAGAAGCCTCTATGAGCTCTTTCCATAGGTAGCCATGTGTCTTCCTTTATCTAATAGCTGCTAATTTTGAAGTGTTTTCTTTAATCCAGATGTCTTGGCGTGCTTACTCAACTCTCTTTGAGATACATTCCTTACAAACTAAATAATTGAAAACTGAACTATTTTTGTTTCCAAATATACTGTTTATACCTTGGAGAATGATTGTTATCATCATTCTTGTTGCATAGCATATAAGTTTTGACACAATCTTTTATTTCTCCACTCTGCATAGCATCTGGGCTGCATTCGTCCATACTATCATATCTACATCTCAATATCTTCTGGATATACCCACCTGCTTCTGCCAACAACCTTATCTGCCAAAAGTTTGAGCACAAGCACAGACATTGCTCAAACCATATTACTTCAGCTGCCTCCTAATTTTTTCCATCTCCCCAATATTACCCATTATGGATCTTTGCACTGAAGCGATACTTTAAAAAGGCAAACCACAGCATGCCTTTTCCTAGTTTAATATTGCCTGCTTGTTTTTGCATTTGTTTTAGAAGAACAATGTGCAAATACCATTAAATGGTTTACAAAGCTTCTCAGGAGAATATTCCAGCTGATTTCTCCAGGCTTAGCTTCAAGGATTCTTCCCACACATTTAATATGTTCCAACATCCTTAATTATGTTATGTTACAAAGATATTTCTAGTGTTTATAAAGTCCTGTAGCCACCATTTTCTATTGCTACTTATCTTTTGCTTAGAATTAAAATAGCATGGCCATATTATTATTTATTTGATAACTGGGATTTAAAAAATTAAAAATGAGCAACCCCTTTATATAAACTTGTCCACAGATTTATATAACAGCTTCTGATTACAGAGGAAAAAAGCTGCACTGAGAATTTTTATGTTTTGCTTCAATACCCAAACTGTCATAGTAAGTTCTCATGTTATTAGTTGTTATGAGATAAAACAGGATCTTTAGAGGGTGTGGAGTAGGTTTAAGATACCGGAAACATAACCACAATATAATAATGAAGATTTACTTAGACAGAGGGTTGCTATGGGGTATTTAAGAGAAATGAAGAAGACACTGGTTTTCTCTGAGTTGGGTGATGACATAGTGAATAATTTTATACTTCCATATTTTTGTGAATTTTTTTTATCTGAAAGAGGGACATAAAAATGCTAGTTTATTTTATTACCTATAAGGAAGCAGTGGTTACCAACATGAGTTGAAAGGTGGGATGGATGGGTAGCCACTTTTGTAGTTGGCAGAGGTTTTTGTTGAACTGTGCTCAGTGAAAGTTACAAGATAGTTTCTGATATCATACACTGGTCTCTTCCTATGCTGTGCTCCTTACAATTGTGTTTAAGAAGATCACCATATCTTAGTTCTTCATGGTTTTCAGTGGAAACTTTCACATTTGCTTTCTCTGAAACTGGAGATAACTGGAGAGAATGCAGAATAAAAACATACTGAAGATTATAAGCCTTTGTAACAGTGATATTCTAGTCTTTGATGTCATGGCAAATAGACAAGAGTCATGGCTACAAAGGAAGATGATAGTAGTCTTAGAAGGACTTTTGTGGCACAGCACATTTGTTAATATAATTTTACAAGTGAGATCATATTGGTTTCATGTGGCAGATGATGCTATGGAAACTATTATGTTTCCAAAATTCTACTTTATGTTTGATTCAATTCCTGCAGAGGTCATGGCATTAAGATGATAAAAGTCTCTGTACTGCTTAGATACCAGACAGGTCCTGGTTATCTATACAAAGATAAAATATTTGCTTAAATCTTGTTCTCTGAGATGCTGTGTGTGCATTTTCCTACATTGAATGACTTTCTTCCACATCTAATACCAGCTAAAACATACATTTTAGATTAAAAAGTTAAGTTTTCTCTTTCGGGTCAACTTTTCTTCACTTTTCATCATGATGACTTATTAATTAAGTTTGTAGAATGCAGATTCAGTAAAATCAATGAAGATTCTTCAATGTACCGGTAATATTCATTTTTTTTCTTTCAAAATTTTTCAAAGGCATACTATGAATGAAGAATTTTGATAGACATTTGAATATGATAGGAAATCTTGTACATATACACATTTCCCCTAGATATCACTATCTTCTGACTAAACAGAGTGGTGGAGTTTCAATGTTAGGATTTAATAAGCATTTTGACTGAAAGTTGGGTGGATTTAGAAACATACAGAAGTCAGTTGAGGACATCTTGTTAATGAGACTAAAACACACACTTAAACTAGCACAAGCAGGACTGTTAAAGACAAGAGTGAATTGCTTAGTGAAATTTCTTAAAATGCAAAGTCAGGAATGGTACTAAGGTGTCCTTGTTACACGGGTTCAGCAGTTTCGCTGGGAGAAATGCAAACCCATGGCCCAAGGAAATAAATCCACTTATCCAAGGTTTGGTTCTCTTAGGGACATGAATGTGCCATCAATCTTTTAAAGCAAACACGAAGTAAAATGTGTTGACTCTTGTGGCTCATTTAGAATATTTTCTGGCACAAAATTCACTTTCAGTAAATATTACTTGTTGACTTTCATAAGGTAGCACTATTTTGGAAAATATTCTGTGTGCAAGACAAATCCACAACACTCAAAATGTCATGATCCTTGACTCTGGTACTTAGCATAAATAAATTTTGATATTTGTTATCAATTAGTTTTATTATATTATTTTTATTTCATTTTCCTAAGTCTAAACACTGTGATATCATTTTATTTACAGCTGTGAACATTATTGCCTGTATTAGTTACATTTTCTCTAGCTGTAAAGAAGAGCTATGACCAAAACAACTCTCAGACCAATATTGAATTGGGGCTAGCTCATATTCAGAGGTTCAGTCCATTATCGTCACGGAGATAGACATGATGTCATGCAGGTAATCATGGTGCTAGAAGGTAGCTGAGAGCTCTTTATCTGGATAGACAGAAAGGAGGAAGTGAATGTTACACATGGCCTGACTTGAGTATTTGAGAACTCAAAGCCTGCCCTTTGCAATGCCCATCCTCCAACAAAGCCACCCCTACTCCACCAAGGCCACTCCTCCTAAGAGTGTCATTCCCTTCAAGCCTGTGTGGCCCTTTTCATTCAAACTACCATAGTGCCCAAATGTTTTTTTCTAATGGTATAAGATATATTTCTAACAAGAAATTAAAATGAAAAAAGCCTATATATTTTTATGAGTACAGTTAGTATTTAACACAGAAAAAACAAACATGAAAAAGTAAAATAGAAATACATAGAGAATTTGATTTTGTAAAAGTTTGTTTTTACATTTTTCTAGCTTCATGAAAGTATAATTAGAAAATAAAGCTTGAATATAAATTCAATGTTAGATTACTTTTCTTATCATCATAATTAGCAAGTGTTTCCCACTGCCTGAAAGAAATGATTCAATAATTAAGAATAAACATTGCTCATGCAGAGGACCTAAGTTTGGTTCCCAACACCCACATGGTGGTTCACAACTAACTCCACTTGCAAGGGATTCAACCTGCTCGTTTACCTCTGAAAACATCAGGAATGCACATGTTACAAATAATTTCTGGCAAAACATTCCTACAGAAAGAATAAATAAAATTTTAAAAATTAATGTATATATAATCTATAATCATTAACTAAAGCTTAATGATTTCTGCAGTCAAGATAATTAACATATCAACTTTTATGATGAAACTATTCTGTATGTGGTGATAATACCTAATTTTTACTGTCATAGACAATGTCCAGCATAAAAGACACAGTAGTATAAACTGTGGAAACTTATGTCAGATCAGCAAAATGAACCAATAGAAATATTGGAATTTCTCTATAAATCTGTTTCTGAGACACAGTAAAGGAAAAGGAGAGTACTGACATTCAAAAGTTGGGCAGAATGAGAAATCCATCAGCTGTGTGAGTCAGAGTCTCTTGATCCTCTGGATCTTTATAATCTTTAAACTCTTTCTTATCTTGGCAGCTACAAGGTATGTAGGGAATGGGGTGGATTCTTTTTTGTGTTTTATTGTTAGTATCTGCTAAAAAAACCCAACTAAAGAGCTAGCTTGGTATTGGGTGGTTGAAAAATATCATGTCACCTGATAATTAATAAAAACTTCATATAAGTTTAAGGGTTAATAAAAATTGTAAAATGTGTGGGTGCTGCACAAAATGTCAAGTACACAGACATTTACTACAAAGAGTTGTACACTTGTTGTGTCTGCCAACATCAAACAGAAGCACTTCAAATTTGGAAGAACTAACTCTTCTAAGAAGCATGCTACATTTGTTAAAAATCTGTGGCTCATTAGATGCCTCAATGAACACTGAATATTATTTTGCATCTTACCAAATATATTTGTAATCAATTTTGTAGTGTATGCATCACAGTGATGTAGATTTAAGTCTTGGAAAGTCATTTGAAATCTTCACTGCTCGTAGACACATAGGAAATGAGTAGAGTGTCCAACATTAATTTGATGCTTGATATGTTTATATTTCTTATCTCTCCATCTATATTATCTAACATCTATCTGTCTGTCTATCTCTATCTATCTATCTATCTATCTATCTATCTATCTATCTATCTATCTATCATCTCTGTGTGCATGCATATAGAGTTACCATAAACCATACTTCTATTTTATGAACATACAAAGTAGTTATAATGCATCACCTCCTATGAAATTGAGTTAAATGAAGGAAAAGAATAAAAAGGTATATTCAAAAATATTGTATGAAAATTGAACTAATTAAAAACTGCATTATTTTCAACTCAGTACACATTTTTCTCTGAGTAAAGTATGTTTTGTATTGTTTGGAGGAGATCTTAAATGCATTTTTCCTCAGTAGTTACCTGATTTTTTTAATTTTATGACACAAAATTGTATCAGATTATTATTGGTATTATATTTTTATATTTTAGACTGGACAATTAATTGAAAGTTGGAAATAACTTCAGTGGTTTCTTGTGATTGTTTTATAACATTTTATTTCAATAATTTATTCAGTCAAAGACACTGTTTCAAACACGATAACCCCAGTATGGACATCTGTGTAGTTTCTTTTTGGCAAATCTTTTTAATTTCTCTCTTCACCTGTTGTATGTCAGTAATTCATATTCATAAACATCTAATGATTAATGCTTTATAAATGAATATATATCAGAGTAATATGGAATTCTCCTATGTGTGCTGTGAATATGTTTTATTACCATTGGTTAATAAAGAAAGTTCTTTGGCCTATGGCAGGGCAGAATATAACAAGGTGGAAAATCCAAGGAGATGTAGAGGAAGAAAGAAGGCAGAGTTAGAGAGACATCATGTAGCTGCTTAAGAAGCAAGATGTAACAAACAACAAGACTTGTGATAAAATGTAAAATAAGATAATTGTGTTAATTTAAGATGTAATAGCTAGCTAGAAATATGCCTGAGCCATTGGCCAAACAGTGTTGTAGTTAATGTAACTTCTGTGTAATTATTTGGGGTTGGGCAATCAGGAAACAATAGTGTAATCTCCACTTACAACAGAGTTAAAATATTAATTTTAAAATATGACAAATGTTGAGCACCTGTCTTAGTGGTATAATCGAGCATCCTTTGGATATATACCCCAAAGTGGTATTTCTGCGTCTTGAGAAAGTTGATTCCTAATTTTCTGAGAAGTCACCATACTGATATCCCAATGGGCTGTACCAGCTTGCATTCCCACCAGCAATGTAGGAGTGTTCTCTTTACCCCACAACCTCCCCAGCATAAGTTGTCATCAGTGTTTTTGATCTTGGCCATTATTACAGGTGTAAGATGGAATCTCAGAGTTGTTTTGATTTGCATTTCTCTGATGGCTAAGGATGTTGAACATTTTCTTAAGTGTCTTTCAGCCATTTTAGATTCCTCTTTTAAGAGTTCTCTGTTTAGGTCTGTAGTTCATTGTTTTATTGGAATATTTGTTCTTTTGATGACAAATTTCTTGAGTTATTTGTATATCAACTATGTTCACAGCAGCATTGTTTGTCATAGCCAGATACTGGAAACAACCTAAATGCCCCTTGACTGAAGAATGGATAAGGAAAATGTGGTACATCTACACAATGGAGTACACAGAGCAGAAAAAAATAATGACATCTTGAAATTTGTGGGCAAATGGGTGGATTTAAAAAACTTCATAGTGAGTGAGCTAACCAAGACCCAGAAAGACAAATATCATATGTATTCACTCATAAGTGGTTTTTAGACATCAAGCAAAGAAAACTAGCCTAGAAATCATAATCCCAGAGAACCTGGACAATAATGAGGAGCCTAAGATCTAATCTACATGTGAAGTAGAAAAAGACACGATCTCCTGAATAAATTAGGGATCATGAGAGAAAATAGAAGGGGAGAGGAGAGAATGTAAGGGAAGCAGAAAAAAATAGATAGCTTGATAAAATTAATTTAAAAAAATAAATAAAATATGCCAAAAGAAACTGCTTTGTCTTTTATTTTGCACAAAACATGACACTTTATACATTCTCTACGTCTAGGCAACTTTTTATGAAACTACGTTGACATCTGTAAACTAAGTAAAATCAAATTTAATAAGATTCAAAATATATTTTTTCTGGCAATATTAAATTTCTGAAAGAATTTAAAATATGAATGAGTTATGGTAATTAATATTATGAAAATAATGTATTATTATTCCTAACATTTTTCTTCTACCTGAGCTTCAACAGTCTTTTAGAAGAAGAATTTAGTTAAAGAGAATAGGAGTTGGGGAGGAGCAATGAGACAGAAAAAAAAATTTCTAGAGACTGAGACTAATCAGGTAAAAAAAAATTTCTTATGCGTAGCTGAAAATAACATAACTGAGAATAAGCAATACTTTAGTTCTTAGACTTTACTTCGTGTCTGGCACATGCCCTTAAAAAACAACTGAGTACATTTGTTTTTGTAGTATTCGTGTATTCTTTTTAATATTCATACATTCTTCACATAAAATTCAATAGACTGGTAGAATGAGCACAGACACAGAGAGACAGAGAAAGACAGAGAGACACAGAAAGAGAAAGATTTAGAGACTTGGAGTTTGGTGATTTTTTTTTATCAACTTACACAGTTTGGTCTGGGATCTGGATAGACCAACCCACCATGATGTTCTCATACTGGAGCAAGAGAAAATCTGGTTCAATATACCGAAGCTGGATATATCACCATTCCTGATCTGGTGTTATGATCCTGGAGGGTTTCGGGAGATCTGTTGGCTCTAATATTACTGAAGGAGTTCAGAAGCAGCAGAATACGTGGACTTGCCACCAGAGGAAAGATGAACAGGCAGAAATAGCTTTCCTTCCTTCTTGCTGCTTTTTCTGGGCTACCACTTTAATTCCTTCTGTGAATCAAAACCATTTTTGCCTGCCTTTTGGTTTATTACGGTGAATTTATTTATAAAACTAAATGTTTTATAATAAATCTTTATTTTAAACCATTTTGTTTCAACAGATTCCTTATTAACTTAATGAGATTAATGTTTATTTTTGTAATCTTAAAACAGTAAAATTCCTTTGGTCAGGACAGTGCTGTGTCTATTCCATATTTTGCTTGTTTTTTACTGCACAGTCTTTGACTTATAAATAGCTTTTTCAAACATACAGTAACAAAGAGTAGAAGTTAAACAAACAAAAATCTTTCTTATCAATTTTCTGGAGAACTTGATAAACCCTTTGAAAATTTCCTTAGAGGAAAACCTTAGTTGTTCAGTCCAGAGTGCATATGAAATTTGAAAGTCTTCATGCTTAGCTTTAACAGTCACCTGACATAACATAAATCACATTAAACTTGGTCATTAGAGTTCTTTACGTAGTCATCCAGTTTGAACTGATGGAATTTTCTAAGTACCTATCATGATTTCATATAGATAATCTCCTTTTATATTTTTTTATTTTTTATTGATTAATTTATTTATTTATAAAAATTTCCACTTCCTCCCCACCTCCCAATACCCTCTCCCTCCTCAGTCCTAAGAGCAGTCAGTGTTTCCTGCCCTGTGGGAAGTCCAAGGTCTTCCACCCTCCATCCAGGTCTAGGAAGGTGAGCATCCAAACAGACTAGGCTCCCACAAAGCCAGTCCATGGAGTACAATCAAAACTCAGTGCCATTGTCCTTGGCTTCTCAGTCAGCCCTCATTGTCAGCCAATTCAGAGAGTTCAGTTTGATCACATGCTCCATCAATTCCAGTCCTGCTGGCCTTGGTGAGCTCTCATTAGATCAGCCCCATTGTCTCAGTGGGTGGACGCACCCCTCACGGTCCTGACTTCCTTGTTCCTTGTTCATGTTTTCCCTCCTTCTGCTCCTCATTTGGGCCTTGGGAGCTCATTCCAGTGCTCCAATGTGGGTCTCTGTCTCTATCTCCATCCATCGTCGGATGAAGGTTCTATGGTGATATGCAAGATATTCATCAGGGAGTCTATAGGAGAAGGACAGTTCAGGCACCCTCTCCTCTGATGCCCATGGAACTAGTTGGGGAAATCTCCTTGGACACATGGGAACCCCTCTACAGTCAAGACTCTATAGTCAACCCTAAAATGGCTCCCTTGGTTAGGATAACTTCTTCCCTGCTCCCATATTCACCTTTCCTACATCTCAATTATCCCAGTCCCCCAAGCTCTCCCTAATGCTCCCTTTCTCCCTTTTCTCTCTCCATCTCCCCTTCCCTCCAATCCAGCCCCAACCCTCTGCTCCCAACTTTTGCCAAGGATCTCCCATGCTCTTGGATTGGGAGGATTCAAACTCTATTACAGAGCTACAGTAATGAAAACAGCTTGATATTGACACAAAAACAGAGATGTTGACCCATGGAATCGAATCAAAGACCTTTTGGATAAAGGAGCTAAAAGTATACAATGGAAGAAAGAAAGCATCTTTAACAAATGGTGCTGGCATAACTGGATGACAACCTGTAGAAAAGTGAAAATAGATCCATATCTATCACCATGCACAAAACTCAAGTCCAAATGGATTAAAGACCTCAATATAAATCTGACCACACTGAACCTGATAGAAGAGAAAGTGAGAAGTAGTCTGCAACACATGGGCACAGGAGATCATTTCCAAGATAGAACCCCAGTAGCATAGACAATAGGAGCAACAATGAATAAATGGGACCTCCTGAAACTGAGAAGCTTCTGTAAAGCAAAGGACACTGTCATTAAGACAAAAAGACAATCTACTGAATGGGAGAAGATCTTCACCAACCCGGCATCAGACAAAGGTCTGATCTTCAAAATATATAAAGAACTCAAGAAACTAGCCATTAAAACTAATCAAGCCAATTAAAAAATGGGGTACTGAACTGAACAGAGAATTCTCAACAGAAGAAGTTCTAATGACCAAAAGACACTTAAGGTCATGCTCAACTTCCTTAGTGATCAAGAAAATGCAAATCAAAACAACTCTGAGATACCATCTTACACCTGTCAAAATGGCTAAAATTAAAAACACCAATGATAGCCTATGCTGGAGAGGTTGGTGAGTAAGGGGAACACTCATCCATTGTTGGTGGGAATGCAAGCTTGTGCAACCACTTTGGAAATCAGTGTTGCAGTTTCTCAGGAAACTGGGAGTCAACTTACCTCAGGATCCAGCAATTCCATGCTTGGGAATATACCCAAGAGATGCCCAATCACACTAAAAAAGCATTTGTTCAACTATGTTTATAGCAGCACTATTTGTAATAGACAGAACCTGGAAACAACCTAGGTGTCCCTCAGTAGAAGAATGGATAAAGAAGCTGTGGCACATATATATATACTTTAGAGTTCTACTTAGCGGTAAAAAACAATGACATCTTGAACTTTGCATGCAAATGGGTGGAAATAGAAAACACTTTACTGAGTGAGATAACCCAGACCTAAAACGAGGAATATGGTATGTACTCTTTCATAAGCAGATTCTAGGCATTAAACAAAGGACATTGAGCCTATAGTTTGTGATTCCTATAGAAATAAGAAGGTGAACCCATAGATAATATTTAAATACTTTATCTTGTCTCATCTTTCTCCCTCTTATAGTTCTCTGTAGTCTCCACACTGCCCAGCATAAGTGTTCCTCATACACCTTCTGCAGTTTTCTTAAGACAGACATCATTAACTAAAAGCCTGTTAAAAAAGACCAAATTGCAAAGTGTGAAAGGATAACTGAATTTTTATTCTTTTCCTCATAATCATTCAAAATTTCCTTCCCTACTGAGTTAGTGCAACATCAATTTGATTGATGACTTCTCTCCACTGTCATTATACTCTAAACCTGCCTATACCTTTGAAGCAAGTTTACCATACTGAGTAAAGAAATAAACAAAGAATAGAAATTAATTTTATTGAAGATGGTAACTTAATTTAAACAAAGCAAACAAAACCATCATGACAAAAGCACTTACAATTTCCACAGGGATTAAAATAAACTCAGGGTTGAAATGAGGGCATATTAGTTAAAAAGAAAAATGTGACAAGTTGTTGACACTGGCTGCTTGTTCATTTCCTGGTCATCCAGACCTGAATAATCACACAGAAACTATATTAATTACAATACTGCTTGATCAATGGCTTATGCATATTTCTAACTCTTACATCTTATATAAACCCATTTCTATTTATCTGTGTGTCACCACCATGAGGCTGTGACCTCTTGGTAAGGTTCTGGTGTGCTTCCTTCTTCTGCAGCTGCATGGCATCTCCTTGACTCTGCATACTCTCTTTATATCTCTTCCAGCATTGCTGTATTCTACCCTACCATAGGACAAAAAACTTCTTTATTAACCAATGGTCATAAAACATATTCACAGCATACAAAGGTGAATCCCAACTTACCTCTCCTTTTCTGTCTAAATAAAAAGGAAGGCCTTATACTTAACAGTAGAATTACATATAACAAAACAGGTTTCAAGCAATAATTATAGTTACATTATTTAGTTCGTTTACTTTTGGCAAATTAAGGAAAATACTCTTTTATTAATCCTGCCTTTGTGAACCTAAAGTTTTATATCTAACTTGTCTTTTATAATTATAACTATTTTTGTTCAGCTCCGTTAGAGGCACAAGAAGAATATAATATACTTAAGTAAACAGAACGTGCATTGTGAGCAACTTCCAAAATTATTAAATTGACAGAGACACCATCCTGACTGGACAGTCACCCAAAATTTTTGCTAACATTGGGACATCCATCTTCAGCCTGCAGGCCCATTATATCTGGCAGACTTCTCCATAAAGCAGGAAATTTCAAATCCTCCTATATTGGGAGTTTATCAGTCACTTTCTTCTGTGTCCTGCAAAATGTCTGCCAGACTCTTTCATGAAATGGGAACTCTGAAGTAATGTCTCACCTTCTTTTGGCACATTCACCAGACATTTTTTTTGGTCCTGCATATCCAGTTTATACAGCATACTTTCAAGCAGTCCAAGCAAGAGCAGTTTCTTGCTCAAATGGCTAGCCTTGTCACATTGAAGGCAAATTCCTAATGAGATTCTTCAATGCCCTTAAACCTCCCTGAATTAATTGGTGCTGCCAAAAGCAGTTCTGTCTCATTGTTGAAAAAAGTCTAAGTTCTTAAAACATTTTAAATGTCGTACTGTTAGTCTTTGAAAGGTTTGAATACCTATCCATTTTAAATATATTTCTATACATCTAGAAAATCTAACTAATGTGACAACATTATCCATGACTATTAATCTATATTTCTTAACTATAAATTACATTTTAAAATGAGCTGCACAACATAATACTTTAATCAAGAGTAGAAATACATATAACAAAATTGAGCTTAAATTTGTATCAATAGACCAAGACAAAGAATTCCTCTCTATATGCTATCCCTCTTTAAATGAAAACAAACATTTATAAACAATATTTTGGGATTTGGGTGTAGTTCTTTCTAAACTGCTTCCTATATTTTTTTTTTGGCAGAATATTTTGGGGGAGTCATATAAACCTTTCTAGGGGTCTTGGTTCATCAAATCACATTAGTCTAGAAGGAATCCACAGGTTCTCATTCTCTGTACAAACAAAAGCAAAATTTCTTTTCTAAAGCAACATATACTTAGACCCAAATTTTAAAGTCAAGATACCTTTTAAATCATAAATGTTGATTTTACTTAGCAGTGCCCAGAAACAAATGTCTCTCTGCAGTCAAAAAATTCAAAGAAAACACAATGATATGCATAATCCAGACAAGCTGTGTATTTTCCATCTTTACATGACTTAGTTTTCTTTACTCTTTAATCTATGACTGTCTGCACTCTTTTATATTACCTTTACTGTCCCTTTAAATACTTTGTTTTAATTTTAAAATGGTCTATTTTTATAACTATCTATACTCCTTCTCTTCTCTCTCCCAAGCCTATGTACATTATTTTTAAATACACTGGGTCCAATTCAGAGTTTTTAAAATCTGTCTTTATTGAGTATATGTAATCATTTTCTGACCAAGAGCACTTTTTTGTTTAAGGTTAAGTTGGTGTGACTAGGACTAAAGCTGTTTTGCTTTTTGGATCTGCCCAGTCCAACATGGTAACAGTATGTTTACCCAGCTCCAGGGATGTAGCAGGTCGACTTCATCATCAATCAACCTGTAGCATTCTGTACACAAACCCCATTGAAACATTCTATAGCTGAACTTCCTGAAAGAGTCAGAGCCTTTCATTCCAGCATTAACCAGGAAGCCCTCCCCCAAAGAAGTCATGCTGCCTTTTTTGTCAATGCTGACGTAGGAAGACCTCTCTTAAAGGACCTGCGGGATGCCTCGACACTGCCAGCAAATAGAGCTCATCCAAAAAAATAAAATTGTGGCTACCATGAAGCTGCATTAAACTGTTCTTTTGTGTCTATAATTCCTTACCAGGCTCTCTCAGGTTTTAAGTAAATGTAGTTGCCCACGTTACGGTACCACTTTGTTGACAGAGGCTATTCGTTCATTTCCCAGTCACCTGGATGCGAAACTAATTAATTACACAGAAACTATATTAATTACAACACTGTTTGGTCTATAGCTTATAAATACTTCTATGTAACTTTTACATCTTGAATTAACCCATTTCTGTTAATCTGTATGTCACCATGAAGCTTTGACCTACTGGTAAGGTTTTGGCGGGTGCCTTTTTCCTTCAGCAGCTACATGGTGTCTTCTTGGCTTCAATAACTCTATTTCTCTTTCAGCCTGTTTATATTCTGCCCAAAAATGCTTCTTTATTAACCAGTGGTAATAAAGCATATTCACATCATACAGAGTGGAATTCCACATTAATAATTTAAACAAGGAAAAACCATATATATCTTAGTAGTACCACTGTCAACATGCTCACAGTGATTGCATTTTATATAATGAAGTATATAATATTGATGAATGAATAGTGTGGTAGATCAGTATAGTAGTTTTCAAAATGTTTAGCCTAAAACAGCATGTAATGACCTCAATTTTAAAAAAGTTTGCCTTTGATTTTGTATGCACACCACTATTATGAATGTTTAGAAGTTTAAGCAGATATGCCTAAAATAACTGTGTTTTATCAGTAAAAAAAAGTATATATATTACCTCAGAATATAAAGGGATCATTTTAATATAGTTTCCAAACAAAAATATTTAGAAATTTAACTTTGTATTTCACTCATCAATTTTCTATTATATTTGGCATAATAAAAAAGAGCATATTCTTCAATTTGCTTCAGTTTTCAATTTGCTATGCCATAACAGACTTGCTCTATATAGAGTGTCTTCCAGAAAACATTATTATATATCCTTGCAAATTACAAATATTACTCTTGTGCTATTATGGAGAGAGTTCTGACTTCTTATATCCTTTAAAGATATGTCCAGATATTCTTCAGGCTTTAGGGCCAAGTTTTGATGGAAATAGTTTTTAAAACTTAGATTTTAGAAATGGACACGCTAAATGTCCCTATCATCACCATTTGCAAATCATTTGCCTTGGGGGAATTTCACCTAAGTATATCAAGAATTTCTCAAACACAAAGTGGGATCAAGGAGACTAACCACTTAATAATTGTTTTGATTTCAAATAAACTCATAACCTACTATTGAATATCCTTATTAATATTGTTACAATGTCTTATTCTAAAATTGTTACCTGTGTCAAAATCAGTCTCATTTGTGTTTTCAACACTATATTTCCAACATCATTGTATTTCCATATTTTATATTAAGCAAAATGTATTTTGTTTTTTAAAAGTGAGCAGGATTGTATGGTTATATATGCTTGAAGTATTCATTGGTTGATGCCTTAGTCACTGTTTTCTTGCTTGAAGGAACACTAATATCAAGGCAACTTATAAAAAGAAGCATTTTATTGGGGCTTGCTTATAGTTTCAGAGGTTAAATATATGATCATCATGGTTGGTAAAATGGTGGCTGACAGTCAGGCAAGGCCATGTAGCAGTAGCTGAGAGAGAGGGGAGAGGATGAGAGATATGAGGAAGAGGAGAAAGGGTGGGTCCTGGTATGGACTTTTGAAAACTCAAATCCCACTCCTAGTGACCCACCTCCTCCAAATAGCCCAACAACTGGGGACCAAGCATTCAAGCTTATGAGCTTATTAGGGGCTGGCTGTTCTCACACCAAACAATACAGTAGAAATAATATTAAAAGCAAGTAAGACAGGAAACAACTAATGGAAAAAGGTATTCTTTTTTATTTCTAAATGGTACAATGAATATATAAATTACAAAGCTCAAGAATCTAGCATTTTATTTGTTATTATAAACAAAACTTATAAAAAAATTCATGCTGATAAATATGCCAGGAATTCTCAATGATTATTTTATAAAATGTTAATTAAGCAGCTTGAGTTTCCTTAAACACTGATTTTATATACACAACTTTAATCATTTTAATTAATTTATACTTTATTTTGAAAATATGAACTAAAAATTAAATGAAAGTTTACATTTTTAATAATCTTTTTGGATTATTTTTCCTGAAATAAAATAAAGGTCTTTATTCTAAATTCTTATATATATATAGTTAAGATATATAAGAAATCATATTTATAGTCAAAATCATTTGTGTTATTCTGTTAAATACTCCTTAGGCCCCTTTTAAACTTTCATGTGAGGGTTTCAATTAAACACATTGTCTTTCTAGTTACCCTTTAACTTATTTGACATATTCCTCCTTAAATGTTGAACCTGAAATTCTCAGGATGTTACAAGCTATAGGAAGTTGAAATATTTATAATTATACACAGAAAGATAAGGATATATTCTGTTTATCACTTCATCAATTCTTTTCCACATTCACCACAGATCTCAGGCCAAACACAGTTAACAGAAAAACAACATTAACAGACTTGAGCAAAGTATATGAAAAAATGTCAAATAAATCTTCATTTAAAATTAGAGATAGGTGCATTATCAAAGCACATAGGAGGTAAGATCAACGTAAGTGAGCTTTAGGTTATGTTGGCTTACATAGCAATACCCTATGTCAAATTGTAAGTGGACATATTACACACAAAAGACATGAAATATAAATCAATATAAAGAAATTAGAGAAACATATTGACTATATTTCAGCACAAATACATGTTCTTTGACATTTGGATGGAATATTAGGTAGAAATGCTAGGTCTTTATATGATGTCACTTATTTATGTTTTTCTGTTAGTATTTACTCCATATGGCACATATATTAAAAAAAGTAAAGCACTAAAATCAATTATTATTACAGAATCGAGATTAACCTCAGTCTTGAAGTCATATAGTATGCTTTGTATAGAAGTAGGTGTGCCAGAATCTGGTTTATACGTGTTTAGGATTGTAATGTCTCTTTGATTAATTCTTCCTTGATGATAAGGAACCACCACTCTTTACCTTTTCTGATTAATTTCACTGTGAAGGCTATTCTGTCAGATACAATATAGAGGCATTGTTAATTTTTTTGTGGCATCTAGGAGTGAACTTTTTCTATATTTCACCCTAAGGTAGCATCTACCATTGGATACAGGATGAGTTATTTATAGGTGGAAAAATACAGATTCTGTTTCTTAATCCATTCAACTAACTTGTGTCTCCTATAACTAGCATTTACTAATGTAAAGATTTTCAAAACCCCATGATAATGAGGCTTTATTTCAACAGGATCCCATGAAGGTAGCTCAAAAGTAACTGAACTCTCTTAGTATAATTTTTTCTAGCTCCATTTATTTACTTATGTATTTCAGTCTTATATATTTTAATTAATTGAATAATATTCTATTGTGTGAAGTTACCACATTTCATATCCACTCATCTGTTGATGTACAACTAGGCTGTTATAGTTTATAGCTATTATTTAAAAAAAATCAATGAACATGGATGAGCAGGTATCTTTGTATTAGGATGTAGAGTCCTTTGAGCATAAGACCAAGAGTTCTATAGCTGCATAATAAGATAGATTCTTCATATCCTGAGGAATCATGACACTGATTTCCATAGTGACTCTAAAAGTTTAAACTCCTACTAGTGATGAATGAATATTACCCTTACTTCACAGTCTTGCCAGCATAAACTGTCATTTGTTTTATTGATCTTGGCTTTGTTGACTGGTGTGAAATGAAATATCAAAGTTGTTTTGATTTGCATTTCCCTGATGAATAACATTGTTGAAAGTTTCTTTGTTTCTTATCAATTTGAATTTTCTATTTAAGAACTCTGTTTATTTCTATGCCCCATTTTTAGGTGAGTTATTTTTTGACGTACAATTGTTTTAGTTCTTCATATATTATATACATTAACCGTCTATTAAATGTGAAGTTGGTAAACATCTCTTTCCATTCTGTAGCCTGACATTTTTTTCTAAAAGACATTGTCATTTGCCTTGCAGAAGCTTTTCAGTTTCATGAGGTCCTATTTATGAAATGTTCGTCTTAGTGCCTGTGCTTTTAACATTTATGATGGTTATTCTTGGTTGTCAGTTTGACTACATCTGGAATTAACTAAAACAAATGGGTAGAGCTAAGAGGAGATTGTCTTAATTAAATCATTTCAAGGTTGAAGATCAGCCTTTAGTCATGATCTTTTCAGGTTGGAAAGATTCACCTTAAGTTGGAGCCACAACTTCTGTTTGTTCTTTCAGTCTTGTTGGCAATTTATTCATCCACTAGCATGAGAACCTAATTCTATGGGATGCTCATATTTACTACACTAGCTGAGAAATTTTGTCCTGGACTGAACAAACACTGGGTTCTTGTACTCTCCTTTGGTGGACTGCCATTGCTGTACTAACTGAACTGCTGTAGCCTGTAGGTTACTCTAATAAATTCCCACCACATGTTTGTGTGTGTGTGTGCATGTGTGTGTGTGTGTGTGTGTGTAGGGATATATTCTACCATTCTAACATGGTTCTATTCAGCGAGTCTTTTTTGAGCCAATGAGTTCAAGAGCATTCCTCACTTTCTCTTCCATCAAGGTTCAAGGTTTCTGGCCTTATGTTGACTGAGGACTTGATCCATTTGGAGTTGAGTTTTGTACATTATGACCAACATGGATCTATTTGCATTTTTTTTACATGCTGGTTGTGTTTGACCTGTACCATTTGTTGAAGGTATTTTTTTTCTAGTGTGTATTTCTGGATTCATTTTTGTGAAAACGATGTTGTTTTAATTACTTTCAACTCTGTGGAAGAACTTACAATCAGCACGGCTGAAACCTCCAACAGTTGTTTTATTATTCAGAATGTTTTAGTTATCCTGAGTTTTGTTTTTTTATATGAAGCTAAAATTGCTTTTGTATTTTCAAAGACGAATTGTGATGGAAATTTGTTGGGATTGCGTTGAATCTGTAGATTATGTTTGATAGGATAGCCTTTTTTACAGTATTAATTCTACTGAACCATAAGCTTGGTTATTTTTTACATCTTCTGATATCTTCTGCAATCATTTAATTTAATTTCTTGAATTTGTCATAAAAAATTTTCACTTGTTTGGTTAGATTTATTCTGAGGTATATTATTTTTTGAGACTATTGTTAAATTTATTCTTTCCCTTATATTTTTCTCATTTGCACATAGGAAGGCTAAATATTCTTTGGGTGTTAATTTTGTATCCTGCTATTTTACCAAAACTGTTTATAAATTGTAAAAGCTTTGGGGAGAGTTTTGGGGTTCCTTATATGTACAACCATATCACCTCTAAGTAAAGGTAGTTGGACTTCTTCCTGCCCCGTTTGAATCCTCTTCACCTACTCAGTTCTTTTATTATGCTAGCAAAGGCTTCAAGTAATATATTTAATATATATGGTCAGACTGAACATCTTTTCCTTCCTGATTTTAGTAGAAATGTTTTAAGTTGCTCCTCTGTTGGGAGTGCAAAGGTCCTTGTTTGCAAAGTTCACCAGGGAAACCAGAATATTGTCTCTTCAAAGGAGGAAATGAAAACCTGTTTTAAACCTAGAAGCCTGGGAGTGGATGCTATTAATGACATGGTGACCTTTGCTATCTGTACAACCAGACTTCCCCCAAATCTCCCAGAACGGTTATTCCAAACTCTCCCTCAGGAGAATGTTATCTTTAACTTTGTTTCTCAATTAATAGAACACCTCCTTAGAGGAGATGGCACATGTACTTCATAACTGCTGACCTCTATGTTATCTCAGTCAGAGATCACACCAGATCCTAGTCCCTTAAGCTATAGAACCAATGTTCACAGTGGTCACCTGTAGTTTGAATTGAGTTTCGATTATATTATTGCCTCCTTGTACACTGACGATCATATTACACCAGGAAATTTGGTTTAGAAATTGTACTGTATTTAAATATGCTTAAAATAAACTGACTCTCTAGAAGTTTGAACCAGCACCAACTATGTCCTGCTAAACCAAGTTACCTTCTTACTTTATCCAGATTGTTTTTCTGCCAGCCAGGTCACCTACAGGGACCCCCATACTCTCGTTTAAACTGAAGTTGACTGTGTGCTTGTTGTAAATTGTCTTCATCATGTTGAGGTATTTTTATGTTGAGGTATCTTATTGTATTAGCTTTAAGTAACTGCATACGTGTAATGCATTCTTTCCTTCTACTCTCTCTTACCTCCTTCCAATCCCTAACAACTTCCCCTACTTAGAAAATATAATCCCTTGATTATTTTTACTTTAATTGTGTCAGGGTTAGAATTACTATTGCTATAACACTACACCATAACCAAAAGAAAGTTAGAACAAAAATATTTATTTTCCATTATTAAGGGAAATCAGGACAGGAATTCAAGCAGGGAAGGATTCTCCAAGGATCAGCCAATGCAGAGGCCATGCAAGGGTACTTATTATTCAATTGTTCTTCATGTCTTTCTTATCATGCTTTCTTATAGAATCAGGGCCACCGGCTTAGAGGTATCCCAACCTACATCACACAACTTCTCACATAAATCAATAATTAAGAAAATGACCTATAGTGTTGCCTATAACCAAGTCTTATGGAGATATTTTCTCAATAGAGATTTCTGATACTAAAATGACTAGCTTGTCTCAAGATGACATAAAACTAGCCAGCATGCCTTGTGAACTGCTGAGTTCAATGACGTATGCACCAGATTTGTGCTCTTCATTTTAGTTGAGTAGCTATATCACTCCCTCTCTTAAAATCTATAAGTAGCCGATGGGAAACAGTGGAGATTAGGGTGTCTTGAGCCACTCATTAACCCATGTCTGACTCAGGACACTAGGGAAATCAGGAGTATTGTCTCCTCAAAGGAGGAAATGAACACCTGTTTGAAACCTAAACCTGGGAGTGGCAGCTCATTCTTGTGCAGACTGGAGTTTATGCAACCAGAGATGGTTTGTAAATTCAAGTGTTGTATTAGCCAAAGGAAGGCATTTCACAGTCATTTTGTTTAACTTCTGATTTTCATTGTCTTCCTTCTTTATCATGTTCCTAAATACCTTGGAAGTTTAGCATAAATATTTTTTTAATTAATACATATTTTAAAAATTCTTTTCTAAATCTACATACCTATCCCACTTCCTACTTCCTCCCTGACTCTCACTCTTTCTACCTTCCCCATACCCCACCTGCATCCACTCCTCAGTGAGGATAAGGCTTTCCATGGCGAGTCAACAAACTCTGACACATTATTTTGGAGCAAGACCAAAGCCCTCCCCCATATTTCTAGGCTGAACAAGGTATCCCTCCAGAAAGGATGGTCTCCCCAAAACCAATTCAAGCACTAGGGATAAATCCTGATCCCATGCTAGTGGCCCCACAAACTGCCCACGTCAACAACTATCACCCACATTCAGAGGACCTAATTTGGTCTGACATAAGTTCCTCCACTATCGTTTCTGAGTCAATGAGCTCCCAGGTAAGCTTACCTGCTCAGGTAAGCTGCTTCTGTGGATATCCCCATCATAGTCTTTTCCCCTTTGCTTGTATTATTGCTCCTCCTTCTCTTCAACCTATCTCCAGAAACTTGGCCCGGAGGTTAGCTATGGATCTTTTCGTGTGCTTCCTTTCATTCATTTCTGGATGAAGGTTCTATTATGATTTTTATCAATTATCAATTGGTAGACATCAATCTGATTACAGGGAAAGGCCCTTTGAGGCACCTTCTCCACTATTGTATAAGCTCTTAACTGGGTCATCCCTGTGGATTCCTGGAAATTTCCCTGGTGCCAGATTTTATGCTAGTCCCATAATGGCTCCCACAATCAAAATATCTCTTTCCTTGCTCCCCCTCTCTGTCCTTTTTCTATCTTAACCATCCCATTTCCTCCTGTTCTTCTCATCCATTCCTGTCTTCTCTCCCCTCTCCCCTTTTGCTCTTCTTTCCCAAACCCCCTCCCATGCTTCCATTTTTCTCAGGAGATTTAAATGCTTTGCCTTCCCCAGGGTATCCATGTATGTCTCTTTTAGGGTTCTCCTTACTCTTAGGATTGTTGACTATATAGGCAAATTATCCTTTGCTTTATGTCTAATATCTACTTAGAAGTAAGTATATACCATGTTTATTTTTCTGCGTCTGGGCCATCTCACTCAGGATGTTTTTTTCTAGTTCCATTCATTTGCATGTAAATATCAAGATGTTTTTGGTTTTTTTTTTCTGCTGAGTAGTACTCCATTGTGTAAATGTACTACATTTTCTTTATCCATTCTTTAGTTGAGGGGCATCTAGGTGGTTTCCAGGTTATGACTATTACTAATAATGCTGCTATAAACATGATTGAGCAAATGTTCTTGTGGTATGAGTGTGTATCCTTTGGGTATATGCCCAAGAATGGTATTGCTGGGTCTTGAAGTAGATTGATTCCCAATTTTCTGAGAATATGCCATATAGATTTCCAAAGTGTCTGAAAAAGTTTTCACTTCACCTCCACCAGCAACTGAGCATTGTTCTCCTTACTTGGCATCCTCTCTAGCATAAGCTTTCCTTAGGATTTTTGATCTTAATCATTCTGGAAGGTGTAAAATGGCATCTTTAATTCATTTTGATTTACATTTTCCTGATGGCTAGGAATGTTGAGCAATTCCTTAAGTGTCTTTCTGTCATTTGAGATTTTTCTGTTGAAAATTCTCTGTTAAGATCTTCACCCCATTTTTTAAATTGGATTTGGAATTTTGATGTCTAATTTCTTGAGTTCGTTATATATTTTGGAGGTTAGTCCTCTCTCTGTCTGATGGATTGGTAAAGATCTTTGCCCATTCTGTAGACTGCTGTTTTGTCTTACTTCATTCTTGGCCTTATAGAAGCTTTTCAGTTTTAGGGATTCTTATTTATTAATGGCTGCTGTCAGTGTCTGTGCTACTAGTGTTATATTTAGGAAGTGGTCTCCACCTATGTCCATGTGTTCAAGGCTACTTACCACTTTCTTGTCTATAAGATTCAGTGTGACAAGATTTATGTTGAGGTCATTGATACATTTGGACTTGAATTTTTTGCATGTGAATAGATATGGATCTATTTGCATACTTCTGTATGTTGACATCCAGTGATGGCAGCATCATTTGTTCAAGATAGTTGCTTTATTCCATTGTATAATTTTGCTTCTTTGTCAAAATTCAAGTATTCATAGGTATGCGGATTAATATCAGCATCTTCTATTTGATTCCATTGGTCCATCTGTCTGTTTTTATGCCAATACCAAGCTGTTGGGATAATGCTAAGCAAAGAAGTGAAAGACATTTACAAAAATAATTTTAAGAAATAAATTGAAGGAGACATCAGAAAATGGAAAGATATCCCATGCTCTTGGATAGGTAGAATCAACATAATAAAATTGGCAATCTTACCAAAAGAAATCAACAGATTCAATGCAATTCCCATCAAAATCCCAATACAACACTTCACAGATCTCAAAAGAACAATAATGAACTTCAGATAGGAAAACAAAAACCTAGAATACCCAAAACAATTCTGTGCAATAAAGTACCTTCCAGAGGCATCACCATCCCTGACTTCAAGCTCTAATATAGAGTAACAATAATAATGATGACAAAAATCTTTTTTAGGGCTGAACAGTTAAAATCCACTTACTCTCAGGACCTTGATCAGCCTCTCACCTCTTTGACAATTGCTCACTAAAAAGAGGGTTTTCTACATTTAAAATTGAGAGTTAGAAGGAAGTTTGATGCTATGTCAGTTTAGTTAAACAACAGCATTAGGTTTTCCCCTAGAACACACAAAGTTCCCGACAATGCGGGTGTGTCTGTGTGTTTGTGAGTTAGTTTGTGTGCATATGCCACATATGTATGTATGTATATATATTCATGCATGTATATCATATAAATATCAAGGATGTATTTTATAAATCCAGTGTTAAAAGCCTTTCCTATGTACTGCACATAGAATAAAGCTACTTACTAAAGTAGCAAGTTTTGAGTCTATCATTTTGTTACCAGCCTTTGTCTGTTTTGTTTTCTTCAGTTGCCCTTCCTAATTGTTTTAATACTTACCTCTTATTTTTATTTAAACACACACACTTTGTACACATGTATGGGGGCAGAAGCACATCATGTGTGTGTCGGTACCCACAGCTCTAGGAAAGGCTTTAGTTTCCCTGTGAGAGGAGCTGAAGGTGGTTGTGAGGTGCTCAACTGAGGTCCTGTGCATGACTAACATGCCTTCTTTTTAGTCACTGACTGTCTCTTCTTTCCTTTGTGTATCTATGAAAAATTTTTTAAATATTTTGCTATTTTTATAGGTGCTTTGACTTTGTATTTTCTCAGTTGCTCAGACTACAATATCTCCATTAATTGCACAGGTCAGTTACTGTGCTTACTGTATCCTCTACTAAAAGATACATACCCGTCATGTTTTCATTTCCATGCACATTACCCTTATAAGATTTGTAATACTGAGACTGAAATATATATATTTAGGCCAAAGTCCATCTATTAAGGTTTCCAAGTTAAGAAGGAAATACTGAAATAAAACACTTCTGCATTCACCCAGATATCTGCAATGACCTGTTTCTTTTACTTTTGCTTTCCGAGTATCGTTGCGACCACAAATAAGCTCATATAACTGCTTTCAGTGCCTTCATGTGGCTGCCTTTTCACCAAGTCCAGGTTTTAATCACTGTTTTCTGCTGACAGGGCTGAACTATATGGCAGAATCTTGCACAATCAGCAGAAATGTGACTCTGAATTTTAATGTTTCTGTCCATGCTTCTGTTAAATGGCCCTGGAGCTATGAGTTCTTTCCTAGGATAGCAAACGTCACAACAGCAATAATTAATGAAAAATTAAATTTAAATACACAGAACTCAAGATGGTAGATTGAAGTATCTAAAAAGAAATCTGTCTTTTCCTAAGAACATGTTGCCAGAAAATTTTCTGGTGAAATCTTCCAAAGCTATAGATGTTTAATTCAAAGAATTAAAAAATTATAAAATCCTGATTTTGTTACTCTGGTAAACTGAAGTATAATAACGTGTCAGACTTCACTTCTTCAGTGGACTATAACAACTCTGTTATGGGCCAATCCAGTAAGAAAGTATATGAAGCACTAGCCCTAATATACCCAAAATTATTCTAAAGCAGAAATTTAATGTATACTGTCTGATTTAACCTACTTTCTTAATCCTAATCCCAGAAAATTAGTATTTCGGTCTATGATTACTAAAATTAGTAAACTGGTCTATGAGAAATGATGGAACTCTTTTTGGATGTATATTCAGACTAGATGGCATATGAAAAGGTTGGGGAGTTTGGGAATAATAGTTTCAATAAGGGAGAGAATTTTATCTAATTCAATATTTAAAATGAGTAAAATAAGTGTATCTGCCTGAGAACAGGGGTTTACATGTTTCCAGTTCAATATGTCTCATTTTAGAGGATACTAAAGTCCTAAAATTATAGTTATTAGGAAATTACTACTTGATTAAGGAATGAAAATATCTCAACCTTTCCATGTTTTTTTTCAGATTGTTGACTTTGCAATAAGAGGAGAAATCAAGGGCAATAAACTTAAAGCCATGTGTTACTCTGCTGTGGTGCTATTTTCCTGCTCACGTGTGCAACACTCAGCCTCATCTGAAAGCTGCTGCTTAGTAAGATGATACTGTGATAACTTGTGCTCACTTGCGGCAGCTGAAAATTGAGAAGGGTTTAAGAAAATGATTGATTTTAGAGACAAATTAGCAATAAATGAGTCATTCTGGGCTAAGAGATAGCTCATGGGTTAATTGTGTTTGCTGCTCTCGCTGGCTTTGGTTGTCAGAATCCACAGGTACCACAGATCTCTGTAACTCCAGCTCAAGGGGACCTGGATTCTTCTCTCACCCTCATGATTAAAAAATAAAAGAATTTTTACACTAAACTAAGAAATCTATGGCCTAATTTTTCCAATTCTCAAGAATGAAACTAGATGATAGAGTTCTTTCTTCTTTTATGAGCTATGTGCTGGCCATGTTGATATTTCTCAAAACTATAAGAAGCCATTGATATTTAACTTGATTCGACCTTTGATTAAAATTTCCAAATCAATGAATCTAAATAAGACACTACAAGACATTTGTATTTGATATTGCCATTGTTGGAACTAATATTTCAATTGTCATATAAAGCAATTTGTGATAAAATGCATTACTAGAAATTTATTCAAAGGAGAATGAATCACATTGACAACACTTAGAGTACATTCTTCAGACTTTGAACTGGAAAAAAGAAGTCTAATTAATATTATAGTTAGAATTCTACTGTGACATAGCCAAAGTAAAATAAGATAAAAATTTAAAAAGTAGACTCTGTATTTATTGAGAAATATTTTTATAGTTCTAAATGTAAGAACATGTCATGTGTCAGCTGCAGGACAAAGAGCATCAGCCCCAAGAAACAAAGTAAAAATAAAAAACAGTGAAAAGATTTTGAATTGAATAGCTTATCTACATGAAAATTGATCTGCAAATAGAATTTGAAAAAATAGTTATTTAAATAGAATAACTAAATATTCTTAATGATTTTATGTCAATTAAAATACCTAAATGGAGGTACAGTTCTCCACATGAACTACAGGGATTGGGTCACTCTTCCCCTCTATATAAAGTTATTACTCTCAAGTCAGGACTTCATGAAGGTTCATTGATATATTTAAAATGATTTCTAATACAGGACATAATTTTTATGAGACATGCTAAATGTTGGTTTTCTTTCTCTCCTTTTTTCTTTCTTTCTTTTTGTTACTGGCATGACCCTAAACAGTCTATGATCCTGTGGGTAGTGATGACCTTTCCCTACCTTGGCTGTGATCAATGAACTGTAGCCATTGGGATTACACCTCAGTGGGGTCTCTCCTGCTGCTCTTTTGTTACCCACTAACTCTTACCAAACTCTTTCATATTTTCAATTTGAATCTGGAATATTTCCCCTATATCCTAGAAGCATTTATGCGATTTTATAGTAGAAACATAATTGTATACAGATTAACTAATGTACCTCATGGGAGAAGAAGACAGAAAGAAGGGAATGTCAACAAGAGATGAAAGAAATTGAGAGGTATGAACAGCAATTCATACTGTCTAAAATATTGTATTGCAATTTCAAAGTGTCTATAAAAAGTTTAACATTACATGGAAATGAATCTGGCAATTTCTTTTGTATATTTTTCATTTTGAAAGTCATTTCACATCCTGAAATTAACAGCAAAAGCCTCATGGAGATAGAAAAATTACATTTTGTGTATACCAGGTTTTTTTTTCATTTATTTTTGATGTTATTCTCTCTCAGAGCATTGTGGAATAGGCTTGTCATCCAAACACTTGATAGATAGGAATAGGAAGATTAAATCTTCAACATCAGAAGAGTTTCTTTATTTGAGGGACAGTAATCAATGCAGAGATGCGTGATTACTGAAAAGTGCTGAGCATAAGAGACTGAGTCTTCAGCCCTGAAAAAGAACCTTTGTTACAATCTTCTCCCAACCAAGGCTCAGGGAACATCCTGAAGAAGGAGGCATAAAGCATGTAAGATGAGGGAGAGTGTTGTGAAATGCTGTCATCTGAACACGATATTACTGTTACACTTACAAACCCACAAAGGCCATGCTGACATACACAAAATCAAGCCAGCCAAAACTCTGTCACTGATTAGTTAGATGATCTTCAGGCCATTCCTCCTTTGGTGATAGCACTCCACAGTTGATACGAGAAGAAAAGTCACTCTTCTCTGAGGATTTGACCCCAATAAGATTCCTATACTTTGATGGATGACTCCACGTCTATGCTCAAATGTGTAGCACTAAATGAACTAACAAGTTATAAGACTTATTTAAATTAAAAAGATGAATTTGGAGGGTTATATGATATGTGGCAGATAAGCTCATATTTCACTTTCTCCATATGAAATTATTAAGAAGAAAGGAAAATATGTTTAAAGATTAAAGTTTATTCTTAGCTGCATAAAATTCCAGATCTCTTTGCAATACATGAGATATTATCTCAAATAAAAATAAATGAAAAATGTAAAATTTCTTTTTCTTTATTTTAGAGCTTAAATAAATCCAGACCAAAAGATAAAATCAGCTAAGAATCCAAAGAAATAAGTCTGGAAGCCAGAAGAGATAAAAATAGCAGAGGCCTGGACCTGTGACTGAGAAACTACACATCTGATTCTGTGAAGGTACAGTTGCTCTAATTTACAGTAGTAAATTAGAGAAGATTTTACATTATATTATTGAATTAATATCTTTGCATTTTACTCTTAATCCAAATATACTTTGATAGAGACAAAATGAATTATACCTGTTCTTGAGAGATGTGTAAGCTTTAGGGGTAAGAAAATTATGGATTCAAGTTGTTACCATTAACATGATGAGTGACCAAGTTGGAACAACTATTATTAACAATGTATTAGAAGAACAGACTCATCACAGGTAAGGTTGATGTTATCTCTTGTTTGTGCCTTTACATAATATCAAACTTTAAAATTACTATTTATTTCTTATGATTTCTACTATTATCATTATGAACTAAAAATATATAGTGATAAGCCTGGAAGGCTGGCCAAGCAGTGGAGAGCACACCTGCTTCTAAAGGTCTGCAGCAGCTTCTGAAGGCAGCTCATAACATCTCTAACTCCATCTCCAGATCTGATGTCCTCATCCGGCTTCAATGGGGAACTGTGTTCACATGTGCAATACCACCCCCTCCAATACACACACTCACACACACACACTCACACACACACACACACACACACGAAAGAGAAAGAGAGACAGAGAGAGAGAGAGAGAGAGAGAGAGAGAGAGAGATTTGACAAATTTTATAAGAATATAAGAATGGCTGTGATTACGTAACTGCTTTTACTCCTCTTTATTAAGAATTTGATATTAAGATGCAGCAGGACAATTTTTATTTTATTTTTTTTGTAATTTTATTAAATTATAAAAAGTTTCCATTTACGCCCCTCCTCCCAACGCCCTCCCACTCCCCCCCTCCCTCTCCTCCTCCCTCTTTGTCCCCTAGGGAAGTCAGGGTCTCCTGCCCTGTGGGAAGTCCAAGTTCCTCCCCCCTCACTCCAGGTCCAGGAAGGTGAGCATCCAAACAGACTGGATCCCAAAAATCCAGTGTATGCAGAGGAAACCAGTTCCAGTGTCATTGTCAATGGCTTCTCGGAAAGGCTGCAGGCCAGCCACATTCAGAAAATCCGGCCACATTCAGAGAATCTGGTTGGATCACATGCTCGTTCAGTCACGGTCCATCTGGCCTTGGTAAACTCTCATTAGATCCGACCCCTTGTATCAGTGGGTGATAGTATCCCTCGCAGTCCTTCGTCATTTTCTTCCTCCTTTTGCTCCTCGTTTGGATCTTGGGGGGCTCAGTTCGGTGCTCTAACGCGGGCCTCCATCTGTATCGTCATCCAACGCCAGATGAGGGATCTATGGTGATAAGCAAAATATTCATCAGTATGGTCACGGGCCAAGGCCGGTTAAGACACCCCCTCCTCTGTCCAGAGAACAATCTGGGGATCTCTCCTTGGACCTGGGATCCCATATATAATCAAGTTTCCTGTAAACTCTAATATGACTCCCTTAGTTGAAATATATTCTTCCCTGATCCCACATTCATCCTTCCTCCCTTCCCCCCATCCCGGTCAACCGAGCTTTCTCCATTCCTCACCTACTCCCTTCTCTCTAACCCTCTCCCCTTCCATCAACCCTCCCACCCCCCCCCCCCATGCACCCAAGGTTACCTGGGACTCTTGACTATTTCCTACCTCCTGGCGGATAGGTAAATAATCTTCATCAGGTTCGTCTTCTTATTTAGCTTCTCTAGGATCACGAATAATAGGCTCAAAGACCTTTAATTATGGTTAGAATCCACTTATGAGTGAATACATACCGTGTTCCTCTTTTTGGGTCTGGCTTACCTCACTCAGTATTAAGATGCAGCAGGACAATTTTTAAATCAAACTCTTTCAAATTCAGTTTTGATTCTAATGTTCAGATCAGAATACATCTACCTATTCAACGGGTTTTCTCAGGGCAAGGCACCTGTGGAAACAGACTCTCACTTGGCAAAGACATAGTAGTCTATGGGACAGTGTAGGAATTTGCAAAATTCGTGCAGATTGCAGACTCTTTTCTATCTCGTTATATTGGCGATTCTTTCGGCAGTTTTACTTTTACTTTGCCAGTCACACACATAAAAGCTGTAATTTTCTCTGGAAATTCTGCTATTTATCAAATATTTCCCCCCTAAGTTTCAGCAGGGGGCTGATGTTACTAATATCCATTATCTGGAATTTCTAACTCCAACTCCTAATCCTGCGAACTTTTCTGGTTCAATAGGGGGACAGTTAGGTACATATGAGAAAACAACACTTAGAACATTAACCATATCTCATAGTTTTGAAAGACAGAGTAAGGCATGCAGACTTAGAATAGGGAAAAGCCTCAGGAATACACATAGTGCCTACTGTTGAGAGTGTGTTCCCTGGACACCAATCATATAGAATCAAGGAGGAGATCTGGTATATTCCAAAGGGAAACATAGAACATAAAACACAGAATGGAGAGAACCATTTTTGCCATACACAGGAGTTTATTTTGGTAGAAGAAGTATGGAATAGTGAGATGAGAAAAGAGTGCCTTATCAAAGTCTATCTTTTACAGAAAGATTGAGACATGGGAATCTCTTGTAGAAAATGGAACTGTTTAAAACATATATTGCAGACATGGAAAAATGTTTGGTTTTAACTATTGTTGTCCTTAAAAAATTGTACCCATGTCTATTTCTTTTTAACTTTGCAACCAAAAGTAGGTGTCAGAGGACATAAGTGTTATAAGGGCAAGATGTGCCTGACCGAGTATTTAATCAAGCCTGCTAAAATGATGAACTCTATGTCTAGAATAAAGTTATCTATCGGGTGTGAAGCATAAAGGGGAACAATGGGGACTTTCATAATGATTGTGGTGTGTAAATATAATGCATTTTTAAGATGCTTCATCACCTATTATATTATATATATGTATATACATACACATATGTATAACAAAATTTCATGATCATACACTCATAATCGTCTTCCTATTAAATTCACAAATAGGAGCCAATAAAAAAGTTATTCATGTAACCCTGGTAAGAAAAACTCTGTTTAAGTAAAATAAAGGTGGCCTGAGATATCTCAGGTCACTTCATTTCAATTCACTTGCAGGTCAGTATTTTCCCCTGTTCTGACACCCCTTCCCCACCTCAGGACCTGATCCCAAGCTGAGGCTATATCCCTCGGCATGGAATTCTATGTGAAATTTTCAGTGTTGGGCATTTTATTTACAAGAGATTATTTAAATGTCATTGAATCTGGCCATTATATCAGTCAAATAAAACCCCTTTTTCTGTAAAGTTTTCAAAGTTATTTGGAATGAGACTATATCATAATTTTGGCACATGTTCAGAATGATGTGTTCAGGGTTATTGTTATTCAGTATGTGCTTCTCTATATCCATTTTGACAATCATTGTCTAAAGCCACAAGGTTGACAACTCATTCCTCTTAACGTGTATCTTTAGGCTACAAAAAGCAAATTATTTGAGTTAATGTGGTCATAGCAGTAAGGGAAGTAAATCACAAAGCCTGACAATAATAGCTTCTTTGACCTTGAGTAGAAGATCAGTTTTACATGTCACAATATTATGGAAAACTCACTGTTACAAAATTCGATCTTTTGCAGTTTGATGTAAATAAAATAGCAATGATAATGGCCCTTTTCTTCCTAAGTTTAATCCATACCTCTGCAGTGAAATGTTTGAGTCTGATAATGTTTTACTTTAGCAAGGAACAAAATAAATCAAGGATGTTCATTAAAAAACACAAAGAATAAAGAGCTAATGCATTATTTAAATGTAAAAAGAGGTCTTCTCTATTTGAAGTTTATGCCAGAAGTGTGGATATGATGAATGGCCACCTGGAAACTTTTTTCATTTGCAATCTTTTCAGATGGGTTATTTTTCATTACAGAAATTCCCAGGGGGGTTATTGTAGTCTCAACTGAATTTCTTAAAACACCACAAGGGTAACATCTAATTTGCAATGATTTTAGGAAAAGACTTTGTACCTGTACAAAATGGAAATAAAGTTTAATTTTATAGTCTGTACATGATATAGTATTATTGCTTTTGTCTTAGTATATTCAGTCTTAGAATGCATACTGTTTGGTAGAGTAACACTTAGGAGTATGAAGAAACATTTATCACACAAATTTAAAAAAAAATGTCTATCATACCATAGTAGTATACCTACACAGGATTTGTAATGAACATTTACAGGTATTTTATTAGAATGTCCCATTAGATGTGTGTTTTTATAGCTAATTTTTTTATTATATAGTTGTATTGTAAGCTGTCTTTGCTATTTTCTCTATAGACATTAACACTTCATTCTGTTTCAGGACATTTTCATTGTTTTTTTAAGTTTTTTAATGAAAACTAACTACTCTAAAAGTTAAATATTTCTATTTCCTCCCAAATCAGTAAATATTACTTAAAAGTATTTTATTTTGACCATTAACTGCTTAAGTATATTGATTTAATGCTATGGTTTTAATCATTTTTCACAAATCTAATTATTCTTCAATCTACTACAGCTCAAGTATCAAACATGCAGAAGTCTATCATAGACCCCTTAACCAAGGACTTAGCACTTAGCTCTCTATACAATAAAAAACAAAGAATTTTCATTTTCATAGTATATGTTGCATAAATGATGAATGGGAGAGAATCTTTCTCCCTCTCTCTCTCTCTCTCTCTCTCTCTCTCTCTCTCTGTGTGTGTGTGTGTGTGTGTGTGTCTTGCTTTGTGATACCTTGTAGATAGTTCTTGATTATGTTGAGCAACTCTTTGCTACTAGGCTTCAAACAAACTAGCATAAATGATATGTTTTTTTTCCTCTGGTTTCTAAATTATAGTATATGTAAAACTGTCTAGTGGACAAGAGGTCTTATAGATGGGAGAGAGGTGAGAAAAGGGAAGGGATTGTGTTGGGGGAAAATTCAGACCAGACAAGAGACTTTAACTCTGTTTTAAATGACATAAGACTCATTACAAACCTGATGTTGCTTGTGTGTGCACATTCTCACATGATTGCATATGCAGAATCCTGGGGAGGGGCTTTTTGAGTGTCTTCACTTCTGCTCTTTGCCTTATTTTTTGAGACAAAGTTTTTAGCTGAAAAGAAGTTTACTGTTTCTGCTAGTCTGGCTTCTTAGGAGTTATTAGGATCCTTCAATCAAAGCAACTACTACACTAAAATGACAGGCGCTGCAAGTGTCATGTCTATGCCTCACTTTATAAGAGTGTTGAGTTTCAAACACACATCTTACAGCGTACACAGCAAGTATGCTTACCAATGTGCGATCTCCAAAAGCACAGCGTCCTTTTTGGTGCTGTTTTATGATATCACTTTCTTTCAAATATTTTATAAACTACATACTTCTAGAAAGTGTTTGCTTTAGTAAATCATCTTTTAAGATATTTAAAATAATTTTTATTTATATTTTCATATATTTATTTATCTTTGTAAGTATCTCTATTTATTTATTTCATTACTGATGGTTCAATCAGAGACATGACCATCTAAGCAACAGCTCTCCCACAAAGCTATCCCTCAGCTCAAGGCTTCATTCTCATATTTTACCTTTTTAGAAGGCAGACATATGGAGCTGAATTCTTTTGCTCATTTGTATTTCAAATAGGTTTAAATGATATTTTAGTTTGCCTCACAAGTCCTTGTCCTTTGTTAAAATTTGTCTCTGACATGCGTGGATCTCCCTGGGAAGGGGAAACAGAGAAGATTTAAGAAACTTGGAAGTATGCGCAGGGGGAAAAGAAAGGGCATAAAGGGGGAGGGGAAAAGGAGAGGAGGAGAAGAAAATGAGAGAATAGCATGGTCGAGATGGGAGAAGGACAGAGAAGGAGAACAAGAGATATCGTGATTGGGGGAGCCATTATGGTGTAAGCAAGAAACCTGGTACTAGGGAAATTCTCAGGAATCCACAAGGATGACCCCAGCTAAAATCCTAAGCAATAGTGAAGAGGGTGCTTGAACTGGCCTTCTCCTGTAATCAGATTGATCACTACCTTAGTTGTCATTATAGAAACTTCATCCAGCCACTGATGGTAGCAGATGCAGAAGATCCACATGCAAGCACTGAGCTGAGCTCCCAGAGTATAGTTGAAGAGAGGGAAGAGTGATGATATGAGAAAAGGGGTCAAGATCATGATGGGGATACCCACTGAAACAGTTGATCTGAGCAAGCATGAGTTTATTGACTCTAGACTGACAGCTGGGGAACCTGTGACAGTTGTGTAGTTTGGGAAGTCTGTGGGGTTACTAGCAATAGAACCAGTATTTCTCCCTAGTGCTTGAAGTGACTTTTAGAGTTCATTCTCTGTGAAGGGATATCTTGGTCAGCCTAGAAATGGTGGGAGGCCCTCAAAGTGATGTGCCAGACTTTGTTGACTCCTCATGGGAATCCTTACCCTCTCATTCCTCAGAGAGGGTAAGGATTCCCATGAGGAATGGGGTGGGGAAAAGGTGAGGGGAAGACTAGGAGGCAAGGAAGTGGGAACTGGGATAGGTATGTAAAATGAGAAAAGATTGTTTTTAAAATTAAATTAAATAAAAAATTATCTCTGTATTTTATTTTTGTTCATTGTTATAAAGAAATGTCTAGCTGTCTACAAACTTGTTTTTTCTTTAGAGACATTGGTATTTAATATATATAGACCTTCTACGAAATTCAACCCTTTTCCTTTCAAATTAATTTTTTTCTAATTTTTATTTATTGTTTGTGAACTGATATGATTCATGTATCTTCTATTCGCAATATTTATATATTTATCATTTTTATCATCCTGTGTGTTTTGTGTTTTCTGTTGCTGTTAGTTTTGTTTTTTTGTGCCATCTGCCCAACTGCAAATATCCAAATTTGTTACATTATTTAGGCTCCTGAAGGTACAATTTCACACCACTTTCCTGTATTCTTGTTTCTTTTCAGCCAATTTACTCTCTTTTATTTTGAACTTTCCAATGGCACATAATCAAGTTCACTCAACTTTGTTTTTTTCCAGTATCTCAAGTCTATTTAATCCCAGTGAGTGTGTTTTCACCTCACACAACCAAACTTCCATCACTTTAATGTTTATTTTTAATCTTCTCATGTCTGCTGTATCTCTATTGCATGCATGTTTGTTCATTCGATCTTCTAGCTTTAATGTAGCATGTAGTTCCAGTCATCATTATATATTCAATTATTAATCCTGTCATCTATAATTACATGTAGGAGGAGGCCACTTATTCATCCCTTCTACCCTTAACCAAAATAACCACACAGAAGGTTTATTATTTAAAATATTACTTGACCCATTAGCTCTAGCTTCTTATTGGCTAACTCTTACATATTAATTTAACCCATTTTTATTAATCTGTGTATCTCCATGTGGCAGTGGCTTCCTGGCAAAGCTCCGGTGTCTGTCTCTATCAGGCTACCTGGCTTCTCTCTGACTCCGCTTTTCTTTTCTCCCAACATTCAGTTCAGTTGTCCCCGCCTAGCTCTGCTCTGCCCCACCCTGCTCTTCTGTACACTCAAAGCAGTTCTTTATTCATTAACGATAATCACAGCACACAGAGGGAAATCCCACATCAATTATGTTTCTGTTCCATAGGACTGCTTAATTTCATGATCTGTATTATTCTCATTTTGATTTTTTTTGGTAATTTTTCTTGGATGAAAAACTTTGAAATGCAATCTGTTTTGAGTACTAGAATATTTTTCATTTGTACAAATATTCTGAATTATTGAAAAACACTTAAGGTATAGGGCATCAGTTTTATCTTGAGTCTTCCTTAAGGATTCTTTTTGTAAAAACGTAGATTTATATATTTTTATTCTATGCCTGTGAGTGTTTCACTTGAATTTATTGTGTGTATAATGTGCATTACTGGTGTCTGTAGATCCCAGAACTGGGCATCAGATCCGCTGAAATTGGTTGAAAGCAGTTGTGAGTGAGTGGCGTGGTGTGGATGCTGGGAACTGAAGCAGGTCATGTGGAAGAGCAAAGCATGCCCTGCCCTTAGCCTCTAAGCCCTCTGTCCATCCTTCCAAAGTTTCTCAAGTAAAAATAGGATGTCACTGTTAAACACTGCTTTTTTTCTACCAGTAAGGGAAAATCCCTCTGAGTACTATACCTGTTGTTCAGGTTCCAGGAAACATGTTCAGCCTGGCTTATGGGAACAGTCATTATTCACAATATCTGAGCTGAGAACAGGCTTTCTCAAATCCTCAGATAATTCTTTCAACAAAGTCAGCGAGTTTCCCTCAAAACTATTTGCTTCTCAGTGTTCCCCTGTATACTAAGACTGGATTCTCTGAAGAGACCCTGAGTGCTTACTCTGAAAAGTTTTGCTGTTTCACACTGCATTAAAATGTTTACACCCAAGTGTATGGTTGGTCTCTCAAACACCCAGGAATGTGCTTTTGTTCTAAAAGAAGACAAGAAGGTGTGATTGTTGGAGTGTTGACAGAGAAAAAGAAAAGGGACAAGGAGCTAGTTAATTGATTAGTTTTCTTTTTTTAATTTTTTTTATTAATTTATAAAAGTTTCCATTTCTGCCCCTCCTCCCAACACCCTCCCACTCCCCCCACTCCCTCTCCATCCCTAAGAGCAGTCAGGGTTTCCTGCCCTGTGGGAAGTTCAAGTTCCTCTCCCTTCCCTCCAGGTCTAGGAAGGTGAGCATCCAAACAGACTAGGATCCCAAAATTCGAGTACATGCAGAGGAAACAAGTCCCGAAGGATCTTCTCATGGATAGTTCTTTTCCTCACCATGACAAATTCAAAAGAGTTACAGTGTATATTCTTTTAACAGAAGACCAACTTCCCTCTTCAGTTGTTTTGATTATAAATACATTTTATCAACCTCCAGATCATAATGATAGTCTCTAGTCATGTAGTTTATGTTGGAAATACCTATGTTAAATTTTCGTTGAGCTCATATTTTTTTCCTTATATTTCCAGTTAGCTTGCTTGTTCTCTCTTTATACTTGTGTTTCACTTGTGTGTGCGTGTGTGTGTGAAATTGTGCCCCACTGTGTAATACAAAGTGTCCTTGAACTAATTATTCTCTTGCCTGTTTCCTCTGTACTGAGATTACAGATATAAACCATGATACTTTCCTCTTCGCCGTTCTGTTTTTTTTTTTATTGATTTTTACCCCTCTCACTTATTTGAAAATTTCAGGTAAAAATAAAATTCTTTATAAATGGAAACGCTGAGTAAATTTCTTTATTGGACCTTATTCCAATGTGCATGCTAGTACGTGTCTTGGATGGATATCATTTGCAGCATTTATAGTTAAAAAAAAGTGGAAGCATCTTTTCAATCAAAATACTACTTCTGGATTTCCATTTGCTCAAGACACCATGCAAGGAAATGATTGGCTTCTGCTTCTCAATGCAGTCACTATGCCTACATGATAGGCTTACAGTAAATGTCAGACTTCTGCTATTTATCTTCTACACAGTTCATGTTTTCTTATAGAACAACAAAGTAATAAATGTTTGAGCTCATCACTGGTTAAATCAATGCAACTCTTTCAAATGGTAACTTGGAAGATCTGAAAATATCAGCAAAATTACACATTGACCTATTTTTAAAGTTCTCATTTAGATCAGCATCACTCTCAGAGGTTTCAGAGGATCTGCCCTATATATTTTCAGGTCAGAATAGTTGTTGAAGTAAGGGTTCTCCTGATGGATAAGCTAATTTTGCATTTCACTAATGCACAGTTATAAATAGGTGCTAATGATTTTTTGGAAGTCTTGATGGTTTTAGCACACTATACATATTAATTATCTAATCATTCTAAACTCTTTGATTTTTCTCAGGAGGAAGTTACTACAGGAAGTCAAAGATTTTGTAGCTTGAGCATGGAAGTACATTGAATAGATGTGCAAACCATGGACCATGTGGGACAGGAAAATCTGTCAAAATACTCTAACATAACTATGTTAGCCCCTCTTTTTTTAAAAACAGTTTCTTTGGATGTTTAGTTCAAACAGTATAATGCTACTATTCTAACCCATGAGAAACATGTAATAAATCCTTGAGAGAGAATATTCCAGCCTCTCAAGAGTTAATGTGTTAATAGGCAGCCTATTAACATTAATAGGCAGGACAAAATTGCCTTCAAAATAAATGCCTTCCAAAAAATAGCCACTTTAATCACTTTTCATTAATATGAATTATGAGCTGCATTTGTTGCCTCGTTTTTCAGGGTCTTGAACTGTGTTGCTATCACATTCTCTGCCTAATGTTAGGTTCTACCCACCTAAATTTGTCTTATCTCTCTTTTTAAAGTTATTATAAAATATGGATTCCTTTAGAGTCTGATGGAGGAATTACAGAACTTCAATATTTAGGGTTTCATCTAAGTAGTTAAAGAACTATACCAGATGCAATATAACATACTCAAAGCTAATGGATTGAAACCGCATTGCTTATGTTTTAGACACTGAGAGATTAATTTGGGGGCTCTGAGAATTAACAAAAATGCTTTGGAGGTTGAAGGATGAAGATTACCAATTCAAGAACAACCTTGGGAATTATCATCTATTTAAAAAGAAGTGATTGAGGACTAGTAATGTAACTCAGTAGTAGAGTTTTTCCAAACATACTTAAGACCCTGAGTGCAATCCTTAGTAAAAAAGCAAACAAACAAAAAACAAGAAAGGAAAGTAAGAATTGAAAGAAGGGTTTATTCTTTCTCTACCCATAGTAAGTAGTTATTTAATATATAAATTAAGAAAACTAATTTTCTATAAATAGTCTCCAGATGCTTCTAGACAAGGAGATTAAGTTCCTAGGAACTATATTTTGAAAGAACATTTCTTTCATCCTAAAGCAGTATTACTGGTGAAACAGAGGGATCCTGTCTGTTAGTGGGTATACTGGCTCTCTGTGACAACAGACAATGTGGGTAGCAGGGATGTCAGAGGGAATACCTTCTGGGAACAAAGCCCAAAGATTAGCAATATGTTAGTTGAGAGAAGTTTGGAAAGTAGATTTTAAAAATCAGAAACATTTGTTGGGAAGACACTCTCCAGCCTTGACAGGTTTGGGGGGTGCTTTCTCTTCATTCTCTGTTGATGCAGGTTAACTTCAGATAATGAGAAACAAGAAGTTATAGCTTCTGAAACTGTAGTTCATATGACAAGAAGGCACTCACATGATGTGATGGTTGTGAAACTTTGGCAGTGGTGGAAGGGTTCTGATATGCTATGACCATAAATTAATCAAAAAAAAAAAAAGATGTAATGAATCTGAGGTTATTCTAGCAGAGCTTACCCGGGCTACAACCCAACTTCACTGCAGCCTGGGTTGTGGTGCGGGAGAATTGTCTGTATTCTGTCAATCAGCATTTTTTTAAAGCATGATTGACAGAATACAGACAATTCTCCCGCACCAGGGTTGTAAGCAAAAAACATGCACAGTTCACTGTGCATGTCATCACACAACAGAGGATTAGTGAACAGGAGTACTGCCTGAAATAATTCAGGCTAAAGACTACTAGATAGTATACTGTGAAAGATTTTCACAGCACACATACTTCTCTACTCTTACAGAAATATAACAATTTAATTATGAAAAATATATTTCTATTAGCCCTTCCCTTTTCATTTAATATACCATTACAGATACCAAATATTGCAGTTGATCACGATGTAATGTTTGATTTGAAAAACTGCTGTGCAAGTTACTGATGAGTTCAAAAAGAAAATGTTAAGCAAATTCTAATTACAAATTAGGATGAGATTGTCAACAGTTTATGTAGTAGCCTTCAAGATGTTTCTACCAGTTTTAAAGCTATACATTTATGCAAAACAATATTCTTTTGGCAATTATAAAATAAAGATAAAGAGAGAAACTCTGAAACATTCCCAAAACACTGTAAGTTCTAAATCATAAGATATTCAGCCACAATATAAATATTTATATAAAAATAAAGAGGTGCATCCATCTCATTTGTAGGTGAATACGCGTTCATATTTAATAAGTAATAAATTTCAAAAAATGAATAGTTCTAAGATAAATATCTTATGAATTATTATTATTAAATTATTGATCTATATAGTTATCATCTAGTCAAGGACACATAAAAATTTCTTGGGTAAAAAAGATCACAAGTGAAAAATCATTAATGAATTTTGAGTTAAATCATGGTATTTCTATGAGTATAGGGGTTCCTTAGGCATCCCATTTCTATAAATGATATAATAGGAAAATGTAATTTCATATTACTTTTCATAAATGTTTAAGAACTGTAATTGATTAAACATTTCACTCAATTGGTTATAAAAGAATTTATATATGAAATAAAAATGAATTTCTTTATTCTTGAGTAGTTATATCTCAATTCTTAGTACAATATTTCATGTGTCACTTAGTCATAGAGTCTGGGAAGAATTTCTAAGTAGATTATAGAATCCACATTAATCTTCCAAATGTCTGAAACACAACAAATTATCAGGAGATATTAAACTTTCAAAATATATAATGGATTTGACCTTCATAACTAATGAATTACTTAGAGCAATAGCTGATATATTCAAAGTATTATTCGTAATGAATAAGTTAGCTTATAGCTTTTATAACCCTCTGAATACACAGTGGGGAAAAAGGGATTTCAACAATAAACCCTTTACAGTTTCACTGCGGCAATGTTTGAAAATGTTATCTACTATTAAAATTAAGAGCCTAGTTCAGAATGGAGGGGATACTTCTAAAGACATACAGAGGATAAAAGGTATTAAGTCACAGTCTCCAAGATATGAAATAACCTGGATATTCTGCAATAGATTAGTAGGCAAAGAAAATGTGTTCTATGTGCACTGTGGAACTTTATTCTACAGCAAATAAAATGAAAGTATGTCTATTGCAGAAAAGATGGCCTTTGGTGAGCAAATCTTAAATGAAATAAGATTCAGCAATCTTATTGTATGCTTTCTTTCATATATAGCATCTACAGGGAACATAATGGGGGAGAGATAATAATACATTTATATATTTGCTCTCACTTATATTGCAAAGGATGGAGTTGCTTATTTGTCCCGGCCACCCGGTTTGCTTAGCCCCAAAATAATCACATAGAAATTGTATTCATTAAATCTCTGCATGGCCATTAGCTCTAACTTATTATTGGTTAACTCTTACATATTAGTTTAATTCATCTCCATTAATCTGTGTATCACCAAGTGGCAGTGGCTTACTGGAGAGTCTAACTGGCATTCTTCTCAGGTGGAGGACCCATGGATTTTCTCTTGACTCTGCCTTTCTTCCTCCCAGCATTCAGTTCTGTCTTCTCCGCATAGTTAAGTTCTGCCCTATCAGCTAGGCCAAGGCAGTTTCTTTATTCATTAGTCAATGAAAGCAACACACAGACAGAAGGAACTCCTACACCACACATATGATAAATAAAAGTAAAGTCTGGTTTGTTTGAAGGATGAAAGACTGAAGGACCCACCATGGGAAGGGGAGACAAAGAGGATAATGGGTAATATGTTTCAAATAAATATATATGAGATGTCACAATGAAACCTGATATTCTCATTTTAAGTTTTTAACTTTATGCTTTTAAGTGATAATGAGTAAAGACTTTTAAAAGGACAACTTCCTCTGGGGTAAAATTTCAGAAAAGAAATAGACAACTCATTTTTAAATCCTCTAATTTTTTAACATTGTAAAAATATTAATGAATGTAATGATTACAAACTAGCAGTCAACTTTCTAAAACAGCAATAATTTTGAAAAAAACACTTTCATGTGAAGGGGCCATTAGATTAACTGAAAAATACATTCAAAGATTATTCTGAGAAGGTTAGCTAATTGAAACTGGAGGTCCCAGATGGTGGGCCCCACAGAACTGGAGTGCTTACAGGCATAGCATTTGATAGTAGAAGCCTTTTCCCTAGTTCTATTTCAGAAAAATATAGGTCTTCCAGCATTTAAAAAGTTTACCTTTCATATAACATTTGGTTATTTTAATAAATCAACCTCTTGGGGCATGGAGATGAATGTCTTTAATCCTAGCATTCAGAAGGTTGAGGCAGGCAGATCTCTGGGCATTGGAAGCCAGCCTGGTCTGCATAAAAAGGTCCAGGACAATCAGTGCTCTGTAGACACCCTGTCTCATAATAAGAACAGTATTAAAACCAAATATGGCAATACTTTTGCCATCCCAGTCTTTGGACCTGGAGCTCAAGGCCATCCCTGAGGAACAGCAAGATTGAGACCAGCCTGAGCTTCATGTTTCAAAACACAAAAGTTATAATATACAATAAAATTTAGTGTAAAGAGAGTCAGAGCTTAGTTTTTATTTGTAGAATTACAATATCTTCTGGAAAGATTTTTCTTTATATAAAATACTAATTTTCATAATGTCATTTATAATATACTACCTTCACAAAGTCTATGAATCTGCCTTAGGAATCAATTAACTTGAATAAACTATGAAGAATTACTTTCTGTGGTACATTTTCTTTAAGACAGGCAGTGCATGTACAGATTTTATTTAAAGATTATTGTTCTTGATGATTCCATTCTAAAATAATTTACATTTGAATGAAAGAGCTGAATCAAAGCCTTCAACTTAGTTCCTCCAAGAAATAAAAGTGGGTCATAAAACTACTGACAATTTTCTGATAAGTGAATTTGGTTCTTTTAATTAATTTATTTTAATATTTTAGAAAAAGAAAACAACTCTCTTTATTCATTTTTTTATACCAATCCCAGTTCCCAATTCATCCCCTCCTCCCATTCCTTCCACCTACCACCCCCACAACCCCCATCCACTCCACAGGAAGGGTAAGGCACATTGCTTTGGGGAAGGTCCAAGGACCCTCCCTACTACATCTAGACTTTGGATGGATACCTTGATGTATCCATCCAAAGAGAATAGGATCCCAAAAAGCCGATAGAAGCAGTAGGTATAAATTCTGGTGCCACTGTTAGTGGCCCTGCAGTCTGCCCCAGCCATACAACTGTCACCCACATTCAGAGAGACTAATTAGGACCCATGATTCCTTCCCTGTCTGTCTGATGTTGGTGAGTTCCCATTAGCTCAGGTAAACAGTTTCGTTGAGTGTCCCCAGCATGGTCTTGACCTCTTTGCTCATATTCTCACTCCTCCCACCCTTCAACTGGACTTTGAAAACTCAGCACAGTGTTCTGCTGCAGGTTTCTGCCTCTGTTTTCATCAGTGGTTTGATGAAGGTTCTATGGTGACATTTAAGATATTCATCAATCTGCATATAGTGCAAGGCAAGTTTGGGGACCCTCTTCTCTTCTTCTTAGGGTCGTATCTGGGGTCATTCTTGCAGATTCCTGGGAATTTCTCTGGTGCCAGTTTCTTGCTAGTCCCATAATGGCTCCCTCAATCAAAATATCTCTTTTCTTCCTCTATCTAAACTATCCCATTCCCGCAAGTTCTTCTCCTCCCTCCCTTTCCCTCCTCATCTTCCCCTTCTTCCCTCTCTTTTCCCCCACCCATTTTTTTTAGGTAGATCTATATGTTTTTCCTAGGGTTCACCTAGTTACTTAGCTTCTTTAGGATCATTAACTAATAGACTCAATATTCTTTTCCTTACAGCTAGTATTCACTAATGAGTGAATACTTACCATGAATGAGTATAACTACTCTGGAAATCAGTATGGTGGTTTTTCAGAAAATTTGGAGTCAATCTACCTCAGGACCTAGGAATACTCTTGACCATATACCCAAAAGATGCTCAATCATACTACAATGACATTAGTTTAACTATGTCCATAGCAGCCAGAACCAGGAAACAACCTAGATGTCCGTCAAACAAACAAAAAAATGGATGATAAAGACTATGTGACACATTTACACACTTGAGTACTACTTAGTGGTGAAAAACAATGATATCTTGAAATTTGCATGCAAATAGATGGAACTAGAGAAAAAAACCTGAGTGATGTAACAAAGACCCAGAAAGGTGAATTTGGTTTTTTAAAGACATATTTTATCAATTCTTTATGTATTTCACATCATGTATCCAGATACCATTTATCTTCTTGTCTTTTCATATGGACCCTCTGCTCTTTCAACCTCTCCCCGAAAGTAAAAAATAAAAAAAAAATTTAAAAGGAAAACTAAAGCCCCCTCAGCTTCTGCGGCAGGGTCTTCGGTGTTCCACGGGACCCCTCCCTCCCCCCACTGCTGCTGGTCCTTTGTCTCCTGGGTCCTGGGAAGACCAGCTAGCCCTGTTGCACTGCTGAGGAGCTCTTCCCAGAGAGTACTGAGGTGCTCTATCCAGAGAGTGCTGAGATGTCCTACCCAGAGAGTGTTGAGGAGTTCTATCCAGAAAGTGCTAAGGAGTTTCATCCAGAGTGGAGGAGATGGGCAGGCGTCAATGCAAGAATTCCACCAACAACCTGAAAGGCAACATGACATCTCCAGAATCCAGGGAGCTCGAAACTAGAAGAATTGAACACCCTACTCCAGAAGAAATAGAAGAAATCGACTCTAAGCAGATCTTTATGAAAATAATAGAGGAACTTAAACAAGAGGTGAAAATTTGCAGTAAAGAAATGGAAGATAAGTATAACAAAAAGATTGAGGAAATGAGTAAAGAAATGGAAGAGAAATATACCAAAAAGTTTGAAGAAATGAGTAAATCTGTAAATGAAATTCTGGGAAACCAAGAAAAAACAATCAAACAGGTAATAGAAACAGTTCAAGATTTGAAAACTGAAATGGAGTCAATGAAGAAATCACAAACCGAGGGCCGGCTGGCTATGGAAAATCTAGGTAAACGAACAGAAACTTCAGAAACAAGCATAACCAACAGAATACAAGAGATAGAAGAAAGAATCTCAGACTCTGAGGACACCATAGAGAAATTAAACACTCTGACCAAAGAAAACAGCAAATCCAACAAATTCTCATCACAAAACATTCAAAACTGTCCCAAAACTGTGGGACACAATAAAAAATCATAATCTAAGAAGGATAGGGGTAGAAGAAGGAGAAGAATTGCAGATCAAAGGTCCAGAAAATATACTCAACAAAATTAGAGAAGAAAACTTTCCCATCCTAAAGAACGATGTTCCTATGAAGGTTCAAGAAGCATACAGAACACCGAATAGACTGGATCAGAAAAAAACATCCCCTCGCCATATAATAATCAAAACACAAAGCATTCAGACTAAAGAAAGGATATAGAGAGCTGCAAAGGAAAAAGGTCAAGTAACTTATAAAGGTAAACCTATCAGACTTACACCAGTCTTCTCTATGGAAACCATGAAAGCCAGAAGGTCCTGGATAGAGGTACTGCAGAAACTAAGAGACCATGGATGCAAGCCCAGACTACTATACCCAGCCAAGCTATTGTTCTCTATCAACGGAGAAAACAAAATATTCCAGGATAAAAACAAATTAAACAATACATAGCTACTAATCCAGCCTTACAGAGAATATTAGAAGGAAAATCACAACCCAAGGAAATCAACATTCCCAACACTGCCTACAATAACTCAGATATCTAGTGACCCTTCACAAGCACAACTCAAAGAAGGAAAACACATACATTCTACTACCCAAAAAAATGACCGGAGTCATCGATCACTGGTCATTAATATCACTTAAAATCAATGGACTCAACTCACCTATAAAGAGGCACAGACTTAGAGATTGGATACAAAAACAAGATCCAACATTCTGCTGTTTACAAGAAACACACCTCAACCACAAAGACAGAAACCTACTCAGAGTTAAGGGTTGGGAAAAGGTTTTCCAAGCAAACGGACCTAAGAAACAAGCGGGTGTGGCCATTCTAATATCTAACAAAATCGACTTCAAACTAAAATCAAACAGAAGAGATGGAGATGGACATTTCATACTCATAACAGGAAAAATTCATCAGAAAGAAGTCTCAATCTTGAATATCTGTGCCCCTAATATAAAGGCACCCACATATGTAAAAGAAACTCTTCTAGAACTCAAGGCAGTCATCAAACCACACACACTAATAGTAGGAGACTTCAACCCTCCTCTCTCACCAATGGACAGGTCAATCAGACAGAAACCAAACAGAGAATTAAGAGATTTATTGGAGGTATTGAATCAAATGGTCTTAACAGACATCTATAGAACACTCCACCCAAATAGGAAAGAATATACCTTCTTCTCTGCAGTTCATGGAACCTTCTCAAAGATTGAAAACATACTCAGTAACAAAGCAAACATCGATGCGGAAATTCTCAATAAAATACTGGCAAACCGAATCCAAGAATACATTAGAAAAATTATCCATTATGATCAAGTAGGCTTCATCCCAGAGATGCATGGCTGGTTCAACATACGCAAATCTATCAATGTAATCCATCATATAAATAAACTGAAAGAAAAAAAACAATATGATCATTTCATTGGATGCTGAAAAAGCATTTGACAAAATTCAACACCCATTTATGATAAAGGTGTTGGAGAGACTAGGGATACAAGGATCAAACCTAAATATAATAAAAGCAATATACAGCAAGCCGACAGCTAACATGAAATTGAATGGAGAGAAACTCAAAGCCTTTCCACTAAAATCAGGAACACGACAAGGCTGTCCACTCTCTCCATACCTCTTCAATATAGTGCTTGAAGTTCTAGCAATAGCAATAAGACAACATAAGGAGATCAAGGGGATTCGAATTGGAAAGGATGAAGTGAAACTTTTGTTATTTGCTGACGATATGATAGTGTACATAAGAGACCCCAAAAACTCTACCAAAGAACTCCTACAGCTGATAAACACCTTTAGTAACGTGGCAGGATACAAGATCAACTCCAAAAAATCAGTGGCCCTCCTTTACACAAAGGATAAAGAAGCAGGGAGGGAAATCAGAGAAACATCACCTTTCATGATAGCCACAAATAGCATAAAATATCTTGGGATAACAATGACCAAGGAAGTGAAAGACCTATTTGACAAGAACTTTAAGTCCTTGAAGAAAGAAATTGAGGAGGATACCAGAAAATGGAAAGACCTCCCCTGCTCTTGGATTGGGAGAATCAACATAGTAAAAATGGCAATTCTACCAAAAGCAATCTATAGATTCAATGCAATCCCCATCAAAATCCCATCAAACTTCTTCACAGACCTGGAGAGAACAATAATCAAGTTTATATGGCAAAACAAAAAACCCAGGATAGCCAAAACAATCTTATACAATAAAGGAACTTCTGGAGGCATTACCATCCCTGACTTCAAACTCTATTACAGAGCTACAGTATTGAAAACAGCTTGGTATTGGCATAACAACAGAGAAGTCGACCTATGGAATCGAATAGAAGACCCGAATACTAACCCACAAACCTATGAACACCTAATTTTCGACAAGGGAACTAAAGGTATCCAATGGAAGAAGGAAAGCATCTTTAACAAATGGTGCTGGCATAACTGGATGTCAACCTGTAGAAGAATGAAAGTAGATTCATATCTATCACCATGCACAAAACTCAAGTCCAAATGTATTAAAGACATCAACATCAATCTGTCCAGTTTGAACCTGATAGAAGAGAAAGTGGGAAGTAGTCTACAAGATATAGGCACAGGAGGCCACTTCCTAAGTAGGACCCCAGTAGCACAGACAATAAGAGAAACAATGAATAATTGGGACCTGCTGAAACTGAGAAGCTTCTGTAAAGCAAAGGACACTGTCAGTAAGACAAAAAGGCTGCCTTCTGACTGGGAGAAGATCTTCACCTACCCCTCATCAGACAAAGGTCTGATCTCCAAAATATGCAAAGAACTCAAGAAACTAGACACTAAAACTCTAATTAACCCAATTAAAAAATGGGGTACTGATCTGAACAGAGAATTCACAACAGATGACCTTCGAATGGCCAGAAGACACTTAAGGTCATGCTCAACCTCCTTAGCGATCAGGGAAATGCAAAACAAAACCACTTTGAGATACCATCTTACACCTGTCAGAATAGCTAAAGTCAAAAACACCAATGATAGCCTATGCTGGAGAGGATGTGGAATGAGGGGAACACTCATCCATTGTTGGTGGGAATGCAAACTTGTGTAGCCACTGTGGAAATCAGTGTGGCAGTTTCTCAGGAAACTGGGAGTCAACTTCCCTCAGGACCCAGCAATTCCACTCTTGGGAATATACCCAAGAGATGCCCTATCATACTACAAAAGTATTTGTTCAACTATATTCATAGCTGCACTATTTGTAATAGCGAGAACCTGGAAACAACCTAGGTGCTCCTCAATAGAAGAATGGTTAAAGAAGGTGTGGAACATATATACATTAGAGTTTTACTCAGCGGTAAAGAACAATGACATCTTGAATTTTTGTATGCAAATGGATGGAAATAGAAAACGCTTTACTGAGTGAGGTAAGCCAGACCCAAAAAGAGGAATATGGTATGTACTCACTCATAAGTGGATTCTAGCCATAGTTAAAGGTCTTTGAGTCTATAATTTGTGATCCTAGAGAAGGTGAACCTGAAGAAAATTTATATAGTTATCCTCCTGGATAATACAACTAGGCAAGATTGCCAAGCAAACTCGGGTGCATGGGGGTGGGGGTGTGGAAGTAAGGGAATATGGTTAGGGAGAGGGGAGAGGGCGAGAATTGGGGATGGCTTGGGGGAATGGGAGGGGAGAGGGAGGAAGGATGGTTATGGGAGCAGGGAAGTTTATATCGCAACTAAGAGAGCCATTCTAGGGTTTGCAAGAGACTTTATTCTGGAGGGGTTCCCAGTAAAAATAAAATAAATAAATAAATAAATAAATAAATAAATAAATAAACAAATAAATAAAAAGAAAAATAAAAAAAAGAAAAAGAAAACGTTTTACTGAGTCAGGTAAGCCAGACCCAAAAAGAGGAATAAGGTATGTATTCACTCATAAGTGGATTCTAGCCATAATTAAAGGTCTTTGAGCCTATTATTCGTGATCCTAGAGAAGCTAAATAAGAAGGTGAACCTGAAGAAAATGCAGGTAGTTTTTCTCCTGGAGATTGGAAATAGACAAGAGTTCCAGGTAACCACGGGTGCATGGGGTGGTGGGAGGGTAGTTGGAAGGGGAGAGGGTTAGAGAGAAGGGAGCAGGGGAGGAATGGGAAATGCTCGGGGGACTGGGAGGTGGGGAGGGAGGAAGGTTAGATATGGGTTCAGGGAAGAATATATCTCAACTATGGAAGTCAGTTTAGGGTTTACTAGAGACTTGACTGTAAATGGGATCCCAGGTCCAAGGAAAGATCCCCAGATTGTTCTCTGGACAGAGGAGAGGGTGCCTGAACTGGCCTTGTCCCATAACCATAATGATGAATATTTTGCTTATCACCATAGATCCTTCATCTGACAGTGGATGGAGATAGAGACGGGGACCCACGTTGGAACACTGGACTTAATTCCTAGGTCCAAGCGAGAAGCAGAAGGAAGAAGAACGTGAGCAGGGAGGGCAAGATCAGAGGGAACCTACATCCGGCGATGGATGGCGATGCAGACGGAGACCCACATTGGAGCACCGGACTGAGCCCCCCAAGGTCCAAAGGAGGAGCAGAAGGAGGAAGAACATGAAAAAGGAAATCAGAACCGCAACGGGAGCGATCACCCACTGATACAAGGGGACTGATCTAATGAGAGTTCACCAAGGCCAGTTGACTGAGACTGAAGGAGCGCTTGATCCAACCAGATTCTCTGGAGGAGGCTGGATTCCCTGAATGTGGCTGACCCGAAGTCTTTCTAAAAAGCCATTGACAATGACTCTGGGACTTGTTTCCTCTGCATATTCTGGATTTTTGGGGATCCAGTCTGTTTGGATACTCACCTTCCTGGACCTGGAGGGAGCGGGGAGGAACTTGAACTTCCCACAGGGCAGGAAACCTGGACTGTTCTTAGGGATGGAGAGGGAAGAGGAGAGGAAGTGGGGGGAGTGGGAGGGTGTTGGGAAGAGGGGCGAAAATGGAAACTTTTATATTTTAATAAACTTAAAAAAAGAAAACATGAAAAAAAGGAAAACTAAAAAAACAAACACAACCAAACTGCATCCAAAAGAAGAGAAATAAAAAAGTCTCAGCATGGAACCTGCACTTTTACAGAGTGAGTCACACAGTAAACCCTTTAATTCATACATGTTTATTCGTAAATGTTCATCGTGAAGAATCTTGGTATGATTCAAGGCCTCTGGTTTCTGCTACAGTGTCAAGGCTGGGCCCTGATTGAGGGTCCTCTTGAATATCCTGCTGTTGCCTTGTGTTATGGGGATCCTTCAGCTTTGAATCTATAGGTCTGATGCCTTCACATGCTCCAACAGTTCATAGAAGAGATGGATGTTGGAGTGAGTAACACATAGCTCCAGTTCTGGGCCCAGGTGGCAGCTGCATTGGTCAACCTCCCAGCTTTCTTTCATTAGCACCACCATGCCAAGCTCTCCAACATTGCCCCTACTAGCTCACCCACTGCATCTAACAGCAAGGAACTCCACCAGTTATCTTGACATCATGCCCTCAGGACTAGTTCACCCAAACCCACATAATTCGGGCCACAGGTGAGATGCTGCAGTTTGTGAGGTTTAGGGCTAACTTTCCCACTCTCATGACCTCAGAGCCAGCTTTCCTAACTGCCACAGGCAGCAAGGGGCAGAGTATGGGATAGGGCATTTCTTCCTCATCTCTTCCTCACCGTGTCCACCATATGGCATACTGTACCCTGTTGTAAGAGGCCGCTTGTTTGTTCCTGGTTGTCCAGACCCAAAGTAATCACACAGAAACTATATTATTTACAACAGTGCTTGGCCTATTAGTTTATGCATATTTCTAGCTCACTCTTGTGTCTTAAATTAACCCATTTTTATTACTTTATATTTTACCATGAGGCTCATGGCCTACCAGCAAGGTTCCAGATGGCGGCTTCTGCCTTTCTCCTCTGGCGGCTTCATGGCTTCTCACTGACTTTGCCTTCTTTCTTCCAGCATTCAGTTTAGTTTTTCCCACATAGCTCCATTCTACCCTATCACAGGTCAAAACAGTTTATTTATTAGCCAATAAAAGCAAAACACATACAGAAGGAACTCCCACACCAGCACCCCTGTTAACAGGTCAACAGGGTCAACTCTATGGTGCTGCCCAGAAGAAATGTAAGTTCCCCTCTCTCAAGGCTGCAATGGGTGAGGGGAAGGATCAGCTATACCATTTTCTTGACCCTGGACTAGCTTTCCCAACTGCAGTAAGTGGCAAGCGTATTGCTCACTAGGGGGCTAGCCTCCAGTCAGCACCAAAGTGTGCAAAAAATCCACAAGTGCAGCAAGGGCTAGACTTCCTATCTTAGGGGCAAATAACACATACATTCTGGTGGTAGCTTTCTCTTTTACTTCATCTTAAATAATCTTCTCTGAGAATCCCTCTATCTCCACACAGATATATTGAAAACTTACAAGGGTCTGCTTTAAATGTTTTCACTCAGGGTTCAAAAGGAGACACCACATTCGGCATAGGGACTAATGTTTGAAGGCTATCAGAAAAGAATCTTCTCTCATGCCTTCTTTCTTATTAGTGTGTTCTTTATTTTTCTCTCCTTATTAGACTTCCTCTACTCTAATTCTTCTTTCCTAATTGTTTATAATTTCTTTACTCTAATTTTTGTTCCAATTCTATCATTCTTATTTCTTATACATTCTTATTTCTCTACATTCTAAATTCTTCCAATCTTATGTTCTCTCAGTCTTTTATCTTCTCCATCTTGTTTCTATCTCTATATTTTTATTCCTCTTGCCATTATAAAATCCCAAACATATATACCTCTATTAATTAGCCACTTGTTAGTAATAAAAGAACTACAAGGGAAATTCTCAGGGACACAGGTATTCTTTGAAGATATGTAGCAAAATTTATCAGTTAGTTCGTAGTTAACCACTGCTGCAGCCATGATTAAGTCCTGGACATCTTTTAAAGGGGCCACTACAAATGGAAAAATGCTAAACCATTGAGAGATCTAAGGAAAAGGATACATATATTATTATATATTTCTTAATTGTGATTAATAATATATGGACTTAGTTAGTCAATTAGATGCTATTGGTCTCTTGAAGGACTAAGCTAGAGCAAGGACAGATCCCTGCAATACCATCCTAATTCATCCTAAGTCCTGTGAAGGTATAGATCTGACAAGGCCAAACACCTGCTATTTCATAAGTAAAATCTGTGAAAGTTCCATTTGTGATCTGTCCAGAACGCCATATGTTCGTAAACTTGAACTTGCTGTCAGGAAGGCTAATGATAGAGAACAGTCTTCTAAGTTTCTCATCGTAATATGGAGAACATATTGTAGAGAGAGGACATCCTTTTGACTATCCACAAATACAGGTGCCCATAAAATTGAGATGCAATCATCAGATTCCATTTATATATTATATGAAAACTCATGATAACAGGAAGATATAATAGCTATTACTGTACAAACAAAATTTCAGATGAAAGTAATAGTTTCAGAGTCAGTGGCTCTGCCAGCTTTGCCGGCAAGGTTCCTCCATCTGAGAATGATTTCTCAGATGGGTTGACATCTGAATTATCAATTGCTATAGGCTGTAATTGTGTCGTGGCCCATAATAGCTCATGATAAATGCTCCTCACACAGCTACATTCTTCACACACAGCTGCATATCTCTACATACATCTCTCTCCTACACAGCCATACATCTCTATACACAGCTGCATCAGTTTTCACATGGCTACACATCTTTCTTTTATATACATTTCTCTTCTAGATCTCTTTTCTATACAGTTTCATTTCCCTTGCCTCCACACAGTCACAAATCTCCACACAGCCACAGATGTGCTCCTCTTCTGCACAGCTCTCTCACCATGCAGCACTTTACACAGTTCCTAGGCACAGCTCCTCTGGGTAGCAGCAGCTCTTTCACAGAGTGCTCTCTCTCTCTCTCTCTCTCTCTCTCTCTCTCTCTCTCTCTCTCTCTCGTGCTTTCTTTATATCATTTGCTCACTCTTTACTCACCATCTCATTCATTCATTCCCTCACACTTTTGTCATGTTGCTGCTTCTCCTTCATCTTCCACATTCATCTCCCCCACATCGCCCTTGTCTTGCATAGATCTACACACTAATCCACTCATAGCCAAATTCTGAACAATGATAGGTTACATTTTCAGGGACCAACCCATTCTCACAATACAAGATAAGTCACATACTTTCTCTTAGACTAGGGATGTCACATCGACCAGACAGTGAGCAATGTTTGACCACAATGCATATAGCTCTAAGTTAGTGATGCTTCACGGACAGCTAACAACTGGATGAACCTTGAGCCTGTAACATCAGTGGAGGCTGGGGTTATGTGCAAAAAGTCAATCACTGAGAAACTTGTGTCTACTAAAGTTGCCTCAAGCTCTGACCTTGAATCAGCAACAAACACCTGGGTAATGACCTCAAGTACTTGTCTCTAGGGGTAACCAGATATTCGTCTCCAGGGGCAACTAGCTTGCTTTGAGTATGTTCCGCAGTTTAAAGTCAGCTGTCTTTGTGAGTGAAAACACTATCATTTTCCTATGTCAGTCTGAATAATAAAAAATATTCTAGTGCTATTTCTATTCATCAAAATGATAGAGCTTAAGCCGAAATCATCCTCCTGACCATCCACAGCTATAAGTTTGCCCAATAGATGGATATATACATAAGATAAACACACAAGAAGAAGGGAAAACACTTACAGCAGTTTTTAGGGAAGAAATGCAGTTTTTTTTTTATGTGTAACCCAAGCTTGATCCTCCTGCCACCACCTCCTTCATAAAATCCTCCCTCATGCACCCCCACAACTGGCAGAAATGTAGTCCTTAGGGAAAAATGATGTATCACACGAGATAAACTACAGACAGGAGCCACTGGTCAATTACAGTCACTGACTCCATGGACTTTCCAGGTGGGACTCCCCATCAGAAAGTCATTTGTCTGGTATGTTGACATACTGAATACTGGTTGTTACCTGCTGTATACCCACAGCCCTTTACATTAAGGTAAAGGTGGCATCTCTCTCTTACTGACAGACAGACAGAAAGCAAGCTCTTCCATTATCCTACCTTTAGGGCTGGATTGCACACAGACCCACGCCTCCAACTCCCACAATGTAGTCAGTACTACTTTGCTTGCCAGGCCTGATCTCCAGAGTGCTGCAGTTGGTGGCAGCAGAACCAGTTCTTCTTTGTTCAGAAATCAGTGTGGGGCAGGGCCAACTCTGTGCAACCCTATCCTTCCTGTTTATGGTGGTAACAGGAGCCACAGACATCAACACAATCTGAGGTCTCAGCAGGGCTACTGACACAGACATGGCCATTGGTGGCAGCTCATGCTCAAACACCATCGTATCCCCATTGCCAAGAAAGCCACATAAGCCAGCAGATTCCCCCTTTCACTCACTTCTTCAAATGCACCTTTTCTCTAGCATGAGAACCTTTATGCCTCTCTCTTTCCCATTTCTGCACCATATTCTCACTCACCAAAATGATGCCCAGCTGCCCAGTGACACATGAGCTGAGAGGCTTGTGGTTGATCTTTGTCCATGCAAAGCAAATGTCCTGGGGTAGAGCTATAGCTGTTCTCCATGAGTCTGGACCCATAGTGCTGATCAACTCAAAATAATTTCTTTTCAACTATTTTTTCTCAAAGTCTAGCCACTTTGTGACTTTTTGTGGGATCATTGAGATTTGGTCTTTGTATTTAAAAACAAGTAAGTAACCTTACACTAGTGTTAAGGCAAATATCTCTCGTGCTAATAAATCCAGCATTTGTTCCAAGCAGTATATCCCCTTGTGTGTCTACTTGAGACATAATGATTTGATACTGCTTCTCAAATACATTGTCACAGTCAGGGTTAGCAAGCAGGAAATAGACTCATGTTCATCTGGACTAGGGAATGTCTCAAAGTTTATTTATCCCCTGTCTTTCCATTGCTATCCTTGTCCTCTCTTTACCTGCCCAAGTATACTGCGCTTTAAGTCTCAGAGTGGCTAAATGCTACAAGTCTCTTGAGCTCTAAAGCAGCTTGTATCCACACAGCCTGCAGTAAAGCTCATACTGGCTTACACATCGCTGTTTTGTTCTTCAAAGTTGGCCTTAGTTTACAAGTTTAGATTTCCGGTCAATCCTTTACACATTCTCTCTCCGATCTTACAGAACTCAATATTTGTTTGGTGGAGAGATAATAATCATTTACACTCATTTAAAAGATGGCATAAGTGAATTATGTAAGTGACCTACTCCTACGGCATTTGCTTTTTGAATAGGGTGCCCTATCTATTCCCAACACCTGGAATTAAGGAATGAATACATGAGTCTTTCAAGAAACATGAAATCATGATACTCGACAGTCAAATGAAAGACATGTACTGCCATGATCTGAATACCTTCTCCAAAATTACTGTAGAGTCCTTAATTGAGAGACCTTGGAAAGTGAATCATCATAGAAAGCACATAGTTCATGAGGGCACCATGTATGTAGATACTAAAATGAAAAGGGAGTGAAAGAGTATATAGTTGGCATCTTCTTGCCCCTGAAGAATTCACCACTCAAGGACCCGTTTTTGAGGAAGTCAGAGAAATCACTAAACAGAGACTTTTCTGCTGCCTTGATATTGTGTTATATTCCCTATATTTCAGTACAAGAAATGAATCTTGAAATTACCCACTGTCATGGTGTCTGTTACAAATCCAAAACTGATCAAGGCAGAATTGAAACAAAAGCAATGAAGTAGTTGTCTAATATAGTTTAAACCATTAAAGCAGTTTTGGACATGCAAAGAAAATAGCCAATAACCTCAAGATTTTGTTTTTTATTCACGTCTATTTTTGATTCTCAATCTGCGTTTGAATGTTATTGGATTTAGAAGGTGCTAGGAAAGAAGTCAAACATACTTCTAGTTGTGTCTCTATAAGGGAAAGGCACTTTCAGAAATGATGAGGACAAGAAATCCTACTTAATAAATAATGTTATGTCAATGGAACAAAAATTGAATTACATTATTGGTGGGTGGTGATACTGTAGAAAGTGGAACTATTTAAAGGAAGTGGCTCACTAGGAATATATCCTGTTAGGACTTCATTCTCTTTATTTTCTATGAGGAGAATATGCTCTGACAGACTTCTTTGCATGGTGGATTAAAACCATTAAATTTGTCATTGAAGTAAGTAATCCTTAAGTAAATTTGTTGTTAGTCAGTAAGGTAGTCAGGGAAGTTTCCAACCACCAAATATTGTATCTGGAATTTCAAATTTGGGAGTTTTTAGGAGATCCATACCTACCCACAACTAAATCTCCATATGTTTTAGTATAGAGAGTAAAGACTGGCCTTTATCATAAATTGTGTTGCATGGGTATCTCTCTCTGACTCACTGACATGGCCAATTTATAAGAGTGTTCTAAGGATTAATATCTTATTTGTCTTTGGATCCTTTTGAATATCAAGGATAACATGACCTCATGCATAAACATTCAAAACATAGCACACCATAACATAGACACAGGTGAACCACTGAGATACATAGGGCAAAACCTTAAACTACTCGTTATTGACCCCATCTAGAAAAGCTATGTCATATTCTGCATGTCAAGGTGAACTCAGAATACAGAAATATCTGTTAAAGATAAGCATTTTATGTATTTCATGATTACCTATCATTGATTAATCTGAATAAAGACATTTGGCAATTATGACAGTGATGGAGCACAAGCAGGTGATAATCAACAAACCATGGCTTGATGAACATTATCATGATTGTAAGCAAGTTATGAGCAACTGTCCATTTATGTCATTTATTTAATGAGAAAAACCTTCATCAAGTATGTATTTCAAAATCACAGAAAGTACCTTATAACAGCTCAACATATCAGAATAATTTTTCTATTATTTTCAATAATTTATATGTTACCACTTTCTTCAGTTACCTACAATATATGAACAGTTGACAAATATCAGAAAAGGTTAAACAAAATTACTCATAAATATCATAGTTTTGTTGTTGGTGCTTTGATTCATTTTTTATGTCTGCAGTGGTTTGAAAAAAAATTGTCCCCCACAGTTTCATGTATTTGAACACTTGATCCCTAATCAGTGGTGCTGTTTAGGGAAGATATGGAGCTCAGAAAGTGGAGCCTTGATAGAGGAAGTGTGCCACTATTTGAAGATTTATAGTCTTGGCCCACTTTCTGATCTCTCTTTCTTCTGCTTAGGTATGGATAAAATGTGCCAACTTCCCACTTCTGTTGCCATATCCTGCCTTCCCAATGGTGATGTGGGATTACCCTCTGTATGCTGTGAATATCATTGGTTAATAAAGAAGCTATTTTGGGCCTGTGATAGGGTAGAGCAGAGCTAGGTGGGGAAAATAAAACTGAATGCTAGGAGGAAGAAGGCAGAGTCAGAAGCCATGTAGCTCTGCCAGAGCCAGATAGAACTTTACCCAGTAAGTCATAGTCATGTGGCAATACACAGATTACTAAAAATGAGTTAAATTAAGAATGTAAGAGTTAGCCAATAAGAAGCTGGAGCTAATGGGCCAAGAGTGATTTAATTAATACTGTTTCTGTGTTTATTTCAGGTCTGAGCAGCCAGGAATTAATAAGTGGCCTTCTACAACACAACATGATGCACTCTCTCCCTCTGAAACATAAGCTAAAATAAAATCCTTTACTTAAGTACTTTTTGTCATGTTTTTTATCACAGCTAAAAAAGTAACTAATAAAGTCCATTTTTTTATTAATTTATAAAGGTTTCCACTTCTGCCCCTCCTCCCAATACCCTCCCACTCCCCCCACTGCCTCTCCTCCTCCCTCTCCAGCCCAAGAGCAGTCAGGGTATCCTGCCCTGTGGGAAGTTCAAGTTCCTCCCCCATCCCTCCAGGTATAGGAAGGTGAGCATCCAAACAGACAGACTAGGATCCCAAAAAGCCAGTACATGCAGACGAAACAAGTCCCAGTGCCATTATCAATGGCGTCTCAGACAGTCCCCGTGCCAGCCACATTCAGAGAATCCGGCTTGATCACATGCTCGTTCAGACCCAGTCCAGCTGGCCTTGGTGAATTCTCATTAGATCAGTCCCTTGTATCAGTGGGTGAACGCACTCCTCACGGTCCCGCTTTCCTTGTTCAGGTTCTCCCTCCTTCTGCTCCTCATTTGGACCTTGGGAGCTCAGTTCAGTGCTCCAATGTGGGTCTCTGTCTCAATCTCCATCCCTCGTCGGATGAAGGTTCCCTCTGATCCTGCCTTCCTTGTTCCCGTTCTCCCTCCTTCTGCTTCTCATTTGGGCCTAGGGTGTTAAGTCCGGTGCTCCAATGTGGGTCTCTGTCTCTATCGCCATCCATCGACAGATGAAGGTTCTATGGTGATATGCAAAATATTCATCAATATGGTTATAGGCCCAGGCCAGTTCAGGCACCCTCTCCTCTGCTGTCCAGGGAACAATCTGGGGAGCTCTCCTTGGACCTGGGAACCCCTCTAAAATCAAAACACCAATGATAGCCTATGTTGGAGAGGATGTGGAGTGAGGGGAACACTCAATCATTGTTGGTGGGAAAGCAAACTTGTGCAGCCACTGTGGAAATCAGTGCGGCGGTTTCTCAGGAAACTGGGAGTCAACTTCCCTCAGGTCTCAGCAATTCCACTCTTGGGAACATACCCAAGAGATGCCCTATCATACCACAAAAGTATTTGTTCAACTATGTTCATAGCAGCACTATTTATAATAGCCAGAACCTGGAAACAACCTAGGTGCCCCTCAATAGAAGAATGGATAAAGAAGGTGTGGAACATATACACATTAGAGTTTTACTCAGCGATAAAAGACAATGACATCTTGAATTTTGCATGCAAATGGATGGAAATAGAAAACGCTTTACTGAGTGAGGTAATCCAGACCCAAAAAGAGGAATATGGTATGTACTCACTCATAAGTGGATTCTAGCCATAATTAAAGGTCTTTGAGCCTATTAGTCGTGATCCTAGAGAAGCTAAATAAGAAGGTGAACCTGAAGAAAATCATATAGTTATCCTCCTGGATATTGGAAGTAGACCAGAGTGCCAGGCAACCTTGGGTGCACGGCGGGGGGGGGGGGTATGGAAGGAGAGAGGGTTAGAGAGAGAGGGGAGTAGGGGAGGATTGGAGAAAGCTTGGGGGATTGAGATGGGGGAGGGAGGAAGGATGGATATGGGAGCAGGGAAGTATATATCTCAACTAAGGGAGCCATTTTAGGGTTTAAAGTCCATTTTTAAAAATATTGAAAAATTATGGAAATAGTCATACCCACTTCAACAGTTTTCTACATTAGAGTGATTTTTTCATTCTTTTCAACAATGCATGTCACAACTTAGTTCAGTTATATATTGTCCATTATCTCTTGACAGCTCTCAGACAAGGTCAGACAAAGTGACTCATTAAAGTCATGTTTCCTTTTGGTAAATGTCTTTCTATTGTCTTATACCTATAGTTAGTTACTGACTAATCATTTTGACAGTAATCTTTCCTCCCTTAACCTGATGAGTTCACTGAGTGGCATCTACTTTTGTGATACCAGTTTCGTCAACTAGACCATATTTTCTATTTCTACTGGAGACAATTTAAGTATCTCGGATTAAAAAAATTAATTTTGATTAATTTTATAATTGTGTGTCAGCATGTGAAGGGGAAAGTTTTGAATATGATTTTTTGTCAACTTTGAACATTAGAATCTTAATTTATAACATTAATTGAGTTCTATATAATTTGGTTAATTTTATTTAGGAATTGCATAGGGACTAAATATATTTTGAAAATGAACTCTCAGTTAAAAATATAACACTGACATTTTGATATTGGATCTGACTTACTTATATGCTGTTACTACTTTTTACTTCTTCATTAAGGGCCAATGGGAATACTTAGATCCCTTGGAAACTGTTTCTCTGTATGGTTTTTTTCTTTACATTAAGTTCATATAATATGTGCCACCTTTAAAATATTTGACCTAAATGTTAATAAATTATCTTAGAGTTCTATCATATGCATTTATTCAGGTTAATCTGAGATTAACTGTCTTAAAATTTCTGGACACCCTGTATTAAATGTGATAGGTATTCTCCATTGTTAGTTTGAATAGGTTTAGAATCAAGTAAGAGATTAAGACACTTCTGTATATTTGGTTCTTTTTATTCTTTGTACTTTGTGGGGCCCAGTGCACAGCTCTCAAATAAAACGCATGGAAAATTATTCTTTCCTATGAATGCCTGGCCTTAGCATGATTTATTTCTTGCCAGCTTTTCTTAAATTTAATTACCCCCCCCCCCATCTTTTGTCTCTGTGATTTTCCTTTCTATATATCATTCTTTACTTCTTACTGCATGGCTTGATGTGTAGCTGGGTGGCTGAACCCTGGAGTCCTCCTCTTCTTCTCCTTTTACTCTTCAATCTCCCCTTTTCTCTTATATTTTCTCTCTGCCTGCAAGCACCACCTGTTTTTCTTTTCCTCCCTAGCTATTAGCTATTCAGCTTTTTATTAGACCAATCAGGTGTTCCAAACAGGCAAAGCAACACACCTTCATAGAGCTAAACAAATACAACAAAAGCTACAGAGAAACCCTGTCTCGAAAAACCAGGGGAAAAAAAGAATGTTTTTAAAGTTAATGATGAGAAAAACCTACCGCGAATGTGAGAGGCATCATGCCAAGGGGTTGTTGGTATGGATAGCATTAAAACAAAAGAGAAGAAAACCACAGAGTGTCCCAAGCACCCATACTGGTTTCTTCTTTGAATTGATGTGAACAGTCATTAGCCACCACATTTCCACTACTTTAACAAGATGCTCAAGAACCTGGTGTCCAACAGCAATCAGCTGAAGCCATTTAAATCATGATCTCAAACAAACCTCTCCACATTTTAGTTTTCTTTTCAAGTATTTGATCACAGAAGTATAAAAGGTTACTAATACATTGCCATTGGGATGACAAAAAGTTACTGGAGCTAAGGCAATAATTCAGGGGATGAGAGTTCAAATATCCAATACATATGAAAATTTTACTATGGTGATACATCGTTGGAGTCCAACATAGGAAAAGAAGACAAAAAGATACTAAAATCTTACTAGCTGTCCATTTCACCCTGAAAAAGAAACTAGTCACCAGAAAAAAACTCTATATCATGGAATAAGGGAGAGAGTAAGAGGGGAAAATACCGAGCCCATCTTTGCCCTCTGTATATGCCTGCATGGGAAAGCACCTGTGAACACATGTGTTCACATACCCATGTACCACACACACAAAAGAGGGGCTTGAGAGTGAGTGTCTTAGTTGACTAGAACTCAGAAATATATTATTACAGTTTCGAAAGTCAAAAGTCCCACCTCCAGGTGTTTATTTTTAAAGAGGACTCCCTACAAGGCTTGCCAGATAACTACTAAACCAGCATAAAAAGAGATAAAAAAAACAGCTGTGTTCATATTATTAGAATTGTAGCTGCATAGCTTTAGTGAAGGAACTCAGAAATATCTAATTCTATAAATATTTGAGTAGTTTAAAACTAAGAGCAAATTTTGTGATTTATATGAGGAAGTCTCTTGGATCTCAGAATGTCATAAGGCCAAACCAATTGTGTAAGGACACTAGTAACTATAAAGAAACCACAAATAAAACATTAGTATCATTAATATTTTTCCAAGAAGAAATATGCAGATGCCCATCTGTTGACAATAAGTGACATCCACAGAGTAGTATCTTTCTTCTCGCCTCATCTTATCAATTTTTTTTTTTGATTCTAGGTCACAAGTCAACATTGTTTTGACTTAATTCCAGTGCAATATATTACATTTTTTTCTCTAGATGAGAAATATTTTTAAATATTTAACAAATATTTATTGTGTAAATGTTTCCATGGTAGTATCTACTGCACCACCTCTGTACAATATGACATAGACCAGAAGAGAGCATGAGGTCTCCTGAAACCGGTGTTACAGAAGTTCTTGCCGTGTAGGTGCTGAGAAAATTTACTTGGATCCTCTGAAAGAGCAGTCCTTTCTTAGCTGCTGAACCATCTATCTCTCCAGTCCCAGTATATTTTAATGACAGAACAGAAAATGATTGAGTATATAATTATATAAAAAAGTAAATCCACACGTAAAGGACCAAATATTGGTTTCCAAGTTAGGCAACTCACAATTGCATGTAAATCCAGCTCAAAGAATGCAAACATTCCTCTGGCTTCTATACACACACACAGACACAAACACACACACATCCATACAAACATATGCACACACATACAACACATGCATTCAACTAGTTTATATTTTTAAATAAATCAAGTTTTCTCTTTCACGTGAATTAAAGCAGAAAATGAGATGCTGATTTGTGATCTCCAGATATTATTGTGAGCTTATAGAAAAAAATTTATAATTAATTTAGTCTTTTATTGAATACATTTTTAGACACTCTTTTATGAGGGTGTTCAATAAACTTCATATTAAAAATGTTTTTTCAATTGTTCTTAACTTTTGTTTTCATGTTCTATGAAGTAATATTTGGCTCTGACAACAGTATAGAATTTTACCTTGAGTCATCACTGAATGATAGACAAAATAAACATATAACCCAGCCACACATACTTTTTGAGCAGAAGAGAATAGAGGGTGAGCATTTCTGTTCCCTCTGCTTTATTATGTGTTACATATCTAACATGTATATGGGATGCTCTGGGGTAAAATAAAAACATAATCAAATAGTTACATTTATAGCCATTTGCCAATAGTCAGCAATTTAATTTCAGGCTGTTGTAAATTTGTAATGGGTCACCATCTGTGACTATTTAAAATTTAAAACAGGGTAGAAAATAATGTCTCTAGACTTTGAGTGTTTTCTCTCAAGTCATATATTTAAACCATTCATATTTTTTTTCAAATTCTTGGATAATGTGTCCTACCAATTTTCCTTTTGCATTAAAATTACTAATGAATACAGGTAAGCTTTTCTTTCTGAATTTACATTTATATTTAATTCCTAATGAACAATTGGGGAGTTCCTTATGTTTTTGCTTTATTATCCTCTTTAATAAGAGTGTGGATTTGCTTTCTCTACTAGATCATGTAATTACCAAAAATATAATTATATCTTCTTACTGAAAATATTCAATGATTATTTAAAGCCCAAGCAATGCAACTGAAATACTAATAATATTAGTATTTCATTTCCTCATGAACTATTAATTCTCATGTCCTCAAGGAATTCTATAGTAAATGAAATTTAAGTCATTTAAATGAGAAATGAGTTATTTTTAATTTGACATTGTACAAACTGCCTCACTACAGAAATTGAAACTTGAAAAAAAAAGAATTTGATCATCCTTCAAGTAATTTATCCCTGTAAGATATGTTTTGATTTCTTGTTACTCAGGGCAAAGCCTTGAGTTCAGTGGTAGAGCATTTGTGTAGAACCCATAGAATGTGAAGGCTCTCAAGTGAAATAAGAAAGAGACATGATTATTCTCTGATGCTTGTGCTACAACAATTAGCTCTTGAAAGGTCAGTATCCTCAACTTAACATTTGAAGATTATTGGTTCCTTATTTCTTTTATGTTTCTGTAAATACATTGCAATAGTTTAAGAACAGTCACACTCAATAACCTATACACATGAGGAATTTCATTGCCATTTTGGTGGTCAGTTGCTTAGCAACTATATGATGAAATCTATCAGTTCTAACCACACACCCTTGATCTGTCTGTCTGTCTCTCATTCTCTCTCCTTCTGTGTGTGTATCCTATTCCCCTGATTTCTGTATCTCTGCCTATGTTTGGAACACAGCAACTGTAGTGAGAACCTACACTTGTTATGTTCCCAACATAGACAAAGACATAGAGATACAGAGGAAGGGGCTTGGTCTTGCTTCAACTTGATATGCCAGACTTTGTTGATTCCCTAAGTGAGGCCTTATCCTTTCGAAGGAGTGAATGGGGGGTTGTATGGGAGGGAAGATGGGGGGATCAGAAGGATGGGAGAGAACAGGAACTGTGGTTGATATGTAAAATACTTTAAAAAATTAACTGTAGTGAGCAAAATGGGATGGTAATTTTTTTCAAACTGTTAGAAAAAGACAATAGATTTATTTAATTTTCAGTAATATTTTATTATTTCTGTACTTCATGCTCTTTTGACTTCTACTATCTGGAGGTTAAACATATTTGTGATCATTAATATGTGTAAAATTTCTCGAGACCCTCTACTTTGTGTATATTCTTTCCCCATACTGTGAATACTTGTTTGATGTGGGATTCCCCTGTGTATGCTGTGAATACCATTGTTTGATAAAGAAACCGTCTTGGGCCTGCACAGAGCAGAATAGAGGTAGGCGGGGAAAACCAAACTGAATGCTGAGAGAAAGAAGAGAAAATCAGGAGAAGTCATCCAGCCCTGCCAGAGACAGACACTGGATGGAACCTTACTAGTGAGCCACAGCCACATAGTGATACACAGATTAATGGTGATTGTTTAGTTTGGCATGTAAGAATTAGTCAATAAGAAGCTAGAGCTAATGGACCAAGCAGTGATTTAATCAATAATGTTTCTGTGTGATTTTTTTCTGAGTCTGGGTAGCTGGAAATGAGCAAAAGGCTTCCAACAACACCTGTAAGATTCCCTAGGAATCTTACCTCCTGCTCACATTTCTAGTGCATCAGTTTATAGGTCTCCTTGCTTCCTGTGCACAATTCCACCCTCTTTACCCACTCTGCTTAGGCAGTCCAAAAGTTCCTAGAACAACTCACCGCTTTGTACTTCCATATTCTGAGCACATCTGAAGCAGGCAGAGGGAGCACTGTGGAGTCCCTAACTTCCTTTGCCCCTTCAATAACTTGATATCTGAAGCCAGATGATCTCAGCACCCTCTCCTACTCTGTATAAACACCTCTGCTATTGTGCACACATCTGACATACACACCATGAGTTTTGTACATCTTGATTGGGAATGTTAAGGTATAGCAAGACCCATCCCTTGTATTAGCTCTTCCACAACTCTTTGTCAATACTGGCTGTTGATATCAGATGTACTGGATACTGTCCCCAGAGCAGCAGACTGAAACACTACACTGACTATGATTTAAGCAAGACTGAGAAAAGTCAAAACACATAGAACCAAAACAAAGGCTTATAAAATCCAAGTGTGTCAGAAAGTTTTAAACAAAACTCCAAAAGTGAGAATAGCAATATAAAAATACTCACAGCATAAACAGAAAAGACAAGATGTAGTTCCCAAATTACAAATCACATAATAATAACCACTCACAGTGACTTACATGAAATCCAAGACAAGGAGTTCACAAGAATGCTCATGTTTAAAAATTCTCTAGGATTTTTTAAATGAGTGCACAAAATTCTGAATGAATACCAAGAAAATATAAACATCTGAGTGGAATAAGAAAGTAAAATCAGAATATGAAAGTAGAACTCAATAAATAGAAATGCTAATGGAAAAATAAAACCTTCCATTAGTTAAATATACATCTCTGTGTGAAGCACTGCCAATAGAATGGGTTATTTGGCTGATAGAATATTAAGAGTGTAGACAAGGTAGAGGAATCACACCATTTACTGAAAGTCAGCAACAAAACCTATGACCAGGGACCTGTGAAACACTAAACTTATGAAAATGAACATAGAAGAATGAGAATAATTCTATATCTCAGGTTTCAATAAAATCATAGACAAAAATGTCTGGTCTATGAAAATAGTCACCTACACCGTTACAACAAGCATACAGATTATAAAACATACAGGACCAGGAAAGAAATTTTAATGTTATATTTTAGTGAAAATATTAAATAATTCTAAGAAAAGAAAATGCATTGAAAGCAGAGGAAAAGATCACATCACATGTAAGGACTACAAGGCTAACGATTAATTTTCCAATGGAAACTCTACGGAACAAAATTTCATCAATGGTTTTATTTCTTGGAATTTAATTTCTTCTTTGCAGCCTAGTTAAATTGGTTTGCATGTAATATTTTATAGTAACTGATTGTTTCCCCCAAATTGTGTCAGTTTAGTGGTTGTATTGACTGAATTTGCTATGACAATTCACACTTACTTTTATGGCATAACCTGTCTTAATTATTAAATTATCATGATCAATAAATAATCTCTCCTTAGTATTTCCCCTCAATTCTACATATTTGTTTTGTCTAAAAGGATGAAAGAATAACAAATGTGAATAACTTTCTTTTTAGATATTTATGTTGTTATATCTTGGTTCCATTAATAGGGTTGAAACATTCCATGCCTTATATTTCATATCTTAGTAGCAGTCATGTTATCTCGAAAAACAGAGACAATTATAATGTTCTTTTATAGCATGAATGCATTGCTTTATTCTATTTTATTTCATTGCTTAAAATATTTAGCTCTTTGTAGTTGCAATGATTAGTTATATTGGACTTTATAACTATTATTTCATCAAGTGTTAATGTAATCTTTTTCTTATTCTTCAACATCATTGGGGTGGACAAAACTTTTTTGATTCCATTTCTTTAAAGTCTTAGTCACACATTCTTTTGCTAACTACCTATGTGAGCAAAGGAGCTGTCTTCCTTCGTAGAATAAACAGGTTTGGAATACATTTAGAGTGTTCCCCAGTCTTAAGCAACAGAAATAAAGTATAGAATTTAAAGAAAACCTTAATTTTTTTTTCCAGTGTCCAAATACCACTGAGGATAAAGCCTGAACTTTGCCCATTATTGCATTGCTGTCAGAATGATGTATTGGTTAGCAGAGTATTTTCTCTGAAGAGATGTCTATTCAGGTCTCTGACCCATTTATAACTGTGCTGGCACTGTGAAACTGCATATCGTTTTATAATTCTGGATGAAAATCCCCATCAAGTGTATGATTTGTAGATATACATCCTTTTTGTGAGATGCCTTTTAAAAAGTCTTTCTGACAGTTTCTTGCAATGACCAGAAGTTATAACTACCTCACTGGTCAAATGGTTTGTGTTATTTCTTGTCCGTTTTGGGATCAGATCCAGAAAGATAAAAAAAAAAAAAAAGACAAATGTTAAGATTTTGCACATATATATCTTCTACAAGATTTTTAGTTCTTCTTATGTTTAACCTTTGACTCATTTGTGTTAATATTTGAAAATTATATAAAGATCCAACTATTTTTCTTCTGCAGGTTGGCAGTCAGTTTTCCAGATGTATTGTTTGAAAGCCTGTCTTTCCTCCCCAAGTGGTCTTGACTGACTATTGAAAATCATTTTACTGTACCTGACTTACATCTATTTGTAACCTTCTATTCTGTGCACAAGGCTGGGTAGGCTAAATTTTATCATAACCTCCCTGTTCTGTTTCCTTGCAGATTTGCATAAAGTATTGAAATCAGGAAGTGTAAGACCTCCAACTTCTATCTTCCCTTAAAAGATGGTTTTTTATGTTCATGGTATCTTAAAATTCTAAATGAATGTTGAGGGGATTTTTTTTCTTGTCTCGGAAAAAAAATACACTGCTGAAATTGAATGGGAATTGATTGAAATATGAGGAACTTAGATTTTCCAATAAATGAAAAATGCTTTCTTATTTATTATTGTTATTTATTATTTCTTTACTTGTTTTCACCAGTATCTTATAATCTTATAACTTTCATCTTTATTGGGTAAAATTATTCTTAAATTTGTTTTGTTTTCTTTCTTTGTTCTTTGTTTCAATGCTGCTGTAAATTGAACTTGTTATCTCATTTTTCTGGAGTTTTCATTTCTTTTCATACACAGACTTAACTGATTTTTAAATTGATTTTGTATCGATTTTTTTTCCAAGTTCATTTATAACTTATTTTTTTCTTGATGCAATAATCGTTAATGTTATCTACATAAAAATTATGCTTTCTGTAAATAATTATTTTATTACCAACTTAAAAATGCTTGATGTTATTTTAATTTAAACACAATTAATTATTATAATATTTAATCTGTCTTCAGATGCTGTTTTTGTACAAGACAGAAAATACTTTCATCCTGATTACAGATTCTTGAGATATGGAGAAATGTTTCTACGGTTAAGAATAGTTTTTGTCCTACAGGACATGAGTTCTTAACCAGTACAGTCTGCAGTCCCAGTTCCAGAGCTTTAACAGGTCCCCAGATACATGTGGCATGTACCCATATGTACATAAATAACAACAACTATTTTATTGATAGTTTATAAAAAGTTGAATATTTTTTTCCTGTAAGATTAGTTTTTGAAATAATTATTTAGTTTGTCATTTTTAGAAGAAAAAAATAGAAAATCACAAACATTAGGAACCATACATTGTGGTGCATTCTGGTAATCTCAGCAATTAAAGTTTCAAGGCATGGGTACCATCCTTCAATACCAGGGCTAAATGACAAGGTCTTGCCACAAATAAGGAAGCAAAGACCTTCTAACTTGCGTTTTATGCAAATGTTTCTAGTTTCTATTCCTTCCATAACAGACAAACAAACCTTGGGCTCACAACTTGTTAACATTGTATTTGGGTTATCTAGCCTTGGTTACATTGTTTCTTCATATTTCTGAAAGATTCGAATTTTCTGTGGTTTATCTGGGGGGGGGAATTCAACACTGATCAGTAAATAAATATCATCATCTCTAAATATGTTTTATTTATGTAATTTAAAAATTCATTTACCCAACTGTACACATTTTAGTGGAAGACTTTTGTCTTTGAGATGTAGGATTCAACCAGTGAATTTGTACTTGGGAAACATTTAAGTATGCAAGAAAAGTTGAAGCATCAACTTCCTCAATTCTGTCTCTACATATTTTAGTTTAATATTATGTGGCTGTTGAAACATTTTCCTGGAGAAATATTATTCTGTAACATTTCCTGGAAAGTCATTAACAAGCATCTATTCTTCCCAATTAGGGCACTAGGATGAGACAGACCAAAGAAACCTACTCAAGCAAGCCCGGGTTCCTGACAGAAGCATCATCACATCACCAAAGAGCCCAAAAGTTCAAGTGATGGCTTGTGCTGCATCCGTGGGCTCTCAGCTTACAGCCAGTTCTACCAGAGCAGCTTGACCATCTCATAGGAACTTCCTGTTAATAGGTCCTTGAAGATGAGTTTTGTGAACACTATATTTTTCCTGAGATTCATGAGTTTCTTAATCCTTATGAGATCCTTTCCAGATGTGCATGCTTGAGTTTAGTTGAAATAAATAAACAGCATACATTAACACAAGAAGACATATATACATATATATTCAATAGCTAGACTTATATATGTAAAATTTTTATCTCTATAATATTGATATCTTTTCAAAATGCAGTGTTATTTTGAAAGACCCCAAATGTCAGAGGGTCCCACTTGGAGCCCTCTATCCAAGAACCAGTCCACTGGATGCAAGAGCAAGAGGCAGTTTATTGAATACTCAGGTGCCTGCAGATGCTTCAGCAGCGTAGCTGACTGAGCATGCCGGGCTGAAGGCACATTATGTATTTATAGGGATTTAAGAGTTACATAAGAGGCTACAGAGCAACAACCATTTCATTAGCTCACCCTGGGAATGGTCCCATGTCTATTCTCGAATTTCTCCGAAAAATCACAAAGCTAGATAGAGAACCCTGCAGCAAGTTGACAGTTTCAATAGAATGCCTTCGGGGGGGGGGGGGGACGGGGGTCCTCTCTCTCCTCAGCCTAGTCAGCGAGTCTGCAACCCATAGATATCCTGTTTTAGCATCAGCTGGGTTGGGGGGACTTTCCTTCTATGGCCCAGCTAAACTTCTCAAAGTCATTAGCTGAGCCTAGGGGCTTTCTTTCTATGGCTCAGGTAAGTTTCAGCAGAGTTTAACATAGTATGTGAACATAGGGGTCTTTCAAGTTTGGGGGGGCCTTTCAATTTAAGTAAAATAAAATACAACAATAAAATGAAGAACTATTTATATATATTTTAAAGTAAAAATTTGGTTAACTTTAAATATCCCCATTTAGTCTGCATACATTTATTTTTTAGCTTACTTTCTAAAAAATTTATATCGAAATTTGTTTATCTGAATGTTTTCTACATATGTATTAATAATATTAATCTTTCATATTGTGTTTTTCATTAAAAACTCAAGTTATGGAAACATAATATCTTTGAATGTGTTTATGTGTCAGGACGAGTTTTGGTATGAAAATACTTTAAATGAATTCTGTCAGTTAAATTCTATCAAATTTTAGTACTTGAAATGTAGTTTTTTAAGCATATTTTCTGGTACTGCTGATGACTCATAAAGGCAAGACCAAAATTTAAACAGACATAAGTGTAAATGCACCTGGAATAAATTTCAAGACAGTTATTAAAAATATTTATTTTTCAATACTGGCAAAGTGTACATATAAGCTTTACCTGAGAAATGTATTCAGAGCCACTTGAAAACAATTGCACTGAATGTATTTATGCAAAGTCTCTACTCTATATTTAAAGGCATCATTAACTTCTTTGCAGAATTTAAGCAAGTAGGTTGCAGAAAGGAACCCTGGACATGAAGAAAAAATACTCAAAAATAAAATCCATTGAGACTCCTAGCATGAATATTACCTTCAGAAAGAGGGGAGAATAAACACAGTTATTTGTTTTGATTTTTCTGGCTACTCATGTGGTATATCTTTGCCTCTATCCTTGAAAACTGCAACTTTCTGCTCTTGTATCTTATGTAGCATGGAAAAGCTAAGGGAACAGTTGGATGGTTTTGAGCCTAGGTCAGTACTGATGATCTTCAAATTCTTTTTCAAATCTTTAAGTGACATTGTTACAAATTTACTTTTCATCTAAGGCTTCTGGGTAGCCATAGTTATGCTACATTTAATTTTAATTGTGCTAAACACATAAAACAAGGGGGCCTCAAGGAAACCTGATATGCAGCATTAGCTAAATCCTATAGGAAGTGCTTTCCCTAGGGCTAGTGAGCAAGTGGAGCTGCGAAGAGATAAAAAGTTGGTACTTACAAGACAATGCAAACCAGCAACAGAACCCTCTAATCCAGGATACTCTGGCCAGTGTGTCATTGTAGATTCAGAAAATATGACGGTAAATTCTGATAATGAGTTGTTAATATATACATAAGAGTATATATATATATGTATATATATACATATATATATAGTTTGTTATGTTCTGTGTACACTTGCATGTATACACAATTATATGTACACACACATACAAACACACACATACACACACACAGAGTTAAAGGAAGGAAATGTTGACTAAATGTCTTTGACTACAACCTGTAGATGTCACAGAAACACAAGTACTCTTAGTTACACATAAAAAAGTTATGACCAAGAGCTAAGCCTTGAAGCCAAAGATCTGGTTCTGCAGATAGAAGCATGTTCATCTGGTCCACAGAACCCAAGTTATTTCCCAGTACTGATATCAAGCAGCTCACAACTGCCTGTAAGTACTGTTCCAGGAGATATGGCACACTTGTTTAGACTCTGCAATGTAAACGGAGATGACTTGTTCATTTTTTGGCCACCCAAACCCAAATAATCATACAGAAACCATATAAATTACAACACTCCTTGGCCAATAGCTTAGACATACTCCTAGCTAACTTTTAAAATTTAAATTAATCCATTTCTTTTAATCTGTGTATCACCAAAAGGCTGAGCTGCCAGAAACGTTCCAGCATTCTGGTTTCTTTCTTTTTTGGCAGCTATAAGGTATCTCCTTGACTAAATCTACAATCTCTCTTTATCTCTGTTCTGATTTCCTGCCTGGCTTTACTCTGCTAAGCCATTGGCCCAAACAGCTTTATTCATTAAACCAATAAAAGCAACACATACATAAAATGACACTCAACATCATCCCCTTTCCTGCCAAATAAAAAAGGTTTTAACTTTAATGTAGTAAAATTGCATACAAAAACAATTACCAAGCAAGAGTTACAGTTATAATATTTAATCCATTTACATTTGGAAAATTAAGGAAAATGTTCTGTCATCTATCCTATCTCTGTGACTCTAAAGTTTTACATCTAATTTATCCTTTATTATAACTAAAGAAAACTGTAACTGCAAATATCTGTCTTCAACTCTTCAAAGACCCCAGAAGGATATAATATTGCCTAAGTAAACATTGTAAGCAACTTCTAAAGTTCTAGAAGTGATGGAGACATCCTGCTTTCTAGATAGTCACCCAAAGTTCTTCTATAATGTTAGGCCATCTATCTTCAGCCTACAGGCCCACAGTATCTGGCAAAATTTTTCATGATGCAGGAAATTTGAAGATCTGTTCTGACTTTTACTGGAAAAGTTCATCAGTTGCTTTTTTCTGTGCCCTCCAGTATATCTGGCTCTTTTCTGTGTGAAGCAGGAACCCTGAAGGACCTTCCCATCTTTTGCAAAGTTTAGCAGTCACTTTTCTGTGGGCCATGCATGTCTAGTTCATACATGATACCATCAAGAAATCCAGGCAAGAACACTATCTTGCCCAAATGACAAGCCTTGTCACGTTAAAGAAAAATTTCATAACGAGTTTCTTCAATGTCCATCAACTTCTCTGAAATAATTGGTGCTACCAGTAGCAGACATGTCTCACTTTCAAAAAAAGTCTAAGTTCTTAAAACCTTTTAGATGCCTTATTCTGTAGGTCTTTTAGATGTTGAAGATTATGTAACTGAAATATATCTTTGTATATCTAGAAAACCAAACTAGCATGACTAAAAGTCTGATTATTATAAATGACTATCTGTTAATCTGTAATTTAAAATTATACATTACATTTTTAAATGAGCTGCACAAACATAATACCTTAAACAAGAGCAGAAATACATATACATAATATAACAATATGGATCTTAAGTTTGTATCAATAGCTCAAGATCCATACCAATGCAAAGTATTCATCTCTATAACATATTCTCCTTATTTCCATTAACCATTTATATCTAACCTCTTTAAAATGAATACAAGCATTTATAAACAGTTATTTTGGGAATTTGAGCATTGTTTTCTCCAAACTGCTTCCTGCTGTTTGCTGGCCAAAGTACTTTTAGAGTTCATGGAGACATTTAAGGGGGATTTTCTTCCATCAAACCACATTAGCCTGGAAGGAACCCATAGGTTCCCATCTTCTGTGAAAAAAAAAAGTGGAACCTCTTTTCCAAAGTAATATATCCTTAGGCTTAAATTTTAAAGTCAAAATACTTTTAAAATACATATGTTGATTTAGCTGAGCAGCCCCCAGAATCAAATGTCTCTCTGTAGTCAAAAAATTAAGAAAGCACATTCTTTATATATAATATATGCAATCCAGACTTTCGGTATATATTCCATCTTTAAGTGACTTATTTTTCTTCACTCTTTAATCTATGACTGCCTGTACTCTTTTATATTACTTTTGCTGTCTCTTTACATACTTTGTTTTAATTTTTAAACTATTTCTTTTAAAACTTGTAGGGCCAGGTCTACCCTTACTCCTTGGGGTGAATATTGAGGGTGGTTTCTGGCCAGCCGGCTAAGCATCCTGTTTGCTGCTGTGCTCCCTCTGCCCTAGCCTGGTGATTAGCTGTAGGGCATTGTTTCATCTTTGGTATGGTAATTTCCCACCTGCCCAGGAGGAAATCCCCGTGCAGCAGCCAGAGTCCCACCTGCCTGGGAGGTAATCCTTTTGCAGCAGCCAAAGTATACTAGTTTTGCAAAAAGCTAAATAAAGCCGGCATTCGGCTGATCTTTCGAATGACCCAGGTCTCTTGTGTGTTTCTTTCGATCTCCAGGCCTTTGCCCAACTAGCGTAAGGTACAGTGGCGTGCGAACTGTACCAAGAGGGTAACACAGAATCGGGTGTTAAAAAAACTGTCTATACTTTTTTTCTTCTCTCTCCCACGTCTATGTACTTTTTAAAAACACATAATGACCCATTAGATATTTATTTCTGTCTGAATCTGTCTTATTGTATATTTGTAATCATTTTTTGACCTAGAGTATCTTTTTATTTCTATTTTTTAACGCTAAGTGAGGATTTCTAGGACCACCTCTGCAATCCTGTCTGTTGGCTCTATCCTGTCCAACATGCTGGAGGTATGTTCACTGCCTCTGTGAGCCATATTCACTGACTTCACTCCAGGGTAGCAGGTCTATGTCTCCATTAAGCAACTAGTAGCGCTCTGTTCATACACCCAATTTGAGTGCAGGACCTCCCAAAAGAATCACAACCATTCATGTTACCATTATGCCTTCATAAAGAAACCTCACAGTGTTTGCTGCTAATGCTGCATCAGGAAGTCTTTTCTTAAAGGAGCCATGCCTCTGTTCACTGCCAGAAAATAGAGCCTATTTGAAAAAAAAAAAATGCAGTTACGAAGAAGTTCAAATTCACTCCTGTTTTTGTGACTCTAGAAGCACTTTTTAAAAGTTTTTGTAGGTTTTATAAGGATGTTTGTTGCTGAACTAATGTTACCTAATGTTACTAATGATACCTAATGGTATCATTTTGTAAATTGAGACTACTCATTTGTTTCCCAGCTGCCCAGACCCAAATAATCATACAGAAACTATATTAATTACAGCACTGCTTAGACAATGACTTTAGAATAGTCCTGGCTAATTCTTATATCTTAATCCATTTCCATTAAACTGTCTATTGTCACAAGGCTGTGACCTCCTGATTAAGTTTCAGAGTTCTGGCATCTTTCTCCTTCGGTAACTACATGGCATCTCCTTGAATCTGCCTACTCTCTCTCTTTCTATCTCTATTCTGGTTTTCTACTTAGCTTTACTCTGCTAAGCCATTGGCCCAAACTGAGTTATTCATCAACCAATAAAAGCAACACATATACTGAAGGACATCCCACATCATTGCAAGTCTTGGTACACACATGGTGCATATTTGACAATAAGGGATGCATGTGCACACACACATGTGTACACAGAGATAAATTTTATTTTAAATCTTTAGAAATAGGAAGAAGTTTTTGCTTTTGAAAGGAAATAGTCTTTAGATTATTTTTTACTGTTATATAGTTTGTTACATAAAATCTATTCCCTATGTAAGAATACTCTAGTCTTGGTAACCTAATAAAATATGCTATTGCATAATGAATTGAAATTTGAAATTGAAGGTCTTTAGTCAAGTTATCCTAATCCCTTTAAAACAAAAACTCTGATGCCCAAAACAACTAAATGCACCACTGAGATTTCATCAAGACACGATTTAAATAATCACTTAGCTGCCTGTACTCTCTGCTCAAACTCTCCTGTAGTAACATCAGACCCTACTGTCTGCATTCTTATGATTATGGGTGGATGGAAGACATCTCTAATAACGACCATTTTGAAAGAAACAGCCAAGGAATCTTAAATGCTACAAGATTCTTACGGTAAGTGATACTTATCTACAGCCATATGACCTTTGCTTGTTTTCCAGTTTCCCACAATGCTCCCTTCTGGAATTTTGCATGTTTCTCTAGCTAATTTCTTTTTCAATTTGACTGATGAATAGATATAGTGTTCACTCTTTTAATCTTTTATTAAATATTATTTTCTCAAGCTACCTCAACTAAATCTATAAGTCAATGCTTTTAAAAGAATGCAAAGGCACTAGAAGTCACATGACTGGCAGGTATCTTTCCATTCTACCAACCTTTAAATCTTCTCAAATTTCTAAGACAGTTTCATTATACTACACAGGAATCTCACTAACCATAGCAGAAGTATCAAATAACACAGGGGCAGAAATAGGAGGACAAAATTAACAAACTCATGGAACCTAATAAAAAACAATCTCTATTTTTGCATAATCAATTCATTAGAAAATTTTGAATAAAATTCAGAATACAAACCCTCATATCTTGACATACACCTCATAGGAAAAACTATTCAATCCCTTCATAATTTCCTTGTTGAACTTTAATTCATTTAAAAACTAGCTTAAATATGTCTATATTTATATACTCTAAATTTAATTAATGAATAAGGCAGGAATCATGTTATAATATACAGAAAGATATAGAAAACATGCATTTTCTGTGGATAACAGACAGCTGGCAGAACTTACAACTAAAAGTGGATGGATTTTTAAAGAAACAGTGTTCCTAACTACCATAAAATTTCTCAAAAAATCAAACTGGGAATTGAGTATATATTTATCAAAATTTAATGATTGCTTAATCTAATCATGATTGGCAACTTGTTCAATTCTGTTCCTCTCTGAATTCCATTTAAATTCCACTTAAGAATTCTGTTTACTGGATGAATCAGAAGTTTAATTGTAACCAGTTGTGGCTGATCAAGGACATAACTCAATATTCAGTGTAGAGAAAGAGGAAAAGCCATACCATGGAATCACATTGTTATATATGATCTATGAAATATGCCATTTACTTTAAAATGGGCCTGGGAATTAGATCGTAAATAAAAGCATGTTTGCCATTCTAACTGTAATAGATCGTTTTATTCAGCCACTGAACAACAGTCATCCCGTGGCAGAAATTTCTCTTGAATTTTAAGTAATTTTTCATGCTATTATTTATGAGGGACCACATGCTCAAGAGAGGAACAAAGACTCCTAAAATTGTTAGATTTTGACCACACTTCTACTGTACGAGTAAAAAGGCAAAGATCTTCTTCAACCTGTAACATCTGTACACCATTTAACTTGATGAACATTATTGTCTTTTTATTTTTAATTAATAATTTTTTAAATTTTATTTTACATCCCTACCAACATTTCCTCTCACTCCTCTCCTCCCATTCCCTCCCCCAGCTCCCCTTGTCTCCCTCTTCACTCTTCTTCAGTTTCTGTTCAGGAAGGGGCAGGCCTCCCATAGGTGCCAACAAAGCCTGCTGGCATATCAAGTTGAGGTGGGACTAAGCTCCTCCCTTTGTTCTTCTTTTTAACAATGAAGCTTCTGAAGTGGTGTGACAATGCTGAGTGTCCTGTTAACCTACACAGTAAAGCACGTATGCCAAGACTTCACTGCAGTGAATAAAGTCGGATGTTGACCAGCACCATCACATTCTGCTTTTTCTCCTCTACATTGCTTTGCTAAAATTATAATTTTTTCTGTGCTGTACTCTCATATTATTTTTTAAAAAGCTACAGCTTTGTTTCAAATTAACATGATTATCTTCTGAATATCTTCAATTTAAGGCCATGTATGAGGTTTACAATTCATGAATATTGTACCCATCCAGAAGTTTAGAAAAAGTAGGTAGATACAAACTTTTCTATCCCTTTTGACTCAGAAAAATGGTATTGTCTGGGCAACAGAAAACCACGGCACCATAGAAGTTTTCTGCGAAATTTAATAAATAATTGGTGCGGGAGAATTATCTGTATTCTGTCAATTATATTTTAATAAAATGCTGATTGGCCAGGCAGGCAGTATAGGCGGGAAAGCCAGACAGGAAGTAGGGGTGGAGCAAAGAGACTGGGAGTATTCTGGAAGCAGAAGCTCTCTCTCAGCCACTCCTGTGCAGACCACCGAAGAGGCAACATGTAAGCTGTCACACTGAGAAAGGTACTGAGCCCATGTGGCTAACATAGATAAGGATAATGGGGTAATATATGTTATAAGAGTTAACAAGAAGCCTGACCTAATGGGCCAATCAGTTTATAACTTTATGGAGTCCTGTGTGTAATTTCTCTTTGGGATTTGCCGGCTGTTGGGGTACCGGGCAGGACGGAAATCCCAACAAGCCGGCCCCTCATGTTACATATGGCGCCCAGACGTGGATAACTGAATCTACAGAAAGCCTGAGAAAGCTTGGGAAAGAATAGAGTAAAGTATGTTTTCTTGGTAGCAGCAATTTTTCGGTTCTGCTCTGCTTGCTAGAGGCAAGCAAATGCTCTCATCTAAGAGAGACTTCTTGACTCAGCCTTAGCTAGCTGCAAAACCTTGCAGCTCATCAAGAGGTCCTGCCACGAAACACTTAAATGCTGTTGGTGAAAAACTGAACGCATGCTTTTCGGTTTTCAGTCGTAGCAGGAAAAAAGCTGTGCTGTTTTAAAATGCCGGCTATCTGGACTGTCCTGCCAGAGCAAACTCTGACTCTTTCAGGCAGGCAGTCCGACTGAGTGTGGTCTGTGAGCAGAATGCTGCAGCTTGCTTGCTGGCAAGGACCTTGAAACGCCATAGAGTTGTGGCAGTGAACACAGCTCTGGCTGGTACCTCAGCCTTGAGGCTAAAAAGCTAAGGAATGAGCTGGATCTAGCCGTCAAAGCCACAGCTCTCCATATTGCTTAGTAAATTAAAGACTCATATGGTCAGAAAAAGAAAAATATACAGTAAAGAGAGATTCAAAGAGGAAGAAAACCTCTAAATGGTTTACAGTGTGTATATGCAGGCTAAAAGTTAAAGTTCTTAAAGTTAAAAGGAAAGAAAGAGAGTAGTTGGGTGTGGTGGTACACACCTTTAATCCCAATGCCTGGGAGGCAGAGGCATATTGACCTCTGTGACTTCAAGGGGTAGAGGTAGATTGACCTCTGTGACCTCAAGGTGTGGTAGTACACGCCTTTAATCCCAATGCCTGGGAGGCAGAGACAGAGCTCTGTGAGTTCAAGGTGTGGTAGCATACACCTTTAATCCCAGCACTGGGGAGGCAGAGACAGGAGGATCTCTGTGAGTTCAAAGACAGCCTGGTCTACAGTGTTATTCCAGGACAAAGATATACAAAGATCCTGTCTCAAAAAGTAAAAGTAAAAATAAAAGAAATAGAGGTTAAAATAAAGCCACATAAAGATGGAAAGTGCACAGAGAATCTTCATACTGTATGCTATTATGCTCTCTTTAAATTGTTTGATTGCTGAGGAAGGAGCAACAACTGCTAAAAGACTTTTGTTTATAAATGCTGCTGAACTAACCCAAGATAGGAATTTTGAAAATACCTTGGCTTCAAAACTGAAGTCAAAAGGTATGTTACTTTGGAGAAGAGATTTTGCTTTTGTTTCCACAGAAAACGAGAGACTCTGGATTTATTCAAAGTTAAGAATAATCACCTTTGACCAAGGGAGGCCACCTGAAAAATCTCCGATAGGAACAGATGGCCCAGATGACAGAGGTCTACATCCAGAACTGATCCAAGACTGCTGCCTGAGATGATCGAGACTCACAGGATACTCCAGTCATGACTTGATTATAACTCTAAATTTTCTTTAGGCCTCCTTAAGACTATCAGCGCCCCCAACCAGCAGGAAGTAGCTTGAAATACTACGCCCATGTTCCCAACAAATGGATTATGGGTATTTTCCTTTGTTTAAAAAAAAAGAGAGGGAAATGGTGCGGGAGAATTATCTGTATTCTGTCAATTATATTTTAATAAAATGCTGATTGGCCAGGCAGGCAGTATAGGCGGGAAAGCCAGACAGGAAGTAGGGGTGGAGCAAAGAGACTGGGAGTATTCTGGAAGCAGAAGCTCTCTCTCAGCCACTCCTGTGCAGACCACCGAAGAGGCAACATGTAAGCTGTCACACTGAGAAAGGTACTGAGCCCATGTGGCTAACATAGATAAGGATAATGGGGTAATATATGTTATAAGAGTTAACAAGAAGCCTGACCTAATGGGCCAATCAGTTTATAACTTTATGGAGTCCTGTGTGTAATTTCTCTTTGGGATTTGCCGGCTGTTGGGGTACCGGGCAGGACGGAAATCCCAACAAGCCGGCCCCTCATGTTACAAATAATTCTCTTGTTTATTGTTGTATGATTTTTAAAAATTTATGAGATATATTAATATTCAGTGCTCATTTGCCCTTGAGAAATTAAATTTTTCCATATGCCTACATTTTAATGTATCATTAACAGGACAGTTATTCAGGATTTCAATGACTCACTGTTCTACAATCTCATTATTTTAAAAAATAAATGCAGGGTTAATGGCAGTCAGTGTAACAAAACAAATGCTGCACTATCATGTATTCTTCTCATATGACAGATGATATAGAATCAATAGATGCATACTACACATAGACACTAAGATGAACACACACACTCATACTGAAAGAACTATCTGTGTTGGAGAATAGTGCTTGTCAGTCAGCATAACAGGCTATAGAATTAATGAAAACAAGGTTCTAGGCCTTTCTATAAGGAAATTCTTCTATGAGGTTAATGGATATGGAAAGACTCACCCTAAATGTTAGCAATATCTTTCCATGGGCTTGGATCCAAGATGAACAAAAAAGAACAAGCTCTCATTGCTGCTTCTTGGCTGCCGTTGCAATATGACCTGTCTCTTCAAATCCCTGCTGCTATGATTTCCTGGTTGTAAACCAAAATTAATATTTTCTCCTTGAAAGTTTTTTTTTTTTTTTGGCAGGGGCAGGGAATTTTATCAGAGAAATAGGAAAAGTAAAAAATTAATCACATTTATTAAAAGTCACATGACTCGACTAGAAGATTTGATACTACTTGATAAAAGTAGTAGTTTTTCCTAACAGACTACCACTTTAAAGAGATTCTCACTTCTGGTGAAATGAAATTATATTTTCAAGGCAAATGCTCAGAATCATTGCACCTAATTAGCCGCCAAACTCATTTAGTTTTATTTATAAATATAAGCAGTTAGTAGCAATTAAAATCAAATAAGTGACTCACTAGAATCAAATATATGTTTATTAACATTTTTTTCAGAAAATACATCAAGATATAAGATTATCATTTCTGTTCCTGCCTTCAGCGTCTGAAAATTCATGAAATGATAGATTAGATGTCCCTTCTTTAGCTGCTGTCTCTGTCCTTTATGTCTCTGTCACATTTTGTTTATTCATCAGATCATATTCTTTCTGTTCTACTTCTAATTTTGACTAATAACTTGCTTAAATTTTGCTATCATAATGACTTCCTTTTTCAATGTAGCAGATGTTGACTCTTAATATTAAAAAAATCACTCACTGCTTAAAAGTAACCTATTTTTCCTTTTACTCTTAGTATCTCTAGGTGGAACTTAAAGTGCAATCAATCAGTGATTACAATCATTTTTTTTATTGATTTAAGACAGACATTCCAGAATTGACAGAGAAATTTTAAAATAAAATCAGTTTTACACCATCTCACTTGCCCATTAAGTATGTGCCCCAGTGGTTTTTAGTTGATCCATTAGTGTTTATAGAATGACCCAGCCTATTTTAGATCTTTATTATTTTTAATATTTTTATATTTTTGAGAGTTCATACTTAAGAACTATATCTATGTTATTTCCACTGTGATTTTGTCCCTTCCTACTCCTCTAGTGTTCCTCAACTTCCTCCCATAACTTCTTCATAAATACATATCTTAGGGATCCCATTTGTGTTATAGATAGATAGATAGATAGATAGATAGATAGATAGATAGTTAGATAGATAGATAGATAGATATTCTCAAGGGCTGAACACTCGATTAGGTAAACCAATCAGAGGGCTCATCTCTGGAGAAACCATTAATCTCGTCAGTAACTCTTCTAGGAGCTGAGCTTTGTGAGATTTTTCTCCAGCCACACTGGTATGTCAACTAGTTTTATCATTTCCAGGTCTTGTTTTTGACAATTAAAATTTTAAGATTTTTATAAGTATATATGCCTCCCATACATTCTGGCCTTCTGGTTCTTACAATCTTATGCCCCCTTTTCCATAATGTTCCCTGAGCCATAGGTGTAGAAATTTTGTACAGATGTATCAGTAGGTATTGAGTACTACACTGTTGATTATTCTCTGTATTCTCACCAGTTGAGGATTTTTGTAATGATTTTCATTAGCTTCAAAATTGGCCTTTTTAACCTTCTCCCATAGGAATCCATGTACTTAACCCATAATCTCTAAGTGGTCAATGCTGTTTACCTTTATCCTAGTTGTGGCAAACACTGATGTCCTTTCTGTTTATATAAACATGAATCTATTTTTTAATGTCATGCAAATTAAAACGTAGACTCAATAAAATACTGTGAAAACAAATATAAAAAAAATTTTTGGAGCATTTAACAATCAAGTTTATACTAATTTAATTGTCATCTGCTGTTTTAGTTTTCTTTATTAGTGTAGTCAACACTGGCTGCCTAAAAACAATTTGAAGGAAAAAGATTTATTTAGTTTAAAGGTCACAATCAATCATCAAATGAAACCAATGCGGAAACATTGAGAGAAGAACTGAAGCAAAAACCTTGGAGGAGCAATATTTATTGTCTCTGAGATTCACAGTCAGCTGCAGTTATTATACAGCTCAGTTCAAACTGCTCAGAAGCCTATCGAGGAATCAACCCTCCTACATCAATCAATAACCAAAAACATGTCCCACAAATATGCCCACAGTCCATTCAAGGAGAAAGTTCTTCAAATGATGACTCATCTTCTTAGGTGTGTCAAGTTGACACACAAAACTCACAAGGAAATTGAGTTTGGGGGATAAAATTATCTCTTTTAAGACACCAGACATTCCAAGATGTTATTGACGGGCTGGGGAGTAGTTTCTAAGGTTAAAAATACATGTTCCTGGACCTGGAGGGAGGGGGGAGGAACTTGGACTTCCCACAGGGCAGGAGACCCTGACTGCCCTTGGGGACAAAGAGGGAGGAGGAGAGGGAGGGGGGGAGTGGGAGGGCGTTGGGAGGAGGGGCGTAAATGGAAACTTTTTATAATTTAATAAAATTACTTTCAAAAAAAAATACATGTTTCTCTTTCAAAGAACATGAGTTCAGTACTTTGCACCCAAGATGGGTAGCCCACAAACACTTCAAACTCTATTTCAGGGTGCACCTCCATGTACCCTCACCCGACTTCCACTGGCCTCTGCAGACAAGTGCTCATATAAAAATATGTAATTCACAGAAATAAAAATAAAATAGAATCTTACATGAAAATGAAACAAAATTATTTACAGAATTGTTGAATAAATATAAAGCGTTGGTAAAATACTCCTTGTCAGATAATGTAGTAATTTGCTTCAGGCACACTTATGAGCAGGAGTGATATTAGAAATATAAGAAAAAAATCCACATAAAATATCATCTACAAAAATATATCAATTTAAACAAGCCAAAAAATTAAGCAGAATTAAGGGAAATAGGGACAAAGAATTTACTTTTAGGAGAAAGAGAAAATCTGAGGGAAGTAAAATATTAAAATCAAGTTTCTGGTGAAAAAAAGACTGTTTTTGTTTTTTTGTTTTTCTTCTCTGAGTGGTAAACTTACCTAAAACAGAATAAAAACTAATATCCTAAAAGGAATATCCTAGCAAATATAAACTACTTCACTCAGAATCACAGGGCATAGGGGAGTCAACTAATACTTAAATTTAAATCGATTTAAATTTAAATCAAATATGATAATTTTAAATTGATTTAAATTTAAATCAAATATGATAAAAGTCTCTTGAATTTATGTAACAAACCAGAAATGCTCCAGTAAACAAAAACGTTATGTTATAAGAGAAAATTCACAAATTTATTTATACTGAGTGCATGATAAAATAGCATTTCAAATGGCATTATTCAGGAAATCTGCTGAAGACACTGGTAAATAATATATCTGTGATAATAATCATATAGACTTAAACAAGGGAGGAATTGGCAGCAAGATATACAAGACCGTAAATTAGAGAGACTCATTCATTTGATTTCAAGATAGGTAAATTTTTTTTCTGTTTTTTAAATAGTAACAGCCATGAAGTAGACATAACCATACTGATGAATATTTTGCATATCACCATAGAACCTTCATCTGGCGATGGATGGAGATAGAGACAGAGACCCACATTGGAGCACTGGACTGAGCCCACAAGGTCCAAATAAGGAGCAGACGGAGTGAGAACATGAACATGGAAGTCAGGGCTGCGAGGGGTGCGTTCACCCACTGATATAAGGGGACTGATCTAATGAGAGCTCACCAAGGCCAGCTGGACTGTGACTGAACGAGCATGTGATCAAACCGGATTCTCTGAATGTGGCTGTCATGGGGACTGTCTGAGAAGCCATTTTTAATGGCACTGGGACTTATTTCTTTTGCATGTACTGGCTTTTTGGGATCCCAGTCTGTTTGGATGCTCACCTTCCTAGTCCTGGAGGGAGGGGGGAGGAACTTGAACTTCCCACAGGGTAGGAAACCCTGACTGCTCTTAAGTCTGGAGTGGGAGGAGGAGAGGGAGTGGGGGGAGTGGGAGGGTATTGGGAGGAGGGGAAGAAGTGGAAATTTTTATAAATTATAAAAAAAATCAAAAAGAAGTTATTTACCTTTAATTTTTCTCAAAAGATCTTCATATTAACTATTCAAATTATTTTTAATAAATTTTCTTTAAAAAAAGAAAAACCGACCATAATCAATATTTTAATTTTATAATTTTTAAGATAAAGCAGACCATCATGAACATAGTGGGAGAGTTACATAAAGTGTAAACTTATGAAGAATGTATAATAAGTGAAAATTTATAACATAAATTAGTGACATGAAGTACACTACAGATGGATGCTAAACAAATATAAAAGACTGTTTCTTCAATGGTGTGAATAAGAGCAAAAATTTCCTTACCTCAGAATTCAGGAAGGCAGAGATATGTAAAATCAGTGTTTTGTTGGTGAAACTTGCAGGCCAGATGCAGCAGGCATTCCCAGGAGCCAAGCTGGCCAGAAAAGCAGATAAGGATATTTGCCTCTTCCTCCTTGCCTCCAAATCCATTTCCCCAGTCTCATTCCCAGCTTTGTAGCAAATCACTGTTCTCTCCCACTTTCTCCTTACAGAGATCTTCCCCTCCAAATGTCCTTCTTCATCTCTTAATCCCCAAATATAATTCCATCAGGCATTCCCTAAGAACCCACAGGCCACCCAGGGGGAAAAAAAAAAGCAGGTAGTCTCACTGGAGATCACACCTCTTCCAAATCCAACTTCTAGTTACACTCCCATCCATGTAGTTGACCGCCCGCTGCTCAACTCTAGCAGACCATGCGGATCTTTTCTCCACTCCTCCTGTTATCCCAGCACCAAACTCCCAGCCTCTCTTCAATTTTTGCCACCATCCCCAAGGCACCAAGAGAATCCTCATAGCACATCCTGTGTTCCATGCAGTTGTGGACCCACTCAACATTCACTTCCTAGTCATCTGAATTTCTAAGTATTGGACCATAATACCTAGAAACCAATTATACCAGGAACTCTCAGTAACCCTACCTAGCTGATTTTTAATAGAATCCCATACTAGACAACAAACAGGTACAACACCCTTGGACAAAAGAAGCAAGGAACAAAACAACTAACCAACAGTACACACACACACACACACAATACCAGATATCAACACCTTGAGTTATGAAATTTACAAACACAGATTCCAAGGCACAAATGTTAATAATCGACTATAAAAGCAAAATAAAAGACAAAAAGAAAATCAAAACCACAACAAAAAATCATTAGATGCTGAAAAAACATTTCACAAAATCCAACACTGCTTTATGATAAAAAGTCTTAGAGAGATCAGGGATACAAGGGACATAGCTAAAATAATAAAGGCTATTTTAAGTAAGACAATAGCCAACATCAAAATAAATAGAAACTCAAAACAAATCCACTAAAATCAGGAATAAGGCAAATTTATTCACTTTCTCCATATCTATTCAATATAGCAATAGACATTTTAGCTAGAACTATATGACAGCTAAAAGAGGTCAAGAAGATAAAAATTGAAAAAGAAGTCAAAGTATTCTTACTTGCATATGATATAATAGTATAAAAAGCTACCATAAAAATTTTACCAGGGATAAACACCTTCAGCACAGTTGAATACAAGATTAACTGAAAATTAATCAGTAGTCCTTCTATATACAATTCACAAATGGGCTGAGAAAGAAATCAGGGGAACAGCACCCTTCACAATAGCCACAAATAATATAAAATACCTTGGAATAATGCCAATCAAGAAAGTGAAAGTCTTGTATGATAAAAAAACTTCATGTCTTTGAAGAAGGAAACTGAAGATGACATCAGAAGATACAAAGTTCTTCCATACTCATGGATCAGTAGGATTAACATAGTAAAATCAGCCACCTTACCAAAAGTCATCTACAGGTTCACTGTAATCCCCATAAAAATTCCAGCACAACTCTTTACAAACCTTTAAAGAAAAGAACTCAACTTCATATGGAGAAACAACAACAACAAAACTACCCAAGTTAGCTAAAACAATACTACACAATAAAAGAACTTCCAGAGGTATCATTATGCCTTATTTCAATCTCTGCTACAGAACTGTAGTAATAAAAACTGCATGGTTTTGGTATAAAAACAGAAACACTGATCCATGGAATTGAATCAAAGACCCAGACATAAATCCACACACCTATGGACACCAGATTTTTTTTTTATAAAGAAGCCATATGTATGCAACTGAAAACAGAAAACATCTTCAACAAATAGTGCTGGTCCAACTGAATGCTGTCACATAGAAGAATGCAAATAGATCCATACCAAGCCCCCTGCACCAATCTTAAGTCCAAATAGATCAAAGACCTCAACATAAAACCAATTACAATGAACTTGATAGAAGAGAAAGTGGGGAATAGCCTTGAAGGTTTTGGCACAAGATAAGACTTTCTGAACAAGATACCATTCACACACACACTAAAATAAACAGTTAATAAATTGAATCTCATGAAGCTGAAAAGCATCTGTAAGGCAAAGGACACTGTCAATAACAAAGCAGCAATACACAGAATGGGAAAAGATTTGTACCAACTCCAAGGGCTAATATATCCAAAATATATAAAGAGCTCAAAAAGGCAGATACCAACCAACTAAATAATCTAGCTTGAAAAATTTGGTATAAGTCTAAGCAGAGAATTTTTAACAGAGAATATCAAAATGGCTGAGAATCAATTAAAGAAAAGTTCAAAATCCTTAGCCAACAGGATTTTGGCATTGCATATCAAAACTACTTTGATATTCCTTTTTATTCCTGTCAGAATGACTAAAATCAATAACACAAATGACAACTCATGCTGGTCATGATGGGGGAAAAAAGATAGTGAAAACATGTACAGCTACTTTGGAAATCAATATGGTGCTTTCTCTGAAAACTGGGAAAATATATACCTTACGACAGCTTTACCACTCCTGGGTATATACCCAAAGGATGAGTCATCATATCACATGGACACTTTCACAAATATGTTCATTTCTTTAAGGATTTTTTTTACTTCCTCTTGATGTATATCTATTATCTTCAAAAAGTTATATTTAAAGTCTTTTTCCTCTGTTTCTCCTGCAATAAGATGTTCAAATCCTCTTGCCATATGACCACTGTGTTCTGGTGTTATCATGTCCCTTTTTAGGTTGTTGAATGTATTCTTGCATTGGTGTCTACCCATCTCTTCCTCCAATTGGTGTCAATAGTGTCTTTGACACTTGGTCCAATCATTGCAGTCAGTGTTTGTGACTCAGTTTTCATCTCTTGGATTAATCATTATATTAGCTGTCTGTGTCTCAGGGAGCTGCTGAGGTTTCAGAAAATGGGTGTATGATGTGGGAAGTCCTTATGCTTGTGTGTTGCTGTTATTAGTTAATGAATAATGAAGCTACTCTCAGCCAATGGCTTAACAGAAAATAGACACTCTGGAAGGGATATATATCAAGAGAGTAGGCAAAGTCAGAGATATGACGGAGCTGCCAGAAGAGAACCATACAAGCTGCCAGCAGTAACCTTGCCAGGAGGCCATAAGCCTCATGATAAAATATAAGATAATAGATATGGATTTATTTAAGGGATAAGAGTGAGCTAGAAATATGCATAAGGTAATAGTACAAGCAATGCTGTAATTGATAGTTTCTGTGTGATTATTTAGGTTCTGAGCAGCCAGGAACAAACAAGCAACCTCATAAAACAAGTGTGTTGGAGACTACAGTGGGACTTATAGACTACAGGGTCTGATCAATGGCGGAGAGCAGGTGGTATGGGGTGTTAGGGAAGCCTGACTGCAGGAGTTTTTCCTGCTGGCTGACTAGGTACCTAAGGTGGTTAGAGGAAGGCCCTGGGGTTTTGTCCTGGGTTCTAGGGCCTAGAGACCGGACTTTCAAGCTGGGGAGCTTGTCACTCACCTCTTGGTCTACTGTGTGCAGTTGCAGTCCTTGCCTCAGTGAGCCTCTAAGGTCATGAGGGATAGGTGGGTTTGGGGGGTAGAGTAGGACTTGTAGGTTATGGGGTTTAATCGATGGGGGGTTGGAGTGGCCTACCTGCAGGAGGCTTGCTTGCTGAATGGTTAGTAAAGTTGAGGCAGGTGGGAAATGGGCCAGGGACCTAGGGCCTAGAGACCTGGCTGTCCTACTGAGGAGCTGGTCACTAACCTCTTGGTCTGCTCTGTGGAGTCATAGTCTGTCTTTGAGGCATTGTAGCATATTTTTGGATAACTTAATGAATTAACTTCAGGTTTAAGACATGTAGATGACGTTGAATATAGAAGCTCATTAATGTTGAAGATGCTGAGGATACATTACGGTTGACAGCCCAGTCATAAACAAGACTTATAGTGCCTTCTAAGACTCATGGAACATTGGTGAAGGAGGAGGAAGGAGTAATATTTTGGATGAGCCTGAATACAGAGATGAACACTGTAAGATGTCATGCACTAGGCATGCATAGTCATTGCAATCATGAGTTGTTAGCAATTGCAGTTCCTTGGAGGGGGCTTACACAAGATTGGCCCTGTCAACAAACAGGCATAGATGTTCCATGGGTGAGCATCACTCATGAGATCCTACCACTTACTGATGAACTAATAGCTGTCATAGATTTTTAGAGGGGAGTCGTCGTCGTTGGTTCTGCTAGAGAGATTAACTGCTTGCAATGGATAGCTTCCAATAAATAGCCTTATTAAATTGCTGGATCAGAAAACAAAATAAATCAGAGCTAGAGCGATGGCTTACCAGTTAGAGTGCTTTTGGTTTTCCAGAGGACTCGGGTTCTATTTCCAATGCTAATATGTCTACAACTGGTCAGCAATTCTTGTCCATTTTCTGACCTCCAAGGACATATGGTGTGCAGACATACATAAAGAAAACATCCCCCACCAAACACACTCCCTGACACACATTAAAGAAAAACAGTGAAAACTGTGAGAAAGATAATAATAATGAGGCCTGGGAGAAGGGGAGATAAAAGCAGGTGAAGGATGGCAGTAAAAAGTATTCACTATACACGCATAAGAAGTTATCAAAAGATAAATTTAATTCATTAAAAATAAAAATTTTCCTACATCCTAAAATGTCAGTCTGCCAGTCTTTATTAGAACCCAGGTAGACATTTTCAGAGAAAGCTTATGTACTAAATTCCCTGACAGGGTATCTAACATTTATATGAATATTTTTCTAAAAATTTTTTACACATGTATGATTTTAAGTACAGAAATACCTCAATGTAATTTCTACTTCCTTTGCCTTATCTTTCCAGAGCTACATGGAGTTCTAAACCATGGCGAACTCTTGCACATGCGTGAACACTGCTCTCATAGCAAAATTGTCCTTAGGTGTTCTTCCCTCCCACCATATCCTCTGTGTGTGTGTGTTTGTGTGTGTGTGTGTGTGTGTGTGTGTGTGTGTGTGTGTGTGTGAGAGAGAGAGAGAGAGAGAGAGAGAGACAGAGACAGAGACAGAGACAGAGAATTGTACACAAGTGCCCACGGAGGCCAGAAGAGGGCCTTGGAACCCCTGCCGCTGGAGTACGAGTACGGCAGTTTTGAACTTCTCAGTGTGTGTGTTTGGAATCATGCTAGGGTCCAAAGCAAGTGTGATTCATTGCTGAGCTATGTCTTCTGCTCTGATACCTTCTTTCTAATTTACTTCTGAAGCATAATGAATTCCCAGGCTTGCTGCATCAGTTACCAGAACACTTTCATGTAAAAGCCGTAACAATGAATTGGGTATTATAAAACATGCCAGTCTTTCAATATATCTCTCCTTTACTCTCTCCCCTCATTCCAAACATAAGAATGCCTACGTTTATGTTATTTTCACATTTTATGAAACCATATTTATTAAAATAATATTACAAATAAGACATTGACATTTATATGGCAAAAGGAAAGGGAGAAATTAAATTAATGAATGAGAGCAGAAACAATATGAACATAATTCCTCTCAATTATGCGTAACAATACATTAGCATATAAGACCCCTGGGGATGATTTTGATGGATGACAGCTTAAAACTGTATAGAACACTATACATCATTAGAAAATCATTGCCTAAGCCACAGTACCACAGGACTTAAATAGTTGAAACATATAGAGTTGCCACAATAATGGTATCATTTGTAACAATTTTTAAACAAAAATGATTTCTCAAGGTAGAAACTGATGGTAGAATAAAAAGGAAACAATCTTAGACATAAATTGAGCTAAAATATTTCTTTAGAAATGAAAATCACTTTATTCTGAGAAGCTAACAGGCAAAAATGCCCTACAGCTAGGCTGTGGCAGCCACTCTTGACCAGGCCCAAATTCTATGCAACTCGATGAATTTTTGTATAGTTAGACTATATTTTTTTATGTTTAGAAGTTGATATCTCCATTTCAATGAGGCATATCTGCATCTCAAAATACATATGATCAGAGGAAATAACTTTTAAATACCATAAATCATGGGATGAAAAAAATACAAACTAAAGAAATAATACTAAAGTCTATATGAGAATAAAAAAAATAATCACATACAAAGTCAGAAATATTTGATTTTCCCAAGCCTTTGCATCAACAAGCAAAAAAGTCAGAAAATTTTGGAATGGTATGTCTCAAACTCTGAGGGCGAATAACTGTGAACCAACAATGCTATACCCCAGTAAGGTATTCTTTTAGAATTGACAAATAACTAAGGATACTTCAAGCAAACGTAAATGAAGGCAAACCATGGCACCAGAGCTATCACTGAAGAAAATTCTTAGTGGAATACAATTCAAGGAGGAAGGAGAACAATAGTGTCCTTTATCGGAATGAAAAAGGTATACACTCTATACTAGGAACAGATGAAGATGGTAGACATGGAAATAAACACTCCGGGCACAAGCTGAAATACCAGCAAATGTTTCCAGTTTAAAGTATGCAACCCATCACTTGAATTTGCAATGAGATTATCAGGTGCATAAATGTACATAAGAATAGTTTCTCTGCTTTTTTTTTTTTTTTTTTTTTTTTTTAGTGGTAGGATTGAACCTAGGACTTTGTATGTGCTAGGCTGGTCCTCTAACACTGATCTACAGCACCATTATCTATGTGCTCAATTTAAAAACTACCATTTACTGAGAAAATGACCTCAATGTGTAAAGAATTTTAAATTCCTTGCATATAAAATTCAAAATTTTGAAAATCGTAGGTATTTTATTTTAAGTGATTATTCTATCATGTTTATAATTCTGTCTTAAGAAAAATTATAAGCTGCAATGTTAAAAATGTGACTAAAAAAGATTAAAGTATCAAAGCAAGTATTCTGGATTTGCTGTTTATAAAGCACAGCTGAATTGTGATGTCTTTACTCTGGATTATAATCTGACAATATTTACTTTTGAAATTTACTGTTGATATTTAGGAGAGGTTTGAGTGTAATAAAAATCCAGTATATGCAGAGGAAACAAGTCCCAGTGTCATTGTCAATGGCTTTTCAGAAAGACCCCGCGCCAGCCACATTCAGAGAATCCGGCCACATTCAGAGAATCTGTTTGGATCACGTGCTCGTTCAATCCCAGTCCAACTGGCCTTGGTGAACTCTCATTAGATCAGTCCCCTTGTATCAGTGGATGAACGCACTCCTCACGGTCCTGCCTTTCCTGTTCATGTTCTCCCTCCTTCTGCTCCTCATTTAGACCTTGGGGGCTCAGTCCAGTGCTCCATTGTGGGTCTCTGTCTCAATCTCCATCCACCAACGGGTGAAGGTTCCCTCTGGTCTTGCCTTCTTTGCTCACGTTCTCTTTCCTTTTGCTTCGCATTTGGACCTAGGGAGTGAAGTCCAGTGTTCCAATGTGGGTCTCTGTCTCTATCTCCATCCATTGCCAGATGAAGGTTCTGTGGTGATATGCAAAATATTCAGTATGGTTATGGGCCACGGCCGGTTCAGGCACGCTGTCCTCTGCCCAGAGAACAATTTGGGGATCTCTCCTTGAACCTGGGATCCCCTTTATAATCAAGTCTCTTGTAAACCAGAAAATGACTCCCTTAGTTGAGATATATACTTCCCTGATCCCATAGCCATCCTTCCTCCCTCCCCCCATCCCAATCCCCTGAGCTTTCCCCATTCCTCCCCTACTCCCTTCTCTCTAACCCTCTCCCCTTCCAACAACCCTCGCACCCCCCCATGCACCCGAGGTTACCTGGAACTCTTGTCTACTTCCAATCTCCAGGAAGATAACTACATGATTTTCTTCAGGTTCACTTTCTTATTTAGTTTCTCTAGGATCACGAATAATAGGCTCAAAGACCTTTAATTATGGCTAGAATCCACTTATGAGTGAATACATACCATATTCCTCTTTTTGGGTCTGGCTTACCTCACTCAGTAAAGCATTTTCTATGTCCATCCATTTGCATGCAAAATTCAAGATGTCATTGTTTTATACCGCTAAGTAAAACTCTAATGTATATTTGTTCCACACCTTTTTAAACCATTCTTCTATTGAGGGGCACCTAGGTTGTTTCCAGGTTCTGGCTATTACAAATAGTGCTGCTATGAACATAGTTGAACAAATGCTTTTGTGGTATGATAGGGCATCTCTTGGGTATATTCTCAAGAGTGGAATTGCTGGGTCTTGAGGGAGGTTGACTCCCAGTTTCCTGAGAAACCGCCACACTGATTTCCACAGTGGCTGCACAAGTTTGCATTCCCACCAACAATGGATGAGAGTTCCCCTCTCTCCACATCCTTTCCAGCATAGGCTATGAAAGCTTGGTCTTTTGCTTAGACTTGGACCTAACTAGCTGTTCTTATAACTCACTGCTTCTGTTGATTTATACTCTACCACACAGCATTTTTCTCTTCCTCAGTATGACACATCCAACTTGCTCTGGGTCTACTGGCAAAAACCTTACATCTAGATATTTCCTCTTCCCTATCCTGAAAAGTCCCACCTATCCTCTCCTGACTAGCTATTGGCTATTTATCTGTTATTAAACCAATTAGAAGGCACCTTAACAAAGACACATCTTCACAGTGCGCAAATAGTCTGCAATATTTTACATTTTAATTAGTTTGTATAATAAATTATTGTATCATTCTGTTGTTTTTAATCTCATAATTTAATTTTATTAAAAATTTTAAAAGTAATTATGTACAGTCACCTCAAAGAAGCTTCTAAATATGATCGCTTTTTCAGTCTCTAGTGACCAACTCCCTTACACTAATTGTTCAGTAAACAGCTATGAATTATTTATTTTAAGATATAAACATGAGAACTAGTTGCATATTAATCTTTCTGAATAATATTCAGAATTAAAAAACAGAATAATGCTGATTATGGCTTTACAAAGCTATAAATTAAAAAATACGACACTAAAACATTTTACGAGGCTCACACTGACTTTGAATGATGGAGATTCTGTTGCAGTAGTGCTCAGGTTTGAACACTGCAGCTTTTGAGGCAATAAAGCTCAGGTTTGAGCATAGCTCTTCCTAATTGTATTATTGCCTGCAAAGAGTGAAAAGGCCAAAACTCTTCCTGTTGATTGCTTCAATGTCAAAAGATTACTTTGACAGTTAAATGTCGTTTTGTCCAAGACAAACCTGTGGGCCATTAAATGAGACAATGCACCACCGTGGTCAGGTATAAATATGAACTCTATTGAGAAAACTGATTTTTTTATCCTTGGATTTGACCTGCAAAATAGTCTGAACTCTTAATGTCAAATTAATTTTCTTCTTCAAACATTTTTAATGTAAATTTAGGCCTTTTCTCCTTCAGTAATTCTGCTCAGAGAACTCAGTAAAGTTTATCTCCAAAACTTTACATAAAATACATAGTATTTTACGTTGCATGTAGACCATGATTTATATATTCACATCCCCCCCCCAATGTACATTAATCACAGTGGTTTCCTGTTGTTTGAGGCTCTGCACATGCTACAGTGAAGATGTTTTAAGCCTTAAGTACTTGTGCTTTTGTATCTATGATATAAAGACCAATAATTAAATAGCTAGTTTAAATGCTATTATGTAAAATGTAAACACTTAATTTCTCATAATGACCAGGACATTCTGGAGATTCCCAATCTGAACAATGTAGGGTGTTTTATTTTTAATAATTAAATCTATTTTACGACAGTGACTGTATTAAAGCTTCATAAAGGAACAGAACTGAGAGAATAAATGTATATTATTAGAGTTTTATTAGATTGACTTACATAATATGGTCCTTGGAATCCAACAGTTAGTGTCTAACATGGAAAAGACCTAGAATCTGGTAGTTCTTTAATCCACAAGGTTGGATGGAGTAGTTCCAATCTGGCAATAGTGGCCTGGAGCATTGCTGGAGAGACACTGGCCTTCAGCATAAGTTGGACTCTCAAAGAGTTAATCAGGGAAGGACCACAGACAGCACCATGGCTTAGATGAACTTGCCCATGAGAGTAAAGGTGAGTATTCACAGAGCAGGCTCTCTCTTCCATGTAATTTTTCAGGGCACAACCATAGTGTGCCTTAGGTTAGATGGTCCTGCTTAAAACAGGTTGATCAAGAATGCCCTTAAAGAGTGCCCATATCCAATCGAGTTGACAACCAAGATTTGTCAGCACTACGATTTTGAGAAAATTTCAGCTTAATTCTGCATGAACCTCCAAACCGCCTTTTTCTATGGTCCCATTCATAGCTGTGTCACAAGTTTCAGAGGTGTTTTTTGATAGTTGAATAGGTTTGTCGGGTAAGAGACTTTAGTACTGTATTCTCTCTAATGATTTATAATAGATCACTTCCTTTTCAATTTGTTGATATTTTTAGAAATCATTACACAATCAAATAATTTTAAATATAGCATTTCCATGAATTGATGTAAATGATATGTTCATGTTGTATAAAGAAAAGTACACACTTTTGATTTGTACTGGTCAACAGACACTTAAGTTATGATTCATGAAGAAATCATCACATTTTGTCTGACTCTATTTGTTGGGTTCCATGTACATTGAGAGGAAGAAGAAGGAGGGGGAGGAAAAGAAGGAACAGGAAAAGGAGGAAAAGAAGGAGGAGAAGGAATAGGAGGAAGAGGAGAAGAAGGAAGAAGAAGAAGAAGAAGAAGAAGAAGAAGAAGAAGAAGAAGAAGAAGAAGAAGAAGAAGAAGAAGAAGAAGAAGAAGAAGAAGAAGGCAACAAAGTGAATGGCAGGCCTAGATAAACAAACAACAAATGCCAAAAGTCTTAGATTGTAAAAATGATGAATTCTAGAATAACAAAAAAGGACATTGAAGGTAGAAGAAAAATGACTCATATAACTATGCATTTAAGAAAAAAAGAAAACAAAACAACTCAGATAAACAAAACACAACAACAGCAAGAAAAACCTTTCTGGACCCAGTATCTTACCAAACATTTCTAGGTCACCTTTGGAATACGAATATATTATCCAAGGCAGCAACAACTGTCACAGACTGTCCACAAAATACTGCAATACTTTATCTTCACCTGGTGTATTTTGATACAAGCACTAGGGAAACAGTCAGAGGACAGAAGAACTTTAATTGTCCTGTTCTTCTACGGTGTTAATGCTGATAAATAAATGAAAAGGCCCTATTGGTGATCTTACTGTCAAAAGACCACAGTGATAGTAAGATACAGAGAATTGCAGGAGAGAGAATTAACAAGCCAAACTGAAAAGCTTGCCATTGTCGTGTTTTGTTTGAACAAACTACAGAAGATTTGCAGAGAGGTATTGTATACACAATTTCAAACAAGCATGTTCACATGAAAAAGCAGGTTTAATGATAAGCAACAACTCAGTCGAAAGGATGATCATTTGATCATCTATACTGACAAAGGAGGAAGCTGACATGAGGCATTTTTGGTGTTTTTCTTTTCATCTGTAACTCTAATGGTTATTTTTTTATGCTCATTCCTGCTGTGTGTAAAAGATATCTCTGAGTTAGGATTTGTTAAGACTACCTTGGTGATTTTAAATTCTCATAAGGTTCTTATGGCTTCTTTTCTCTGTTTTACAGTACATTCTCCCTCTTATTAACGTATTCAGCAAGCAGTGTTTAAGACACTGTTTTAAAAACCTAATGCAATATTCTATCAAATATCCATCATTTAAAAGACTTTGGAAGCACTTTCAAATTTCCAAATGTCTTTTGAATTATTATTCTGACCTTCCCATGTTCAACACAACAACAATGCTGTGCAATTATCCCAGAATTCAAATCTGGAATCAGTCACCCACCTTTCTAGAGGCAATCACTGGTCATTGTTTTGAGGAGACATATGTTCTATAATAAGCCTGGCTGCACATGTTACAACTTGAAGCTTCTTTACAGCATGAGTAGAAGGCTTCTAGTATCTTCCACAGCTGCACTGAGTTCCCTGCTTTAAAATATTATGCCCTGTCACCAGCCCAAAGGGAAACTGATCTACTGCTCCCAGTCTTGCTAAGCTCATAAGAGCTCTTCCATTCTCTTTACCACTCCCATTCGAATCTTCTTAGAATGTTGAAAATGCAGATGCTTCTAATATTGTTTGCTTAATTTCACATCATGGAGACATAATAAAAGTACAGCTTAAAGAACTTGGTAAACACATGAAATATAATTTCATTTGTAATATTATAACTCACTCTGGTGGTTATTCTTGGTTTTTAGCTGGACAACATCTGGAGTTGACTGAAACCAAGAAAACAGATTGCACACTCATGAGGAATTTCTGACTAATCTGAAATGGAAAAATGTATTTCTAATCTGGATCTTTCAGGTAGGAAAACAAACTTCAAATTCATATCTGCAATGCAGATTTAATCTGGGCCACATCTTCTGCTTGAAGTCCATATTAGGATGAGTAAGAAGGAAGCTTTTGATCTTTGACTGCTCTCACCTCTCATCTAGCTTGTAAGTCAATTCCTTAACTGGCATAAGAGCCTACTTCTCCTGGGGTTCTAGCTTATTTTCAAGATTTGCTAAGATATCCAGCATCATAGACTGAGCAATTACTGGATTCTTGGACTTTCCATCCATATCCAGCCACTGTGACATTATTTGGACCACAGCATGAAATTCCTTCTAATAAACAAATCACACACACACACACACACACACACACACACACACACACACACACACGTGGGGTTAAATTATATATTTATATGATATACACATATATATTAGAATGAGTTATTAAATTGAAGGTCAGTTACTCTAGAGAATCCCGATTAAGTCAGATTTGGGTACCAGAAGTGGTTCAAAAGCAGGTTTATTAACTTGTGCATCACAAACCCTTGCAGGAGCAGAAGAGGTGTCAAACGGGCCTTTTATAGTGGTCACTTATGAAACATCATAAAAGAAAGATGTTTGCATTATGATTCAAAACAGCAGTAAACTTACAGTTATAAAGAGCAATGGCAACAATTTTTATAGTTGAGGGCACCACAGCATGTGAAACTGTATTAAAGGGTTGCACCATTGAGGAGGATTAGAACTACTCTTCTAGAGCAAAAGAACTATAAGAATGAATCAGTTTCTGTAGTCTCTCCAGTCATTCTCTCTCCTGGGAGCTCAGAGAATACTGAAAGTTCATGGTATGAACTATATTGCAAACTTAAAGTAGTCAATGCATTTGATTATCCTGATTCATCAATTGTGAGAAACAATGGATTTGTTGACACTGTATATAAAACTTTTGATAGTTTGTGGAATATTACAGAAAATGATAATGCTAGTCGGTTGTTCTTTGTATCTCTGGTTAAGTTTAGAGATGATAGGAAAGAATTCTTTGAAAAAAACATCTGGCATCTCAGAATACAGTGAAGGACAATAATACAGTTAGTGATAAAGCTGACTGGCCCCAGCTGCACATAAATAGTCTAAATGTTTCTAAGTGTGTCCTGGAAGAGATCATTTTTCCATCAACCATAGAGCTCAAGTTGCAGAAAATCCAATCAAAGCACTCATTATAGGACTGGTTGGATTAGAGTTAAAAGTCAATTTTAGGTCTCACAAGATATCAGTGGTAAAAGAAAGGGTACTATTAAAGACTTCAATCTTGTTACTTGGAGTGAGGATGCATTGAAGCTAAGAACTTTGACGCCTCAGATTTCAGGGAGTGTTTCCTACTTGGGAAGTAGTCTTTTTACCTTTAGCCCCATCCCTTGGAATACTGACTTTTCCCCCCTTGGACTGAAGAAATTATTCTTTCTTTGTCAGCTAAACTCGTAGTGATTTCCTTGGAAGGTAATATCAGGCAAGACAACACTGATGTTCCTAGTTACTTGTGGATAATTTTCTCCAGACCTATTACCAAATGTCTAATCATATAACCATAGTCTCATAGAAGGGAGGTAGACTGTGTTGACCATGAAGAGCAAGCTACACTACTAAAGAGTTTAATGAGTTTGCTACTTACTTCAAGTAAACATTTAAGGAATATGTGTAGGAATGTGTTTTCACAGTATGTAAAATGATGGAGGCAACATAAAACTGTATCAGGCTCAGTGTATTGATTTTGGTCCTCTACAAGGAGACTCTAGGTTGATTATTGAAGCTCACATAGTTTAAAAGGTGTCAAAAGTTTGTGTGAATTGTTGGATGAAGTATTTATCAAAAGATGGTCTACTGCAAATGAGTTGGAGGTGTGTGATATTCCTTGGCTTAATGTTGATGAAGGGATTTAAGGCTCAGGGATATTGTACTGATAGTGTGGGCACATTCTGTAAGACCTAACTCTCCATAATGGGAAGGTCCAAAAGATATGCTCTTGCTCAATCCTACAAGACTCGAAAGAGTAGAGGGGCACAAACACATTTGAACAGCTTTATTGTTGCTTCTTTTCCTCTATCAAACCTTAGGGTGTGAGATCTTTCTGCTTAATTAGATGAATTAACTGCAAGGATTTTAATTAAAAAAACTTTCTCAAAAAAGGAAAGGCTACATTAGATCATGGCAAAAATGAATCTCAGCCCATGAATCAATTTGAGATTTAAGTCAAATCATAGATTGAAAATCCCTTGAATGATGTGATGTTTGGTTTCCCCTAAGGAAAAACTTGATAAAATATTTACAAGTTTTACTGTTAGCATTTTTCCAGTCCTCCCCCAGAGGGACACACAGCCTTTTGCAAGCGTAACTGTATACTGAGGAATAGAAATCAATCAGATTTTCTAGTCTGTTGAAAACTGCTTCTGACTTAATGCTGATTCTAGGAGATTCCAAAAAAATATCATGACCCTCAAGCTAAATAGGGCTTAAGGAAGTCAGGTATTAATGGATTTTTGGCTTAAGTTTGACTCACAGTAGGTCTAATGGGTCCCTAAGCTCATTCTGTGGTTATTTCCCCTGTTTCAGAGTGATTAATTGGGATAGAAGTAATTAGTCAGAATTCTCACATTGGCTCACTGTCCTGTGCAGTGAAAGCTATTATATACGGAAAGGCTAAATGGAAGCCTTCAGAGTCTCCTATGCAAGAGAAAATAGTGAGTCAAAAACACTATTACTTTTCTGGAGGAACTGTACAAATTAATGACACCACCAATGGCTTAAAAGATACAGGAGTGGTGGTTTCTACCACATCTTCCTTTCACTTACCTCTCAGGTCAGTGCAGAAGACAGAAGGATTATAGAGAATAATATTTGGTTATTAAAAACTCAATTAGACAGTGACTCCAATTACAGTAACCACACCAGTTGTGCTGTTCTTATTTAAGCAAATTAATACATCTCTGTGTACATAGTATGCAGCTATTTCTCTAGCAAACACTTCTTTTCTTGTATTACTTGCCCATAAGAACTACCAGAAGCAATTTGTTCTCAGTTGGCAAGGCAAGAGTATATTTTAACAGTTTTACATTAAGGATATGTAACTCCATCCCTGTATCACAGCTTAGTTAGAAGGAATTTAGATTATCTGTATCTTCCACAAAATATCACATTCATGGGCTACACTGATAACATTATATTTATTGGACCAAGTGAACAGGAAGTACCAACCACTTGGTACTCATTGGTAGCACATATATACCTCAGAGGGTGGGTGTTAAAGCCAACTAAAATTCAAATACCTCATACTTCTGTGAAATTCTTAGAATTCCAGTGGTGTTGCTCCTGCAGATATTCCTTCCAGGGTGAAGAATAAGTTATTGCACCTGGTCATGCCCAACACCAAGAAAAGGGCACAAAATTTAGTTCTCCTATTTGGATTGTGGGGACAGCATACTCCTCATTCCAGCTTGAAAAGTTTCTAGATTTGTATGAGTCCTAAAATAAGAGAAGTCTCTTCAATAGGTCTAGGCAAATATATACACTGTTCTACCACTTGAACCATGTAATCCAGCATACCAGAGAGTACTTGAGGTGTCAGTGTGAATATGAATACTGTTTGGAGTCTTTGGCAGGTCCCTGTAAAAAGAAATCATAGAAGAGACCTTTATGATTTTAGAGCAGGCTCTACAATCGTCTGCAGACAAATACTCTCCTTTTGAAAAATCTCTTGTTGCATTGCAGTCTGCTGCCAGACATGTACCTATATCATGTTGGGGTGTATCCTATGATCAATAGACTATTGCAAAGTATCTGTTTAACTATGTAAAGACGTGTTGCTTTTTAAAAAACATATGAATATCTATTGGAATTTTGTCCTCCTTGCCTAAGATACCTGATTCGTCTAATAAAATGCTGAGTGGCCAATAGCAAGAGCAGAGGTATTGGCAGGAGGCAGGACATCCAGGCAGGGAGAGTAAGTAGGAGGAGGAATTGGGGCTTAGGAAAGAAAGAAAAAGATATTCCAAGGAGAAACCAGAGGCCAGAAAGACAGACTTGGAAGAAGCAAAAAAAAAAAAAAAATATGACATACAAAATGAAAGAAAGTGTAGTAAGGGGCCGGTTTGTTGGTGTATCTGTCCTGCCTGGCACCCCACAGCTGGCGTACCCCAAAGAAAACCATACAGAGAACTTCATAAGATTATAAAACTGATTGACCCATTAGCTTAGGCTTATTTTTAACTCTTGTAGTTTATATTAACCCATTATTCTGATCTATGTTAGCCATATGGCTTGGTACCTTTTTCAGCTGTCAGCTCAAATGTTGCTTCTTCGGTGATCTGGGCCAGAATGGTGGAGGAATGGGCTTCCTCCTTCCTAGCCTTCTCCTGTTCTCATCACCCTGCCTCTACTTCCTGCCTGTCCAATCAGCATTTTATTAAAATACATAATTGACAGAATACAGATAATTCTCCTGCACTACTTTCCCCTCTAAAAAAATAAAAAGAAATTATCCATAGTCCATTTGTTGGGAATTTGGGCATAGTATTCCGGGCTACTTCCTGCTGATTGGGGGCACTGATAATCTTATGGGGATCTAAAGAAAATTTAAAGTTATAATCAAGTCCTGACTGGAGTATCCTGTGAGTCTCGATCATCTCAGGCAGCAGTCTTGAATCTGTTCTGGATGTAGAACTCATCTGTTCCTACTGGAGATTTCTCAGATGGTCTTCCTTGATCAACTGGATTTTTCTTAACTTAGAATGAATCCACAGCCTCTCATTTTCTGTGGAAACAAAAGTAAAATCTCTTCTCCAAAGTAACATACCTTTTGACTTCAATTTTGAAGCAAAGGTATTTTCAAAATACCTATCTTGGGTTAGTTCAGCAGCATTTATAAACAAAAATCTTTTAGCAGCTGTTGTTCCTTCCTCAGGATTCAAACAATTCAAAGAGAGCATAATAGCATACACTATCAATATTCTCTGTGTATTTCTCATCTTTATGCAGCTTTATTTTAACCTCTATTTCTTTTATTTTTACTTTTACTTTTTGAGACAGGTTCTCTGTATATCTTTGTCCTAGAATAACTCTGTAGACCAGGCTGTCCTTGAACTCACAGAGATCCATCTGCCTCTGCCTCCCAAATGCTGGTATTAAAGGTGTGTGCTACCACATCTTGAAGTCACAGAGGTCAATCAACCTCTGCATCCCAGCTGTTTGGATTAAGGGTGTGTACCACCACACCCAACTACTCTCTTCCTTTCTTTTTTTACTTTTAAGAACTTTAATGTTTAGCCTGCATATATTTTTTAACACACTGTAAAACATTTAGAGGTTTTCTTCATCTTTGTATTTCTCTTTACTGTATTATCTCTCTTTTTATGACCACATGAGTCTTTATGGAGAGGATTAAAGTCGTGGCTTTGATGTCTAGATCCAGCCAATTCCTTAGTTTTCCAGCCTCATGGCAGAGGTACAGCTGGAGCCATTTTTATTGCCACAACTCTGTGGCTTTTCAAGGTCCCTGCCAGCAAGCAAGCCACAGAATTCTGCTCACAGACCACACTCAGTCAGATTGCCTGCCTGAAAGAGTCAGAGTTTGCCCTGGCAGGTCGATCCAGAAAGTCGGCATTTTAAAACAACACAGCATTTTTTCCTGCTACAGCTGAAAACTGAAAAGCATGCAGTCAGCTTTTCATCAACACCATTTAAGTGTTTCATGGCAGGACCTCTTAAAAGAGCTGCAAGGTTTTGCACCTAAAGCTGAGTCAGGAAGCCTTTCTTAGATGAGAGTGCTTGCTTGCCTCTAGCAAGCAGCAAAGATCTGAGAAATTGCTGCCACCAAGAAAACATGCTTTACTCTATTCTTTCCCAAGCTTTCTCAGGCTTTCTGTGGATGCAGTTATCTACATGGGCACCATCTGTAGCATGAGTGGGCACATTTTTAACAAGAGGGCCAGCTTGTTGGGGTTTCTGTCCTGCCCATACCCCACAGCCATCAAGTCCCAAAGAAAATCACATAGAGTCTACATTAGATTAACTGTTTGGCCCATTAGCTCAATGTTCTTATTAACTAATTCTTACATCTTACAGTAACCCATAATTCTTGTCTGTGTTAGCCACGTGGCTCAGTACCATTTCCAGTGGGGCAGGTTATATCTTACTTCTCTGTGGTCTGGGCAGGAATGGAGGAACAAATGGGCCCCCTCATGCTACAAGAAAGGTAAAAAGACCCAACACAAATTATAAATGAGTGAAAATTGGTTAAATTAATTTAAAAGAGCTAGTGGGACAAGTTGAAGCTAAAGCCAAGCACTCATAATTAATAATAAATCTCCATATCTTTATTTGGGAGCTTCCCCCCAAAATCTTCTAAATACAAATATGAAGTAAAGGAAATTAGTTACTAAAACCATATAAGGCCATGTGACAAGAAATTATAATCCTCAGAAAAGAGGATTATAATTGACATGAGTGGTTATGTCATATTTTGTTAAGACTGCTTCATACAGATCATTTTTTTCCTTCCCAATTTTTTCAGCATGGGTTGTAACATTAGTTAAGAGAATACCAGTGGTTATCATATTTAAGTTTGAGAATCTATGAACAAAAACATCCTTCAAGGGACATGGCCACCTATTCTAAATTTATGTCTTGGCAGTTATATGAGGAATTATTATATCATGACAGGCATATTTATAGTCTAATTAAATATTTAATTTATTTGTGATTGTATATAGGCTAATTATATTTTATTTAAATGCTATTATAACTTGGTTATTGTTTTCATTTAGAAATTATTCATGAGGTAAAGAGATATGATGGTGTGTCAAGATGGCATGGGGTGGACTAGTGGTGTCTATTCTTGGTTGTCAATTTGACGATACTCAGAACTAACTAAACTCAAAAATAGAGGGCACAATTGTGAAAGATTCATGATTAATTTTAATTGAAAGATCTTCTTTCAGTCTGGATCTTTGAGATAGAAGGATACACCTTAAATCTAAATCTTTAATACAGATCTAATCGGGGGGACGTTCTGCTGGAAGCTCATGGAAGGCCATGGAAGAGGGACGATTTTGCTCTTTGTCTGCTTGCTCTCACGTCACTAGCATGTCCATTTCTTCACTGGAATTAGAACCTACATCTACAGGATTCCATCACATACTGAAGACTTGCTGGTAATACAGGTCTGTGCACTGAGCAAATAGTGGAATCTGGGACTTTATATTTATAGCAAGTCATATTGTATTAGCTGGACCACAGCACAAAGATTGTTCCAATAAATTCCAAATATATTTACACACATATATGTATGTATATATACATAGAGAGAGAGAGAGAGAGAAATAGAGAGCAATTCATTCGATAATTCTAGAGAACCCTGAGTAATAAATTTAATATTACCTAAATATTTAACCTGCAAAATGTATTTTTCTAAAATTGGTGTATCTCATTTTCTTTTCTGTTGTTTTGCAAAGACCATGACCATGAAAATATATAGAAGGAAGACTTTATTGGGATTTTGATGGAGATTGCATTGAATCTATTGATTGCCTTTTGTGAAATCGCCATTTTTACTATGTTGATACTACCAAGCCAAAGCATGGGACATATTTCCACTTTCTGGTATCTTTTTCAATATCTTTCTTCAAAGACTTAAAGTTCTTGTTAAATACATCTTTCACTTTCTTGGTTAGTGTTACCCCAAGATACACTATGTTTTTTGTGAGTAACATGAAAGGTTATATTTCTCTAATTTCCTTCTCTACTTCTTTATCCTTTGTGTATAGGAAGGCTACTGATTTTTTTTTAGTTGATCTTGTATCCTACCACATCACTGAAGGTATTTATCAGCTGTAGGAGTTCTCTGGTAGAGTTTTTGGGGTCACTTAAATACATTATCATATCATCTGCAAATAATAAAAGTTTGACTTCTTCCTTTCCAATTTGAATCCCCTTGATCTCCTTATGTTGTCTTATTGCTATTGCTACAATCTTAAGGACTATATTGAAGAGATATAGAGAGAGTGGACAGCCTTGTCTTGTTCTTGTTTAGTGGAATCGCTTTGAGTTTCTCTACATTTAATTTGATGGTAGCTGCTGAATTGTTGTATGTTACTTTTATTATATTTAGATATGATCCTTGTATCCCTAACCTCTCCAAGACCTTTATCATAAAGGGATGTTGAATTTTGTCATATGCTTTTTCAGCATCTAATGAAATGATCAAATGTTTTTTTCTTTCAGTTTACTTATTTGGTGGATTACATTGATAGATTTCCATATGTTGAACCAGCCCTGCATCTTGCGATGAAGCCTACTTGATCATAATGAATGATTTTTTTTGATGTGTTCTTGAGAATTTTTGCATCGATGTTCATGAGTGAGACTGGTCTGTAATTTTCTTTCTGGGTTGAGTCTTTGTGTGGTTTTTGTATCAGGGTAACTGTAGCTTCATAAAAAGAGTTTCGTAATGACTCTTCTATTACTATTATGTGGAACACATTAAGGAGTATTAGCTCTTCCTCGAGGTTCTGGAAGAAATCTCCATTGAAACCATCTGGTCCTGGGCTTTTTTTTTTTTTGGTTGGGAGGTTTTTGATGACAGCTTCCATTGACTCACGACTTATAGGTCTATTTAAATTGTTCACCTGGTCTTGAATTAATTTTGGTATATGGTATTTAACTAAAACCTATCCATTTCTTTTACATTTTTCAATTTTGTGGAGTACAGGCTTTTGTAGTAAGACCTAATGATTCTCTGATTTTCCTCAGTGTCTATTGTTATGTCTCCCTTTTCATTTCTGATCTTGTTAATCTGTGTGTTCTCTCTCCACCTTTGGATTAGTTTGGATAGGGGTTTGTCAATCTTGTTGATTTTCTCAAAGAACCAGCTCCTTGTTTTATTGATTCTTTGGATTGTTTTCTGTGTTTCTGTTTTGTTGATTTCAGTCCCCAGTTTGATTATTTCCAGTCTTCTACTCCTGCTGGGTGAGTCTGTTTCTTTTTTTCCTAGAGCTTTCAGGTGTGCTCTTAAGTCTCTAATGTGAGCTTTCTCTGTTTTCTTTATGTGGCAACTTAGTGCTATGAACTTTACTCTTAGCACTGCTTTCATAGTGTCCCATAGATTTGTGTATGTTGTGTCTTAATTTTCTTGAATTCAAGAAAGACTTTAATTTCTCTCTTTATTTCTTCCTTGATCCATGGGTGGTTCAGTAGTTGGCTGTTCAATTTCCATGAGTTTGTAGATTTTCTGTGAGTGAAATTATTGTTAAATTCTAACTTTACTCCATGATGATCTGATAAGACACAGTTGGTTACTACTTTTTATTTTTTGTATCTGTGGATGTTTGCTTTTGTGGATGTTTGAGTATGTAACCAGTTTTCGAGAAGGTTCCATGAGATGTTGAGAAAAAGGTATATTCTTTCCTTTTTGGGTGGAATGTTGATTCATTACATCTGTTAGTTCTCTTATTTCTCTGTTAATTTACTGTCTGGTTGATTTGTCCATTGGTGAGAGAGGGGTGTTGAAATCTCCTACTTACTATTCATGTGTGGGGTTTGATGTGTGATTTGAGTTCTAGTAATGTTTCTTTTACATATGTGAGTGCTTTTATATTAGGGGCATAGTTATTCAGGATTGAGACTTCATCTTGATGACTTGTTACTGTTATGAGTACAAAGTATACTTCTCCATCTCTTCTGAATGATTTTAGTTGGAAATCAATTTTGTTAGATATTAGAATAGCCATACCCACTTATTTCTTAGGTATGTTTGATTGGAAACCCTTTACTCTGAGGTAGTATCTGTCTTTGAGGTTGAGGTGTGTTTCTGGTAAACAGAAGAATGTTGGATTGTATTTTTGTATTCATTCTCTTAAGTTGTGCCTTTTTATAGGTGAATTGAATCCTTTGATAATAAGTGATATTAATGACCAGTGGTTTTTCACTCCAGTTTTTTCTGGTGGTAGTGTTTGTGTATTTCCCTTTTTTGGGTTGTGTTGGTGGAGAGTTGTCAGATGTCTGTGCTATTGTGGGTGTTGTTGGCTTCCTCGGGTTAAGGTTTTCCTTCTAGTACTTTCTGTAAGACTGATTTTGTGGATACATATTGTTTACATCTGTTTTTGTCCTGGAATATCTTGTTTTCTCCATCGACGGTGAAAGAAAGTACATCCTACCAAAACCTTCTTGCTTTCATGGTTTCCATTGAGAAGTCAGAGGTAATTCTGCTGGTTTACCTTTATATGTTACTTGACCTTTCTCCTTTGCAGCTCTTAATATTCTTTCTTTCTTCTGTATGTTTTGTGTTTTGATTATTATTTGGCAAGGGGATTTTTTTTGATTCAGTCTATTAGTGTTCTGTAAGCTTCTTGTACCTTCATAGGAATCTTTAGCTTTCTTTAGGTTTAGAAATCTTTAGGTTTCTTTAGGTTGGGAAAGTTTTCTTCTATAATTTTGTTGAAGATATTTTCTGGGCCTTTGAGCTGGAATTCTTCTCCTTCTTCTATCCCTATTATTCTTAGGTTTTTGTCTTTTCATGGTGTGCAATATTTCCTGTATGTTTTATGTTAAGAATTTGTTGGATTTGCTGTTTTCTTTGATCAATGAGTCTTATTTCCTCTATAGTTTCCTTAGCACCTAAGATTCTTTCTTTTTCTCCTGTATTCTGTTATTTATACTTGTCTCTGTAGTTCCTGTTTGTTACACAGATTTTCCATATCCAGCCATCCCTCCATTTGTGTTTTCTTTATTACCTCCATTGTGGTCTTCAAGTCTTGAACTGTTTCCTTTACCTGTTTGATTGCTTCTTCTTGGTTTTCTTGGGTATTTTTGAGGGATTTATTAATTTCTTCTAACTTCTTGTCTATCTTCTCTTCCATTTCTTTAAGGGAGATTTTCACTTCCTGTGTAAAGGTCTCCACCATTTCATAAGGTTATGTTTAAAGTCGATTTCTTCTACCTCTTCTTGGTGAGGATTTTCAAGTCTTCCTATTGTATGTTCACTGGATTCTGGTATTATCATGTTTTTTCAGGATGTTGGAGGAATTCTTACATTGGTGCTTGCCCATCTCTTCCTTCAAATGAGGCCAGGAGAGTCATGGCATCTTGGCCCAATTTTTAGTGTGGCTGACTGTGGACTTGGATGCTTTTTTTGTTCTGCCCTCTCTTAGGTCCCCTCAGCACTGGAGCAGGCTCTCAGATCTCCTCTACCCTGGAGGAGACTGTGCTGGAGGATACAAGGATGCTGGAGATGAAAAGGCAGGCTTGGGTGGGGCAGAATGGAATGGGGTAAAGAAAGCCATCAGCAGGGAACTCATCCTGCTGGATGGCCAGAAAAGCTTAGGGAATTTGAAGGCCTAGACTCAAGCCTCCTGGGACTGAGTGTGGCCACCCACTCACTTCTCTGGATACCCCCAAGAGGGTAGCATGGTTTCTTGCCAGATTCCAATGACCTTGTAAAGAAAAAGGTGGACTTGGAGGACAGGGTGGGATGGTACAAAGAAGTCCCAGAGGCAGGAACACTCCCTGCTGGCTCCCAGATGCCTCAGCCCTGAAGCTGGATGAATTGGAGCATCCAAGGACCTTGCAGATGAAAAGGAGCGTTTGGGGGCAGGGTAGAATGGTTTAAAGAAAGCCAACAGCTGGGAAAAGCTTAGGACAGTCAGAAAAGCTTATCAAGATAACATAATATAAATACTATCAACAGAAACACTAAGATATGGTGATATCTGAAGCTATCAGTCAATGAAATATAAAAAAAGTTTCATCCAAAATTTCATAAACTTCTTTATGTTACTCTAGTCCATTTAGCATTACTGCTAGCAAATTATTTGTAAGTCTACTTCATATGGTAGGTACCTTGAAGGCAGGTTACTGTGTTTTGATTTAATTAAATATATTCTTTTCTCATCAATATATTCTTACTATAGTTTCTCCTCTTTCCACTCCCCCCCAGTTACATCCCCCACCTTCCCAATTGATCCACTCATTTTTTTGTGTCCCATTAACAAAAAATAGGCTTCTAAGAGATAACAAACAAACATGAAAAAATAAAATATAGTAAGATGAAGCATAAAACTTTCATATTAAAGCGGGACACAGCAATCCAACAGGAGAAAAAGAGTTCCAAGAGAAGGCAGAAGAGTCAGAGTCCCACTTGTTCTCACACTCTGAGTCCCATAGGAACAATAACATGGAAGTCTGAGTTTGTTTTCTTTTTTCATTTTTACAGGAACTACATGTTTAGTTAATTAGAAGAGAATTTCCCACACTGCAAGCTTCACTTCTAGAAACACTAATTCAAAGATCAATGTGAGAGAGAAGAGTGAAAGAAAAACAACTCAATATAGTGATAGATTTTGAATTTTAATATTTGGTGAGTTATAAGGTACAATATGTAAAACATTGCCACAAATATATTGCTAAAAGAATGGAACTATCAGGGTCAGCAAAAATAAAATTCAGTTTAAAACATGCATGGGAACTTTTACAATTTATACTGCTATTGTGTTCTGAATGTATGTATCCATATATACTTGATTTATTGATGTGTGGAGATTCTTGAGATTTTTTAAGTCAGAATTTGTCATTGAAGTGGTCCTGTCTAGTTAGTAGTTGTTGATTTCTTGTTATTAGAGTAGATATAGGTATGAGGTGTAGAATGTGGGAGAGGAGGCAAAATATTTTCTATATCATCTTGTGTCCGCTTATAAAACACAGGTAGAAGTAGGAGGGGATTCATTAAAACTATTGGATTTCCATTACTATTCCATAAGTTCCTGAAATTTCATATGTGTTTTAGACTTAAGATATATATTCTGATATGAATGTCTTTGCTCAAGACCCCAGGTTAAAAAACATGCTTTAAAATAATTATATAAATCAAAAATTTAACGACTTGATTTAAAAATATACAGAAAGGTAGGAAGCAAAACAGTATCTTAACAGTATATCTCAATATCCAATTTGTAACCTAACGTCCCAGATTGGGTAGAATGTACAACTAACCCCAGCACTTTGGAAAATGGACTTCAGAGCAGCTTTACTATATTTATTTTTCCTTTGATTGAAAATAGAGCTTTTTAAGCCTGGCAGTGGTGGTGCACGCCTTTAATCCCAGCACTTGGAAAGCAGAAGCAGGTAGATCTCTACAAGTCTGAGCCCATCCCAGTCTACAGAGCAAGTGTTGGATAGGCTCCAAAGCTACAGAAAAACCTTGTCCTGAAAAACCAAAGGAAAAAAAATTAGAGAAGAAAAGAAAATAGATCTTTCTATCACGTCCTGATTATGGTTTCCCTGTACTCTTCTCCTCCCAGTTCCCACACACATCCCTTCTTAACCACACCCACTCACTCCCTTTTTTTGTTTCTAATTAGAAAACAAACAGACTTCTAAGAGTTTATAGCAAATAAAACTTACAACATAGCAAAAATAGTGCATTGGGATGTGACAAAACAAGCAGAAGAAAGTAGAAAGCACAAGAAGCAGAAACTCACTTGTTCACCCATATGGGAATCCCATAAAACACACTGAGCCATAATAAATATGCCAGGGACCTAAGGTCCACTCAGGCAGGCACTGTGTCTGCTGCTGCAGCTGCAGTGACTCTGAGTTCATATGAGTGTTGAGCATGCTGATTTAGAGGGCATTGCTATTTTGGTGTCCCTTATCCACTCTGGCTCCTTCACCCTTTCTTCCTCATCTTTCACAGGGTTCCCTGAACTCCCAGAGGAGGGATTTAGGGGATACATCTCTTATAGGGCTGAGCGTTCAAAGGTCTCTTACTCTTTGCATAGTGTTTGGCTGTGAGTCTCTGCATTTGTTCCCAACTGTTGCAGGAGGAGGCTTTTTTGGCGATGTTAGGCAAAGTACTGATCTAAGTGTTTAGCAGAATGTCCTAATTAGTTGTATTATAAGTAAGCATTTTTTGTTTGTTTTTGCTTTGTTTTAGAACAGTAGTGTTTGATATTATCCTAGGTTCCTGGGATATTTAGTCTGAGGTTCTTGGTCTTGGCTTCAAGTAAAATCTGATATTTCTTGGCTACTTCCACAAGTCTTGTGTTACTATTGAACTAATATTGCAGGCAAGATAGCATAGTAAATCAAAGAGTTTGTGATTACTTTGGTGTTTGTTTTTTTTTGTAATATGCAGAGTACCTTCATGTACCAAATACATTAGAACATAAAGGTTTATGTGTACCAGCTTGACTTCTTTACATTCAATGAGATGTGTAGGTCTTGTTTTCAGCAACTGGACCTTGCCATCCATCAGTTTGTAGAGAACATCCTATATTCTTGACAAAAGCCTAGGTTATGTGGGAAGTCCACATTAATCCAAAGCCATTACTGGAAGCTTAATTTGGTGATGAGCGATAGCCAGTTGAGGCTCAGTTTCCTCCATTAATTGATTGTTTCATTTAGACCCCCCCCTTTATTGTGTGTATATTTTAGGAAACTTTTATTGTGTTCATTTTCAAATGGCTTTAATTTTGCCTGTCCCTCCCCATATTTGATCCTTCATCCCTCTCTGCCACCACAACTTGGTCCTCCCCTACTTCTGTGATCTATGGATTGAAATTTGGTTATCATTGACTTAACAGTTATTATCCATATATAAATGACTGTGTATGGTATTTGTCTTTCTTTTTAACTTCGATACATTTTGCCTCTAAATTTCATGATTTCATTTTAATAGCTGAGCAATACTCTATGTGGAAAAGTACTGCATTTTCTTATCCATTCTAACGCTGAGAGACATCAAGGTTGTTTCCAATTTCTGGCTGCTTTGAATAGAGCAGCAATGAACATGGTTGTGCAAGTGTCTTTGTGGTAGGATAAAGCGCTCTATAGGTAGAAGGCAACTTATATAAAAAGCACCTTTTCCTGGTCTGCAGATAACTGCTAAGATCAACATTTCTGTCATTAAATTATGTCAGTTGCCTTTGTCTCCCTAACCACTGGGATAAAGAGTCCGATAAGGGTCCATGAATGGAAACAGCAGACCATGAAATAAGAAAAAGTGTTGCCTCAGAGTCCTAGAAGATTCCCATCTGTCCTCAATAAGTTCCTGGATATTCTTGCACATTCTTAGTCTATATCTTTTTTTGATGATTCTTTTCTTATTTATGTAGTGATTTTGCCCCTGAAGTTGCAAGGCTGATTTACAGAGGTTCTGACTTCTTTGTTCTTTTGACACTATATGAAGATCACTCTTGAATTGTTGGTTTCATTTAGGAGAAGCAGAATTCAGTATTCTTCTTAGTTACAAACAGAGCTTCAAGGGCTCAGTGCCTCTTGCCTAAAGTTTGGAGAGGATATAAAATAATCACTCATCAAGAGGAAATATAAGGTGGGCTTTAAATGGCAAAATGGTTAGAATGAGACCAATAACAGTGAAAATCTCAAATTCTTTGTTCAAAACCAAGATTGATTTCCCTAGGATGATGAAGGAAATCAGCTGTGTCTGTCAAGCTGTGATGGAAATCAATGTTTTTCTAGCATGTGTATATGTCCACCACGTGTGTGACTGGTGCCCATGAAGAAGAAAAAAGAATGCTTTTCTTGAATTATGTGTTCTGGCCTTCAAAACATGTTTCTCTCCAACTGAATGCATTTTTATGTGATCTTGTTTAGATGTGTGCCTGTGTATTTATGTGTCTGTGTCCTTAAGAAGAGTATATTTACTTTATATAATTAAGCAGAATATATTGGGATATTTAGAAATCTATTTTAAAAATTACAATTAAATTAAAATCAAAAGCAAAGTATTTCTAAATATTATATGGATCTATTAATATACATTTTAACATGTAGTCATATTTCTCAGACACTAAATACAAATGGATGTTTTGATAAAGTTTAAGACCCAATTAATGCTTTAAAATATAAATTGGTTTTGATTGTTTGGTTTAGATGCCCAGACTGTCTTTGTCACAGGAAGAAAAAGTCACAGTACATATTTTTGGGGCTATTCCTACTAAAATGAGTGGTTCCTTGAGGTTGCAGTAGATTAGATGATTTGTTTTCAAAATGCTTTGTGACTGAAGATGAAAGTTATGGTTCTCTGTGGTGGTTTTCATGCTGGGCTACAATTTCACTGCTATTGCACTTATTTTTTTTCAAACCTTGAGAAGCTGAACCATGATGCTCCTTTAACAATGGAATACAAAATGCTATCAAATGCAAAGGTCCTTTTCCGAAGCACTCATATTATTCTAATAAGTTTTAGTGACAATAATAGCATCCCATTAGTAAAACTGGAGAGCTCCTTCATTCTAGAAAAGTAAAATTGTAAGGAACTTAAAAGGATTATAAAAATGTATATCCAAAAGTCATATATACTCTATAGTACATTTAATAATATATACAATAAGGTAACTCAGAGATTTTTATATTGAGAACATTTGCTTGGTATACAGTACCTAAGATTTCTGTCCCGTCATTCATACTTGCTAGTACCAGTAACTAAGAATTCATAGCTGCCTACATACATAAGTAATGTTTTCAAACATGTGCACACTAAAGAAGTATGTCTATGTCACCTTGAAATTTAAATAGAGGTGTAGTGAATTTGGAAACAATGCTTACCTAGTATACACAAAGTCCTGGATTCAGATTTCAGAACTGTATAAAATCTGGAGTGACATGAACTCTAGCGCTTAGAAAGTGGAGTGAGATCTAAAAGAAGTTTAAGGTTATGCATACTCAACAATATATGAAGTGCCTTATCAGCCTGGGCTACATGGGACTGTGTGAAAAAACAAACAATGCAAAAGCACCACCGGAGTGATGATTCAACACTTAAAGAATGTGTGCTCCACAAGTGGTCCCAAGGACCCATCTCTATAGCTCAGAAGTTCTAGCTGACCTGTAACTCTAGATCCAGGAAATCCATTGCTCTCTTCTGGTCTCCACATCGCCAGTACTCATTAAATACATCACTGCACAGATACAAACTTAAAAATAAAACAAATCTTTAAAAAGGAGAACATTGCAGAAAAACACAGCTAATCATAAAGCAGAGAACAACTGATAATGGAGTGCATGGATGCAGTAGATGTATCTGTATCATAATTCCTTCATATAGAGCTCAAGAATCATCACAGAAAAAGGAAACAGAAAGACTAAGAATCAGAGAACCACAAAGTCCTCTCTGAGATTTTTGTCTCTTGGAAATGATGGAGAGGTTATACTCATGATGCTTCAGCAACAAGGCCTGAGCAATAAAAACACCAGTGAGCATGTTATTATAGAAGGCAACAATTTTACAGGCCTCACCAAAAAAACAAAGAACTGAAATGGTGGCTATCAACCTCCCTAATATTGTGGTGAGCCGCAACAGTGAAATTATTTTTCTTGCTGCTTCATAACTTAATTGTGCTCACTGATAGCAGGAAAGCCTGCACAGCACCAAATTAGGCCCACTGAATATGGGGGACAGTTGTGAGGCTTGGCCAGTCTGTGGGCCACTGGCAGTGGGACCAGGATTTATCCCTAGTGCTGAAACTGGCATCTAGGAGCACATTCTTTTTGGAGGGATAGTTTTCTCAGCTTAGATATAGGGGAAAGGGCCTTGGTCCTTTCTCAAAGTGAAGTGATGGATTTTGTTAACTCCCCGTGGGAAGACTTACCCTCTCTGAGGTATGGATGGGGGGAGTTAAAGGAAGCAGGAAGAGGGAAGAGAGTAGGAACATGAACAGCTATGTAAAATAAGAAAAGATTGTACTAAAAATTCTTAATAAAAAACGGAAACAAAATAGAATTTTCCAGAAGGAAGAGATCACAGAAGATGCCCAGAAGAGAAGCTATAAAGTTGACAACTGCCATGTGAATGAAAATTTTATAGTCTACTGAAGTTTTGATCAGCCAGAGATATTTCAATTAATAGATTTTATTTATTCTTTTAAAAATTCATAATTTTACAATTATTATCCGATCCACCCATGATTAACTTATCCTTTCAAATCGTCCTTGTATGCTAGTCCACTCTGCCTTCCTCCCAAGCACATGTCCTGCTTTTATGAATACTTTATGGTTATTAATAGTCTCCTAACTACAATTACAGCTCTGCTCTAATTGGTATGGACTCATCCACTGGGATGGCCTAATGTCTATTATAGAGTCATCTGGTATGACTGAGAAAGAGCTATAAGATCTGCATCTTCAGATTTGCACACATCTTCATGAGGAACTGCATGTCTTCCTCCTTTACTACATATTTGAATTCCTTAAAGCATGTGGTAAGATTGCTTCTAAGCATTCTCTTTTGCCTGCGAAAAGTCATTTCAATTATCCAATCATGTACTTTTTGCTACATGATTTTACAGTATTGCAGGGCTTCACAGAGTTTAAGATCAGATGTTTGCATTAGTGGTGTGCTTATTGTTCCTTTAGTATACTATTTTGGTAATAACAGCTACACCAAACTCAAATAATTTACTGTGATATATTTACGAGTAGGAAATTATTTAATGACAAGATGAGGTATTTTCTAACACTTAATTCATCTTCACACATTAAGCACCCATTTCACTATAATTATCACATCGATGTTTCTTACCTTAGCCATGCACTAGAAGTGCCACACTTTACTTGACATCTACACTTGGTTGTCTTAGATGAATTCCATATTCAATATCTCTATGCTGAACTTGAAGAACCTTTCCTTTGATAATGGAATCCTGTGACTCTCAGTGCCTAGAGTGTTCCAGAAAATCAGGATTTGAAAGGAGCCAGGTATATTCCTTAATTAACCTGAGATTCAGCCCCTTTCAATCTTCTGTTGCCTCTCCAAGTCCAGACATTAGCTCATTTCAGGTCCTCAAATACAGAAGAACTGATTACTTTGTCTGCCTAGACTATTGTTCAGTTTGATTGCTTCCCAGAAAGTTCAGACCATTTGAAACATGGAGAGCTCTGGCAGCTTTTCCTATATGACCTACAAACACCAGAGCAGTGATTACCATCCAATTCAGACAAAAGAACATGATTACTTTTCAAGCCTTCTGTACTTCTGAAGGAATTCATTCTCTCTTGTCCACATCTCCTTAGATCGGAAAGGACACAAGATTAATCTCTAACAGCATCACTTCTCTAGAGGTAAATTAACTGCCTCCGTCTCATAACATAGTTGGGAACTCAACAAGCAGTATCATATGCAAAGGATTAGTTTCTCGTGTCAAAATAAACTAAATGCTACAAAATTTATCATAAACATTTGTTATGCTATGATTACTGTTCATCTTTCTAATAATAATTTTCATGAGCTCATATACAATTCATTGGTACAATATTGATATTAATTTAATAAAAATTGTATATAGGTTTACTACACTTGTTATTGTTTAAAAAGAATATTAATGCCTATGTAAATGGACTATTTAAATTTCAAATTTGTTCAAGCATTTACTTCTATATGTCAAACAATCTGATTCATCATTTACATTTTTATTGTGAATTGATCTTCTAAAATCTTCTAAACCATTACTCTTCCTAACTAATGCAGAACAATGTAATGTTCATTAGGAAAATATCAAGCATTTGAGGGTATACTGCACTTTGGTATTTATATTGTAGTTTGATTTTTAAAAAGTAAATGATCCCTCATTTCTAGTAAATTTGCAAGTCATTCTGAGAAAGATGAATTCTTGTAGTATCTACTTAAATATTTACAATTAATAGTTACAGTTACCTTATTTATTTAACTCACTATTTTGCTTCATAAACAAGATACATTACATTTTTAGACAGTTTAAGAAAATTACTAGCATGAAAAGTATTTCTAAACAAAGTTCAAAACATCAGGATCTTAAAAGGAAAGACATTATTTGCATTTAAAATTGCCTATACTTTTTACCTTTACATTTCAAAGCAAATACAGAGAAATAAAAAGACATAGTTCACTCTACCATAGGCCATTCTGGCTATCAGAAATTCAGGTAAGCCACTGCCCTTGGACCCTACTTCCACTCTCTGACTCTCTCAGTACCTCCCCACCCTATCCCCAATCCCCAACCCATCTGCATCACTGTATCCCAGCCCCCAACTTAGGCTGAGAACACCTGCTCAATCACAGAAAACACTGGACAGAAGTTCATAAAGGAAACAGAATTCAAGGAACAAAATATCCATTCAACAAAGGCAATCTCCCAGAAATCGCCATCTCAACTATAAACACCCCCAAATCAGATGCCTCTAAAACTGTAAAAACACAATAAACCACAGCCAAGATGATATGTGTCCACCAGAGACCAGCTATCCTACTACAACAAGCCCTGAATATTCCAATACATTTGAAGCACAAAACGTTAAAACCAACTTTATGGAAATGATTGATGTCTTTAATGAGGAAATGAATAAATCCTTAAAGAAACCCAGAAGAATATGAACAAGCCATTGAAACAAATGAATAACGCTATTCTAACCTGAAAGTGGAAATATAAACAATAATGAAAACACAAACTGAGGGGATTCTGGAAATAGAAAATCTAGGTAAATAAACAATCACAACAAATACAAGTATCAATCAAATGTAAGAGATGAAAGAGAAACTCAGGCATTAAAGATGCAATAGAAGAGACACATCAATGAAAGAAAATGTTAAACCTAAAACATTCTGAACACAAAACATTCAAGAAACCTGGGAAAATATGAAAATATTAAACCTAAGAAGAGGAAGAATAGAGAGAGAATATTTCCAGCTCAAATGTCCAGAAAATATTTTAACAAAATCGTAGAAAATTTTCCCAAACTAAAGAGGTGCTTAGCTATAAAGATCCAAAACACTTAGAACACCAAATAGAATGGACCAGAAAATAAAGTTCCTGTACCACATAATAATCAAAATACTAAATATACAGAACAAAGAAAGAATATTAAAAGATTAAAGGAGAAAGGGAAAGTAGCATTTAAGGATAGACTATTAGAAACATATTCAATTGATAATCATTTCCCAATTAAGATTCTAAAATTCAGAAGGTCCTTGACTTATGCCTTGCAGGCTTTAAGAGACTACAAAATGCCAGTCCACTGTTACACCCAGCAAAACTGTCAACCATAAGAGGTGGAGAAACCAAGATATTCAACAATAAAGACAAATTAAATAATATCTATCCGCAAATACAGCCCTACAAAAGGTACTAGAATGGAATCTCCAATCCAAGAAAGATAACTACACCCATGAAAACACAAGGAATAAATAACCTCACAGCAACAAAAGCAAAAGATATATGGAATCATACACACACATAAACACACAAACACATATAACGACCTTAACAACAACCAAAAACCAGGAAGTGACAGTCATTGATATCTTTTAGTATGAATGGACTCAATTCCCTCAATAAAAAAAAAAACACAACCTACAGAATGGATTTAAATCAGGATACATCCTTATGTTGCATATAAGAAACACACATCAACATCAAAGATATACATTGCCTCCAAGTAAAGGTTTGAGAAAAGTTATTTCAGACAACTAAACCTAAGAAACAAGCTGGTATAGCCATTCTATTATCAAAATAGACTTTAAAAAAATTAATCAACAGAGACTGTAAAGTACACTACATACTCATTAGGAAAAATATCTGCTAAGATGATGTTTTAATTCTTAACATCCATTTGCCAAATGCAACAGCACCCAAATTTGTAAAAAAACAAAAACAAAAATCAAAAAAATACTAAGTTTAAAGCACACATTGACCATCACACATAGACAGTAAGAGAATTATACTCCAATATCATACACTTACTGGTCAATGAGCCAAAAACCAAACACAGAAATATGGAAGCTACGAGACCTTATAAACCAAATGGACCTAAGAGACAGAACATTTCATCCAAACACAAAAGAATCTTCTTCACACAAACCTTCTCAGAACCTCTTAGAACTTTCTCCACAATTGACCACATTCTCAGTCATAAAGTAAATCTCAACACTGTAGGTACCAAGGTCTTTTTCCCTTCTTCCTGGCATTCACAGGGCCCTGTGACCTCCGGCTCCCTGGAGATTCTGCATTAGCACTGGCTTGAGGGGATAGCTTAGGAAGAACCTGGCTCTCTTTGTTATGATGATCCACCTGTATTCAAGGTTCTAGCAGTGGGCCCATAGCCTGCTCCTCCTAGCTGATTCTGCCTGAGGTGCTGGGGCCTTCAATCTCCTTCTCCTGCTCCTGATGGGAGGAGGCCTTGCCCTTTTGATCCTCCTTGCCCACTGGTATAAATACCTGACTTGAGTTTAATAAAGTGGCCATTTACTCTTGGTAAGTGAGCAGGTCTCTCTTTTGTGTGTGTCTGTTTTAAACCCTCAGGACAGTCGTCCATTCTTGTGAGCCCGAGTTCGGGAAGGAGTGCGCCTGGATTGGGTGTGGGTATCCACAGAAGAGGCGGGGTCCTACACAACACATACAAGAAATTTGAATAAATAAATAAAAGCTATATATAAAAATTGGATTTTGTTCCTTATATCCCTGCTCTCTCTCCAATTATGAAGGGATGTTGTACTCAAAAGCTTTTTCTGCATCTAATGAGATGATTATGTGGTTTTTATTTTTTAGTTTGTTTATATGGTTGATTACATTGAAAGATTTTCATATATTGAACCATCCCTGCATCTCTGGGATGAATCCGACTTGATCATGGTGGATGATTTTTCTGATGTATTCTTGAGGTGTAGGATGTCCTTCTGTTTCTGTGTTGCTTTCATTGGTTGAATAAGGAAACTGCCTTGGCCTTTTGATAGAGCAGAACTTAGGTAGAAATGGAGAAGACAGAACTGAATGCTGGGAAGAAGGGCAGAGTCAGAGACACCATGGATCTCCTGCCTGAGATGGATGCTGGTTAGAATCTTGCCAGTAAGCCACAGTCATGCGGTGGTATACAGATTAATATAAATGGGTTAAATCAAAATGTAAGAATTAGTCAATAAGAAGTTAGAGCTAGTGGGACAGGCAGTGTTTAAATGAATACAGTTTTTGTATGATTATTTTGTGTTTAAGCTAGCCAGGTGGCCAGGATGACAAGCAGCCTGCTCCTCCTGTTACATTTTTGGATATGAATATGATTTACCAGTATTTTATTGGGTGTTTTTGCATCAATGTACAAGTGTGATACTGGTCTGTAAATCTTTTTTTATTTGTTAAAAATTTCCACCTTTTCCCCACCTCCCTTTTCCCTCCCGCTTCCCACCTCGCCCTCCCCACCTTCCCCTCCCTACCTCCCCCTCCTTCTCTAGTCTTAAGAGCAGTCAGTCAGGGTTCCCTGCCCCTTGGGAAGTCCAAGGTCCTCCCCCATCCATACAGGTCTTGAAAGGTGAACATGCAAACAAACCAGGCTCCCACAAAGTCAGACCATGCAGTAGAATTAAATCCCAATGCCATTGTCCTTGGCTTCTCAGTAAGCCTTCATTGCCAGCCACGTTCAGAGTGTCCATTTTGATCACATGTTCCATCACTCCCAGTCCAGTTGGCCTTGGTGAGCTCCCATTAGATCAGTCCCACCGTCTCAGTAGGTGGATGCATCTCTTGTGATCCTGACTTCCTTGCTCACATTCTCCCTCCTTCTGCTCCTCATTTGGACGTCGGGAGCTAAGTCCAGTGCTCCAATATGGGACTCTGTCTCTATCTTCATCCATTGCCTGATGAAGGTTATATGGTGATATGCAAAATATCCATCAGTATGGTTATGGGAGGAGGCCAGTTCATGCACCCTCTCCTCTGCTGCCCAGGGAACAATCTGGGGATCTCTCTTTGGACCTGGAACCCCCTCTAGAATCAAGTCTCTTACAAACCCTAAAATGGCTCCCTTGGTTGAGATATTTAATTCCCTGGTCCCATATCCATCCTTCCTCCATCCCACCCATCCCATTCCCCCAAACTATCCCGAATCCTCCTCTTCTCCCTTCTCTCTACCAAACCCCCTTACATCCATACCCCCCTGGGGACCCCCAAGTTTGCCTGGCAATCTTGTCTACTTCCAATATCCAGGAGGATAACTATATGATTTTCTTCAGGTTCACTTTCTAATTTAGCTTCTTTAGGATCACGAATTATAGGCTCAAAGACCTTTAATTATGGCTAGAATCCACTTATGAGTGAGTACATACCATATTCCTCTTTTGGGGACTGGGTTACCTCACTCAGTAAAGAATATTCTATTTCCATCCATTTGCATGCTAAATTCAAGATGTCATTGATTTTACTGCTGAGTAAAACTCTAATGTGTATATGTTCCACACCTTCTTTAACCATTCTTCTATTGAGGGGCACCTAGGTAGTTTCCAGGTTCTGGCTATTACAAATAGTGCTGCTGCTATGAACATAGTTGAACAAATGCTTTTGTAATATAATATGGCAACTCTTGGGAAAATTCCCAAGAGTGGAATTGCTGGGTCCTGAGGGAGGTTGACTCCCAGGTTTCTGAGAAACTGCCACACTGCTTTCCACAGTGGCTACACAAGTTTGCATTCCCACCAACAATGAATTAGTGTTCCCCTCACTCCACATCCTCTCAAGCATAGGCTATCATTGGTGTTTTTGAGTTTAGCTATTCTAACAGGTGTAAAATGGTATCTCAATGTTGTTTTGATTTGCATTTCCCTGATCGCTAAGGAGGTTGAGCATGACCTTAAGTGTCTTTTGGCCATTCAAAGTTCTTCTGTTGAGAAGTCTCTGTTCAGTTCAGAACCCCATTTTTTAATTTGGCTAATTAGAGTTTTAGTGTCTAGTTTCTTGAGTTCTTTGTATATTTTGGAGATCAAACCTTTGTCTGATGATGGGTTGGTGAACATCTTCTCCCAGTCAGAAGGTAACCTTTTTGTCTTACTGACAGTGTCCTTTGCTTTACAGAAGCTTCTCAATTTCAGGAGGTTCCATTTATTAATTGATTCTTTTATTGTCTGTGCTACTGGGGTTCTACCTAGGAAGTGGTCCCCTATGCCTATGTCTTGTAGACTACTTCCCACTTTCTCTTCTACCTGGTTCAAAGTGGTCAGATTAATGTTGAGGTCTTTAATCCATTTGGACTTGATTTTTGTGCATGGTGATAGATATG